>NW_020176571.1:6900724-6921275 GCF_003031525.2 Neophocaena asiaeorientalis asiaeorientalis
CGCGGCATGTGGTATCTTCCCGGACCGGGGCACGAACCCGTGTCCCCTGCATCGGCAGGCGGACTCTCAACCACTGCGCCACCAGGGAAGCCCGGAATGTTTACTTTTAAGGAGTCGTCTTGTTGCTAGGAGAATGTTGCTGTCTATGGTTGAGCTGCTGATGGGGGAGGTTTGGTCAATGCATAATGTGGATACACAATGCACAGTGGGGCAAGAGGGAAGGCCAAAGGGCAGAGAAGAAATTTTATGTTTAAATTTTTCTTGTCTCGTCATAAATATGAATTTTATTTCACAAAAGCAAACATAAAAGCTTACACATTATATGATTCCATTTGTATGATATATAGAACAGTCTAAACTAATCTTTAGTGACAGAAATATCAGTGGTTGCCTATAGGACTGGGAGTTGGAGGAATGACTGCAAACAGACACAGGGGAATTTTCTGGGTGATGAGAAGCTTAAATATCTTGATTGTGGAGCAGATACAAAGGTATATGTATGCATTTAAAAAATGCATAACAGGAACAGGACACAGATCTAAACTGAATAGTAACATTTTATAGTTGATTATCTTTGACCTCTCTTACACATGATGAATGCATTACAGTCTATCACATGTGTTAATTCTGAATTTCCTAAAATAATACAGAAGATGGATCAAGCATTCAGTAGGAGTTCTAGTAGAAACTAACTCAAATTATATACCGCCTTACCTGTTACGTATGTGCCTCTCCCGAGTCTGTCTTGCTGTATTAGTTTCCTATTGCTACTGTAACAAATGACTGCAAACTTAGCGGTGTAAAACAATGTAACTTATCTATCTCACAGCTCTGGAAATCAGAAGCACAAAATAGGGTATCACTGGGCTAAAATCAAGGTGTCAAAAGGGCACCATTCTTCTAGGAGACTCTAGGGAAGAATCATTTCCTTGCCTTGTCCAGCTTTTAGAGGCTGTCCTCATTCCTCGACTCACGGCCCTCTTCAGCCAATAACCACATCATACATCTTCTCTTTTTTCTTTTCTCCCCCCCCCACCCCGACACATCTTTTTCACATGTCCTTTTCTGACTCTTGCCGGGAGCCACATGGGAAGTGCCTTTGAGTCTCAGCATGGACGAGACCCATAGTGCCAAGCAAAGCTGGTGCTGTCAGGTGTAAATATGGAAAAGCAAAGTTCTCGTTTGCAAAGCTTCCTGCCTCCTGGTGGCTGGTGCCGTCTAATTGGTCTCTCTTGCCCAGTGCTGTAAGCTGGGCCCTCTCTGGAGGAGAAACCTGGGTTCCCGGAGACATGTGATCAGAACCGGGGCCCCGCCAGTTGGCGAAGGAATCCCAGGGCAGGTGCTGGGCGTGGAGGCCACGGGGGCATAGGCTACCAAGGTGACAGAGAACTGACCTTCTCTGGGGGCGCTGCACCTCGCTCACTCGCACACCTCACATCTCCCTGCTTGGCCCCGGAGGATGGCTGGTTAGCCAGAGACGGGTAAGATTCCTCAGGGAAGGAACAACCTAAGACAGGCACAGTCGCAGAGGGGCCATCAGGAGAGAACTTGGGGGCCAACAGAGGTGGGGCATAGACCCTCACCCCCCCAACTTTGCAGGAGCCTGAGCCCTCACCCCTTTTGAGAGAGGTCTCTTGTCCCCGTGGCTGCTTTGCTTCCCACGCCCAGCCCAGATAGGAACCCAGGTAGCAGACCAGAGACCTGGCCAATGGCAACTGCTCTTCCACCGCAGCAGGGCTTTGTTTCCCATTTCCTCCGTGAACCAAAGCTTTCCTCTGTGTGGCTCCCCTTGTCTTCCCCTGCTTTTGCCTAAGGTGATTTTTATAGGATTGCTATTGGTGTTGGGAAAAATGTATAGTTTTAATGCAGGGGTTTAGGAAAGACCCCAATTTAGGGTAAAAACCAAGAGAAGAATTGTAACTACTTTGGCTTCTTTAATGATTATATTTGTTGGGAAAATACCTGGGTATGATG
Source organism: Neophocaena asiaeorientalis asiaeorientalis (assembly GCF_003031525.2). NCBI lineage: Eukaryota > Metazoa > Chordata > Mammalia > Artiodactyla > Phocoenidae > Neophocaena > Neophocaena asiaeorientalis. Next base: position 6,902,699 of record NW_020176571.1, read on the forward strand.
GCGAGTTTTTATGCAACAGTGAGTTTAATCAATGAGTTTATGGTACAATGCCCGCTCCCATAGTTTTTTAGAAGTACAAAAATAATGTGTATTGTTTTGATTATTATGGTAGGGTTGGGAAATTTGTAGATGAAATGTTATCTGAATATTGTTAATTATTAATAGAATTATATGTTTAAGTTTATGGCTTGATCAAGCAGAACGTACAAGTACAAGAACACTTCAATCTCCTAAGAAGAACAAACAGAGTTCCTGATTTAGATGTGACCAACATATGACTAACCACGGGAGAAGAAAGAGACTTTGGGCGATGGGAAAATTACCTAACCTATTTTAATCAATGTGCTGATGTAAATTACCTTTGTTTTGTGGCCTATGTGGGAAAGTTTTTGACGTGGGAATGAGGATGTTAAATTTGAAAATGAGATCACTTTATAGTATAAAAGCTTTTGAAATCTTGAAAATAAATTTGTCAGATCCTTGCATCCAAGAAGAGGTGTACTGAGTTCTGTCCACGCCGACTCCGTCTTCTCCTTTGGGTGAATCCTGTTCAGCTGGGGCTGGTCCTCGGCAGACTCTGACTCTGCCTCCCTTTTATAAGGGTCTTTGAGACTAGATTGAGACCAGCCAGATGATCCAGGATAGTCTTCTCACCTCAAGATTCTTAACTTAATCACATCTATCACATCTGCACAGTCCATTATGCTATTGTAAGGTAACATATTTATAGGTTCCAGGGATTAGAAGGTGGACACCTTTGGGGGGCCATTATTTTACCCACCACACATGCCTCACTGAAACACTTGGTTTCTGAAGGACCTTTTTATTTTAAAATAAATTTGTCTATCTATTTATTTTTGGCTGCGTTGGGTCTTCGTTGCTGCGCGCAGGCTTTCTCTAGTTGCAGTGAGCAGAGGCTACTCTTCGTTGCGGTGCGTGGGCTTCTCATTGCGGTGGCTTCTCTTGTTGCAGAGCACAGGCTCTAGGCACACGGGCTTCAGTAGCTGTGGCGCAGAAGTTGTGGCGCAGCAGTTGTGGCACACGGGCTTAGTTACTCCGCGGCATGTGGGATCTTCCTGGACCAGGGCTCGAACCCACGTCCCCTGAATTGGTAGGCAGATTCTTAACCACTATGCCACCAGGGAAGTCCCTGAAGGACCTTTACTTATGATGAGGCACTTCTGTCCCTTCTTCAAAAGTATCACCTGCCACTCCAAACAACTGCTTCATCTTGTCCAGGCTCCAGCTTCATTTCATGATTAAGGAGAGTCTTATATTTAGGGATCATGTGTAGGGTTCGTTGAATTTGAGACTCAGAGTTCAGGGGCTCTAGATTTGAGACCCTAGAGGGAGACTTAGGTCTTGAGAGTGACCTCAGTTCTGGGAGTGTGTGTGCTCAAACCCAGAGGAGATTGACTCAGGGTTCAGGCAACAGGAGACAATGGCAATAGGGAGTATAGTATTCATTTTCTCAAGGAAGAAAAAAAGCGGAAGTGGACTGGGCTTAATGTTAACCTTAGCTTCAAGAGGCAAGAGGAATCAGCTGAAACTTGTACACTAATTATCTGACTCAGAGACCAAAGTCCTTTTGCTTTCGTTTCTCATAGCGCCCCTCCCCTTTCCGACAGAATCTAGGGTGAAGAGAAAAATAAGAGGAAGTTAGAAATAAAGGAATAACAGCTAAAGGGCAAGGCCTCACTGTCTTCACCAGGCAACAATGAAAACATTCACGTCATGGAAACAGGCCAGTTCTCTCTTCCCTTTCTTCTTCCTCTTTTTTTTCCAGTAAAGAATGATGGGTCAGTCTTGCTTTAACTTTTAAGGGAAGTGTTCCTACATTCTGAGTTATCACGCAAGAACTTTGAAATTTGGATGTTCTCAATGAATTATGCTACAGAATTAACTATCTGCATTGTACGCTTTCTTATCAACCTCCAGCAACTTCCCTCTTCACCTGCTACCTGTCTGTGCAGTCTAGATACCCAGTATCTGCCTGAGACACAGGAGTGAGTCATCCTCTGCCCAAACAGGTGGCAGTGGTCACACCTACAGAAACAGCGTGAGGCAGGTTGCTGGCGGCACGATATATAGCTCCAGGGGAAAAAGTCCAGTGACAGAGCAGCATGGCTTCTGACAGAGGTAAAATGGCAGGGGGCCTGAAAGCTACATGTTCTTGAAAAATGCGAAAACTCTGTGTGTGTGCTTGTGTGTGTGTGTGTGTGTGCGTGCGTGCGTGTATATGTGTCCTGCTTCTGTTTGTATCCTTGGACATTTTCCAGCTTTCCTATTTATTAATATATGAATATTCTTAAACAGGATGTATTATTATCGTTGTTGTCATTATTATTAATACCAACTGTTCACATCCAAAAATGATTTTGATCAGATGGCACTAAAGCAATGCTTGTTTCACCATAATAAAAAATTGAGTGAAAGAAATACAACTGTTAAATAAAAGTTTACAATGACAGCAGACGTGATAGCACAAGGGCAAGTTAATGGATAATTTAAGGTTCCGTTACTTAACGTTAGAAAACTTCGTGGGAGAGGAAAAACACTCAGGTTGTGGAAGGTGATGATTTTCAGATGAGGTGGGATTTGAACTGGATCCTGAAAGGGCAGAATTTGAATTGGCAAAGAGGAGGAGATTCCAGGTTGATTGACACTGAGAGTTTAAGAGAATTTACAAAGATTGTGTGTGGAATATAAAGAATAAGTTGGTTAAGATAGAGAAGAGTTTTTGGAAACAATCTGCAGTGAGATTAGGAAGCAAATTTGTTTGTTCGTTTTTAATAAATGTATGTATCTTTGGCTGCATTGGGTCTTCGTTACGGTGCACAGGCTTCTCATTCTGCTGCCTTCTTGACTGAAAGCAGAAAAGACAGGAAAAAAGGAAGCCAGTGAAAAGACTGCTGCAAGAGTGTGGGCATCACGTGATAAGACAAAATGCAGGTGTCAGTCTTAGGTTTCAAGAAACAATATTTTTTCTCCATTATATTTTCCCTCTATTAAAATTCTCTTGTGACTGGTATTTTGGGAAAAAGTGCAAAGACTTTATTTAATTGAAATATCTGGGTAATTTCCCTTGAAGGTGGTATGTTTTATCCCTCAAACCACCCCAAGTCATGTACCTAGTGTTCTTGCCTGGCACCACATGTGTAGATGCTGAGAATGTATCTCAATCTCTCTTTCTGAAGTCCTCACTGCTGGTTCACCTCCTCATACAGGTATGGCCTCTGTTTCTACAAGGCCCTCGCTGAGTAGACCAGCTGGTTCAAAGGCCCCAATTTGTTTTTTTTTTTTTTTTTGTTTTGTTTTGTTTATTTACTTATTTATATTTGACTGCGTTGGGTTTTCGTTGCTGCGCGCAGGCTTTCTCTAGTTGCTGCAAGCAGGGGCTACTCTTCGTTGCGGTGCGCAGGCTTCTCATTGGGGTGGCTTCTCTTGCTGTGGAGCACGGGCTCTAGGCGCGCAGGCTTCAGTAGTTGTGGCACGCGGGCTCAGTAGTTGTGGCTCACGGGCTCTAGGCGCGCAGGCTTCAGTAGTTGTGGCGCACGGGCTTAGTTGCTCCGCGGCATGTGGGATCTTCCTGGACCAGGGCTCAAACCTGTGTCCCCTGCCTTGGCAGGTGGATTCTTGACCACTGCGCCACCAGGGAAGTCCCTTGATGGGGACCATTTCTAAAGTCTTTATTGAATTTGTTACAATATTGCTTCTGTTTTATGTTTTGTGTTTTTTTGGCCACAAGGCATGTGGGATCTTAGGCTCCCTGACCAGGGATAGAACTCTCACCCCCTGCATTGGAAGGCAAAGTCTTAACCACTGGACCGCCAGGGAAGTCCCAAAGGCCCCAGTCTGAAGTAAGGTCTGAGAAGTGCCCATTCCAAGGTGTTAGCCATCCGCTTTCTCCTCCATCTCATGTCAGATTCCCTGCATATTCTTCTAAGGATGAGAAGTTTATTCTTCATGTTACACTTAGAATTGTATTTACTGACTCTGTCCTCTTTCCTATATATCTTGCTGATTTATCTTTTTGGTCTCACACACCAACTAGAACCATTTTCCACCTACAGGAAAGTGTGCCATACACAGTCTCTCTCCATTTAGTACAAATGCACAAATAGACATGACACACACACACACACACACACACACACGCACACACATTGTTTAGGAAGAAAATCTTTTCCTCTACCCTCTTAGATTTTGTTCTGGGAGGGGGCACTGAAAATTAAACCGACAAAAAAAAAAAATTAAACCGACAAAAGACAGATTAGCAAAAAAAAAAAAAAAAAAAAAAAAAAAAAAAAAGACAAAATTACACAGAGGAATTCACAAAAATGTGACTCAAGGACTTTGGTTAGAATTAAGATGGCTTATATACCATCTTTTTTTTTTTCTTTTTTTTTTTTCGGTACGCGGACCCCTCACCGCTGTGGCCTCTCCCGTTGCGGAGCACAGGCTCCGGACGCGCAGGCCCAGCGGCCATGGCTCACGGGCCCAGCCGCTCTGCGGCATGTGGGATCTTCCCGGACCGGGGCACGAACCCGTGTTCCCTGCATCGGCAGGCGGACTCTCAACCACTGAGCCACCAGGGAAGCCCCTATATACCATCTTAATAGAGGAAGTGGAGAGGGAGAAGAACACTAATGGGAAAACAAATGACTTTTAGGAAAGATAGACGGGCCGTTAGGAGAATAGATGGAGACAGACTAGTTCGTGACAATGTCTGAGTGGGTGTCTCAATTGGTAAGAGTCAATCTCCCCTGGTTGCCCCAAAGAACGGGATTTATGACAACTGATTTCTTTTGAGTTCTTTTGGGAGGCTCTGCCTGTAGGAAAATAAGGGATTGTGGATTGGGGGGGTCGTGGAGGGGAGTTTATTTTCAAATGTCTTCAGACCAAAATAATTGTTATGCTTCAGTGACACAATCTGGACCCCTCACCACACACACACACACACACACACACACACAGCCTTGGCATCTTCTGTTTTGAAGGTCTTGTGGTTCAAAAACTGCTCCTCAGAGATAAGTTTGGCTGGGAGACAGGGCAGGCACTTCACCCTCAGAGGGAGCAGTGAATTTTGTGTCTCTCTTTGACCCACCGAGAAGGGGTATCAGGTGGGAACCTTATACTCAGTGTCTCAAGCTTCATGGACATCTGAGCTCATTCCAGTTTTTGATATTACAAATAAAGCTGATATGAACATTTGTGTACAGGCTTTTGTGTGAACCTAAGTCTTCCTATCTCTGAGACACGTGCCCAGCAGGGCAATTGCTGGGTTGTACGGTAGTTGCATTTTTAGATTTTTTTCTAAGAAGCTGCAAACTGTTTCCCAGAGTGGCTATGCCAATTTATATTCCCACCAGCAACGTATGAGCGATCCAGTACCTCTAGCATAGTATTGTTAATAATCCATAGCGGATAGTGGTGCATTTCATTCATTTGTTCAATAAGTATCTATTGCTAACCAACATGTTTCAGGCAGTGTGATAGGGTCTGAAACAAGATATGTATAATCCATATCTCACATAATTTACACGTATTACTATAGACATTTAATTAGGCAATCATAATATAACATGATCATTGCTATGAGGAAGGAAGTACAGGATTCTATGGGGGCACGTAATTTACACCTAAGGTCCTCTGAAGGGTGACTTTCCCCCTTTCTTTTTTTTTTTTTTTTTTTTTTTGCGGTACGTGGGCCTCTCACTGTTGTGGCCTCTCCCGTTGCGGAGCACAGGCTCCGGACAGGCAGGCTCAGCGGCCATGGCTCACGGGCCCAGCCGCTCCGCATTATGTGGGATCTTCCTGGACCGGGGCATGAACCCGTGTCCCCTGCATCAGCAGGCGGACTCTCAACCACTGCGCCACCGGGGAAGCCCTCCCCCTTTCTTTTTGGAGCCTTAAAGAGGATTACCTGGTTTGATATTGGGCAAGTAAATTTCAGCAGAGCCCTTAAAAATCTTGCTTTTCTTGATGCAATGACCTTGTCCAATGCAATTAATCCAGGAGAGATTTTTTTTTTTTTTTTGCCCACATGGCTTGAGGGATCTTAGTTCCCCAACCAGTGATCCAACCCTCACCGCCTGCAGTGGAAACAAGTGGGGAGTCTTAACCACGGGACCGCCAGGGAAGTCCCAGGAGAAAATCTTTTAACTGCATTTTCTGATATGGTTTGTGGGTTTGAGGAATAGAGCGTTTTTTCTTAGTAATTCAATTTGTATATGGCTGTTATCTGACATGATCATCTGTTGGTCAACAGGTCCTTCAGCTGGAGATGCTACCTCGAGGTAAGAATTATACTATCATAGTGCACATTTAATTCAACCAAGAATAGATGGATATTTAAGAGATGGAGGACTATAGCTTTCCTTATTGTTCCTTACTTATTCCACGCTCCCATTCTTTCTTTTGCTTTTTCTCTCTCTATCCTCTATGAGTATTATTGCTTTCTATATCTTTGCTCCTATGGCTTTTGGTTTCTGTTGAAAAAAATTACCTTCCAGCTTTGTTCTGTTATCGTCTTACTATTGTTCTTCTCTCTTTAAATCACAGGTTTTCATAGGCATTAGTGAAAAGTCCAGTGAACTCATTTGTCACTTTGATTTCATCTTCTTATTCTATACTCTATGCCCATTTTCTAGACTTTTTTTTTTTTTTGGCCACATCACCTGGCTTGCGGGGATCTAAGTCCCCTGACCAGAGATTGAACCCAGCTCCCTAGTAGTGGAAGCGTGGAGTCCTAACTACTGGACCACCAGGGAATTCCCTACACCTATTTTTTTTCTTTTTTTGAAGCTCCAGGAGAGCAGAGATTGGTTTTATTTTGTTCATGGCTGTATCCCCAGGTTTTAGAACACATAGCAGAGCACATACTAGATTCTCAATAAATGTTTGTAGAATGATGGACATAATAAATGAACATTTTGTACAGTTTTCATAAAAAACCAAAAACAAGTAAAGGCATCTGGGGAGGCTGGGTCTTGCCTCCCTGGCACCTAGACCTATTTTTATAACAGGGAGACTTTTGTCAGGGAGCATATTATCTCGTGATGGGTGGGCGGAAGGATTGATTTACATAATAAATGAAGTGATTCTTTAGGACTGAGTGGAAAATATGATGATGTAATAAACTTATGACTCAACCATATTGCAAGGAAGAGTCCTCAGAATAATTCTGAGTCACAGCTTTGACCCACAATGAGGGTGCGTATCTAAAGATGCCCTTGAGAGAAATTTGAATTTATTTCTTTTGAGGAAATAGTATACAGAATTAAATGTGGACGAAGCCTGAGGTTAAATTAGTCTCTTCTCAGAGTTGGGAATAGAATCCTCTTGGCAATTTGAGGCTTCCACACCTGAAAAAACTCTAGCTAGAGTCCCCTGAGGAATAGTGAAGATTAATGAGTGGGACAGGTCACCTCTAAGTGTGAGATAGAAAGATTAGAGGGAATTCCCTGGTGGTCCAGGGGTTTGGACTCGGCGGTTTCACTGCCGAGGGCATGGGTCCAATCCCTGGTTGGGGAAATAAGATCCTGCAATCCACACAACATGGCCAAAAATAAATAAAGTAAAAGAAAAAGATAAAATAAAATAAGATTAGAATATAATGAGAAACGTTTAAAAGAGGAACAAGGACACACTTATACCTGAATTCAAGACCACCAAGCAATGGTATAGAGAGTGGTAACCAAATTACATGAGCTGGGAAAAATCTCTTCACTATGTTTGTGAGAGAAAATTTAATAATCCAAACGGACCTCCCCAGATAACTTTGAGATACGGAATAGAAAAAAAAAAGTTTCCTGAGATGTCATGTTTTAAATATTTATTTATTTAGGCTGTGAAGGGTCTTAGTTGCGGCACGCGGGATCTTTAGTTGGGGCATGCGGGCTCTTAGTTTCGGCATGCATGCGGGATCTAGTTCCCTGACCAGGGATCGAACCCCGGCCCCCTACATTGGGAGCACGGAGTCTTACCTGCTGGACCACCAGGGAAGTCCATGAGATGTCATGTTTTAGATCTGCCTGATCCAGAAGGAGAAGATGAAATTATTTCTAGGGTCCCTCAAATGATGACATAACAACACGGGTGATTTTTTATATTTCAGGAGAAGAATTGAACCCTGGGAATTTGAAGTCTCCTTTGACCCCCGAGAACTCTGTAAAGAGACCCGTCTGCTCTATGAAATCAAGTGGGGCAGGAGCCAGCACGTCTGGCGACACTCGGGCAAAAACACCACCAATCATGTTGAATGCAATTTTATAGAAAAATTTACTTCAGAAAGACCTTTTCACCGATCCGTCAGCTGCTGCATCACCTGGTTCTTGTCCTGGAGTCCCTGCTGGGAATGCTCCAAGGCTATTCGGGAATTTTTGAATCAGCATCCTAGAGTGACCCTGTTTATTTACGTAGCACGGCTTTTCCAGCACATGGATCCGCAAAACCGGCAAGGACTCAGAGACCTGATTCACAGTGGTGTGACTATCCAGATTATGGGACCCACAGGTGAAAACAATAAACCAGGAATCTTAAGTGTTTATTAGAGACTGTGGTGGTGGTGATATGTTTCTAGGCCAGGAGACTGATTACCCCAGACCGGAAGTCTCAGAAGTTAAAAGTCCAAAATAACAGGAGAAAGGACCAGGTCTGAAATTCATAGCAAGGAAAGCACCAAAGATATGACTCCTTTCCCCACTCCTGTCACTATGGCCTCTGTGCCATCTTCAAATGAATTGCTGAGTTCCTTTAAGGGATTCTGGAAGAGTCTAGCCCTTCTCCAGCAATAAATAGGCCAGAGAGATTTTATATATATTTAAAAAAAAAAAAAAAATTTATTTATTTATTTCTTTATGGCTGTGGTGGGTCCTCGTTGCTGTGTGCGGGCTTACTCTAGCTGCAGCGAACGGGGGCTACTCTTCATTGTGGTGCGTGGGCTTCTCGTTGCGGTGGCTTCTCTTGTTGCGGAGCACGGGCTCTAGGCGTGCCGGCTCAGTAGTTGTGGTGCATGGGCTGAGTTGCTCCGCGACATGTGGGATCTTCCCGGACCAGGGCTTGAACCCGTGTCTCCTGCATTGGCAGGAGGATTCTTAACCGCGGCACCACCAGGGAAGCCCCATAGTATTATTATTTAATAACAATAATAATAATTATTATTATTTTTAAATTGGGCTCTCTTTAACTTTCTGTTGTATGTGTTGACCGAACCAAGATTTGTGTTTCCTTAGAGTATGATTACTGCTGGAGGAATTTTGTCAACTACCCACCTGGGAAAGAAGCTCACTGGCCAAGATACCCCCCTCCGTTGATGAAGCTGTATGCACTGGAACTCCACTGCATAATTCTAGTAAGTTACTATAAGGGAAAAAGATTCTGATGCAAAAAGAAGCATCCATCTTCAAACTTCTCTCCTGTTTACGTTGACACGTACTCTTCTCACCATCACTTTGCCATTTATATTGACATTTAGTTATTTACCTGACATCTTTAGAAATGTGAGAACAAGACAATCTCTTTGTGGGAGATAAGTGGGAGAAGGGAACGGATAAACTGGTCTAAGGTATATGTGGACCCACAGGAGTTAGATTTCATCACCATCATCATTACTGCTGTTGTTACAGCACACACTGTTACACCAAATTGTACAATCCTTCTTTCCCTTATTGGTGTGTGTCATCTTATTGAAGGAATGTGTGTGTCCCACTTGTATTCTCTTGCAAGTAGTTCAGTGGTCTTTCAAATGATGTTTTGAAATGTTTGTGAAATATTACCCTAACTTCTTTTTTATTTCAGGGTCTCCCTCCCTGTTTAAATATTTCAAGAAGTCAGAATCAGCTGACCTTGTTCAGACTTATTCCTCAAAATTGCCATTACCGAATGATTCCACCCTATATCCTTTTACATACAGGGTTGATACAACTTCCTTTGACTTGGAGATGAATAGAGTATATACTGTTTCATGAACAGGAACTGATGGCCCACTAAAGAGTACCATTAGAATCGAGAAATTTTAAGTTTGCATTTCTATACACTAACAACATGTTATCTGGAAAAGAAATTTTTTTAAAAATCCCATTTATAGTAGCAATGAAAAATGATAAAATACTTAGGAATTAATTTGACCGAGGAGGTGAAAGATCTGTACACTGAAATCTACAAGAGAGATTGAAGAAGACACAAATAAATGGAAAGACATCCGATGGTCGTGGATGGAAGAAATATTGTTAAAATGTCCTTACTATACAAAGCCATCTATAAATTCAATGCAGTCCCTATCAAGATTCCAATGGTATTTTTTACAGAAATGAAAGAAAAATCCTAAATTTCATATGGAGCAACGGAAGACCCTGAATAGCCAAAGCAATCCTTATGTATCTGAAGGAAATGAAATCATTTTCTCAAAGAAATGTCTGCACTTCTGTGTCCATTGTAGCATGATTCACAATAGCCAAGACCTGAAAACAATCTAAGTGTCCACCAGCAGATGAATGGATAAAGAAGCTGTGGTATATATACATGTATACACACACAGTGGAATATTATATAGCCATAAAAAAGAAGAAAATCCTGCCCTTTGAAACAACATAGAAGAAACTTGAAGGCATTTTGCTCTTGGAAATAAGTCAGAGACAGACAAATACTATATGATCTCACTAATATGTGGTCTCTTAAAAAAATCTGACCTCATGGAAAGAGACAAGATTAGTGGTTGCCAGGGACAGGAGTGAAAGTGGTCAGAAACTTTCGGTGTTGTTTTTTGGTTTTTTTTGGCTACACCACGTGGCTTGTGGGATCTTAGTGCTCCAACTAAGGAGTAAACCCGGCACTCGGCAGTGAGAGGGCAGAGTCCTAACCACTGGACCGCCAGGGAATTCCCAGACAAACTTTCAGTTTTAAGGTGAACAAATTCTGGGGATATAAGGTACAGCATGTTGATTATGGTTTATACTGTGTTGTGCAATTGAAATTTTCTAGGAGTAGATCTTAAATGTTCTTGCCACACACGGAGGTGTAAGTCTGTGCGGTGATGAACGTGTTAACTTACCTTATTGTAGTAATCATTCTGCAATATATACATATATCAAATCATTACGTTGTACACCTTAACTTAGTTGGGCTTCCCTGGTGGTGCAGTGGTTAAGAATCCACCTGCCAATGCAGGGGACACAGGTTCGATCCCTGGTCCGGGAAGATTCCACATGCTGCGGAGCAACTAAGCCCGTGGGTCGCAACTACTGAAGCCCGCGCACCTAGAGCCCGTGCTCTGCAACAAGAGAAGCCACGACGATGAGAAGGCCACGCATCACAGCGAAGACCCAACACAGCCCAAAATAATAACAAATAAATAAATTAATTAATTTTAAAAAAAGACTTACACAATGTTATGTCTCAATTATATTCAATAATACTGGGGGGGGGGAAGAGATTAAAACAAAAGAATATAGAAATTTTCACAAATAACAGTATCACGGATAGCATTATGTACTGCTGTATCACAAATTACCCCGCTACTTTGCAGGCTTAAAACAACAATAAATATTTACTATGTCACAGTTTCTCTGGGTCAGGAATTCAGGAGTCACTTAGTGTGTTCGTGTCTCAGGATATCTCAGGACGTTGCTGCCAAGCTGTCAGCCAGGATTGCAGTAATCTCCAGCCTTGACAGAGGCTACAGAATGTGCTTCCCAGGTGGCACACACACGTGGCTGCGAGTGGGCACCCGTGGATGGTGGGAAGTCTCAGTTTTTCATCATGTAGGCCTCTGCACAGGGATGCTTAAAAGTCCTCATGACTTTGTGGCTGGCTTCTTACAGAGCAAGTGGCCTAAGACAGACCAGGGCAGAATTTGCCATGTCTTGGAATCATACACTATTTCTTCTGCAGTGTTCTTGGGTCACACTGGCCAGGTACAATTCAATGTTGGGTGGGGGGAACCACACAAGGACTTGAATCCCAGGAGATGAGAATCATCGGAGGCCATCTTTGGGTTTGACCTGTAGGGACATTTGCTGTGACTTCAGGACAAATAATTCCATGGAGCCAATTTCTCAGAAGATGCTAAAGGGAAACAAAGGACAAAGTAGCATCTAAATACAGAAAAGGGTTATTTCTCGCTCCCGTTGCAAGGCTAACGTCATTTGGGTGGAACGTTTTTGCTCTCTGTGGTTACTCAGGGACCTCATTTTCTACCATCTGGTGACTCCACCATCTCCTATGGCCTTGAAGTCCTCTGCTGAATTCTCTACACTCAGCTGGCCCACAGGAGAGAGAGACAGAGGCACACAGAGAAGGAAAGCATTAAAGCAGTGTGAAAGGGTTTTTTTTTTAGAATCAAGGACTGGAAATGGCAAACGTCACTTCTGACCTGATTCCTCTAAGCCAAAATCAGACCAGTGACCCCACCCAGCTTTAAGGGAGGCTACAAAACACAGTCCAGCCACGTGCCCCGGAAGGAGAGGAAATGGGGTTTAGTGAACACATGACGTGTCTGTACAAGGAGGAAACTAGGAAACAGAAACATTATGGCCAGGGTCAGATAGGCAATACCACGGCAGAAATGAAACTAAAAGGCGGTGTGCTGTGTTTTTTTTTTTCCTTTCCTTGGCATTCAGGATATGCTGGTAACCAAAACATGACCGCTTTTCATAATGGGCTAAGGCTGCTCAGTCATTCGCCTGGCTTGCCTTCCTGGGTTGGCATGGGGATAAGGCAGTCTTCTCTGGGAGGCATAAGTAGGGGCTGCCACCTTATTAGATGTCTGTTTGAAGACTGTCTATGCATATTTAAAAACTGCTGTGATGGGAATTCCCTGGTGGTCCAGTGGTTAGGACCCCATGGACTCTGTGCTTTTTTCTGCTGGGGCCTTGCTGCAGGGCCAAAAAAAAGAAATAAAAACAACTTTTGTGAAAACTACCATTTACTTGTTCTTATAAAAAATGGATATTAGGGAAAAAACCCTTCAAAGACAGGTTGCAGTTTCTCACATGTATTTTCTTTTATTATACAGGAAGAATAGTGCAAACCATTACTTTTTTTTTTTTTTTGCCATGTGGCATGTGAAGTCTTTGTTCCCCAACAGGGGTTGTTCCCTGACCTGCAACCCCTACATTGGAAGTGTGGAGTCTTAACCACTGGACCACCAGGGAAGTCCCACAAACCATTAATTTTTATTTTTTTTTTACATCTTTATTGGAGTATAATTGCTTTACAATGGTGTGTTAGTCTCTGCTGTATAACAAAGTGAATCAGCTATACATATACATATGTTCCCATATCTCCTCCCTCTTGCGTCTCCCTCCCCCCCACCCTCCCTATCCCACCCCTCTAGGTGGTCACAGAGCACCGAGCTGATCTCCCTGTGCTATGTGAAGACTCATTTGTTCTAGTTCTCAGGAGGCTGCGAGCCAAGTTTCATATACTACATCTGTTGCTTTGTCTCATACGGAACATATTCCTCCAAGCTCGGCACCCCAATCCCTTACCTTTTGTCATTTTATTCTTGCTTTAAAAGCTTTTACTGGGCTTCCCTGGTGGCGCAGTGGTTGAGAGTCCGCCTGCCGATGCAGGGGACACGGGTTCGTGCCCCAGTCCGGGAACATCCCACATGCCGCGGAGCGGCTGGGCCCGTGAGCCATGGCCGCTGAGCCTGCGCGTCCGGAGCCTGTGCTCCGCAGCGGGAGAGACCACAACAGTGAGAGGCCCGCGTACTGCAAAAAAAAAAAAAAAAAAAGAAATCCTTACTCGTTGTCCATGCTTTGTGGAAGTCAGGAAATTAGCCAACCATCAGAGTGGCTGGAATAAAGTTTCTTTCTTTAATAGACAAATATTCTAATTATGCTCTCTCTAGTTATGACAGTTATCCCTCTGCCATCAACAGATGAGGGAAACTTTAAGATAATTGCAGCATCCAGAAAAGTAAAGTCCCACTGAATGCAACGGGATACATAGCCACTTGAGATAATGGGAAAATTGGTATTACAACTGTCCTACAGTAAAAAAAAAAAAAAAAAAAAAAAAAAAGTAATTTGTTACTGATGCTGAAAGCTCAGCTTCTCTGTACACCAGGGCCAAATTAAATCTTGGAGAGAGAGTTTGGGGTGCAGTAGAAAAGGATAGCTTTATTATTCAATACTCTACCAGACAAAGGGGGACACAGTTGGCTCCTGCCTCGAAAGACTGTGTCCCAACTTGGAGAGGGTAGTGAGAAGTTTTTTTGGGTTTCTTTTGTTTTTTTTTGTGGTACGTGGGCCTCTCACTGTTGTGGCCTGTCCCGTAGTGGAGCACGGGCTCTGGACGCGCAGACTCAGCGGCCATGGTTCACGGGCCCAGCCGCTCCGCGGCATGTGGGATCTTCCCGGACTGGGGCACGAATCCGTATCCCCTGCATCGGCAGGCGGACTCTTATCCATTGCGCCACCAGGGAAGCCCAGTAAGAAGTTTTATAACAATATTACCCAAGGCTGGGTTGCTGACAAGATGAGGGTGTGTGCAGGGTTTCAGGTGGTCGGGTCTCCTAATCTTGATGAGCTTCTCTGGTTCCTTTAATCTCGCCTCAGGTGGTTTCTTGCCTGTTCTCCCTTGATTAGCAACTGTTTGAATCCACCCTTTGGAGCTCAGCATAGGTCGTGGAGGCTGGAGTCTTGCCTACAAGAAATCGGGGGCCAAAAAAAGAGGCTCCATGCCTGGGAGCCTCACAGGGCCCCACTCGGTTTCATTACCCGCCACAATCAAAAATCTAACTCCATTCTCAAAATCTAACTTCCAAATGGCCCTACTTACCTCTTTTAGATTTTTCAGTACCTTGTAGATTTTCTGCTTTATTTGCTTGGTTTGAATTCCATAGAATTTAGAACCAAAAAATGTGATTTTACAGACTGAAGGTGAGCAAAGTCCTAGTGTCCAGCTTTCTACATGAAAAAAGACCCACACTGATGCACATCAGCCACGTGGAATTTCAACAAATGTTTAAAAAGAGAATCCTAACAGCTTGGGGGTGAGGCAGGGGGTGTTACGTGCAAAAGATAAGAAGATTATTGTCAGTCTTCTCAAGATCAGCACTGAAATCTAGAAGAAGCTTGACCCATACTTTTAAAATTCTGAAGATAAAATGTTTCTCAGCTGACTTCTACAGTCGGCCAAGCTATCTAGAGTAAGTTGTGAATAAAGACGTTTTTCAACATGCAATGTATCCAAAAAAATCATTTCCCATGCTTTCTCAGGAAGCCACTGGAGGATTCAGTACATCAGAATGAGGGACTAAACCATAAAAAGAGAGTGCTTGGAATTCAGGACACAAGTAATTCAACACAGAAGAGAAGAGAAAAAAAATTCCCAGGATGATAGTGAAGGGAGATCCCAGGGTAACAGAAAGTAATTAGTTTGGAGAAAGAGGATAAAGAGATCCAGAAGAATGTATCCAAGAAAAAAAAGGGAAATTCCAGTTTTCCTACATCCTTGCCAACACTGGATAATGAAAAAACACAGTCCTCTGTGTCTTTCCTTTACTCTCACCCTGCTTTGCTACTTCACTTTTGACACCAACTGTGTGGGTTTTCCACACATAAAGCAATTCTTTGATTCTCAATTCCGATACTATCTTGGGTCAGATCCCGCTGGTTAAGGACTCAGTCCCGCGAGACTGCCCCCACCTCGGATGCCAATTGAAAGTCCAGGTTGTTACCTATGTTTCTGACCAACTGGGTATAAATTGGAGGTTCCCTTGACCCACTCCTGGGGTTTGATTAATTTGCTAGAGCAACTCACAGTATTCAGGAAGTCAGTTGACTTACTAGATATCTGGCTTATTATGAAGGATATTAAAGGATACAAATGCTGGGACTTCCTGGTGGTCCAGTGGTTAAGAATCCTCGTTTCCACTGCAGGGGGCACAGGTTTCACCCCTGGTCCTGGAACTAAGATCTCGCATGCCCTATGGCGCGGCCCACCCCCCAAAAAAGGGACACAAATGAACAGCCAGTTGAAGAGATACATACGGCAAGACCTGGAAGGGTCCTGAACAAAGAAGCTTCTGTCCTGGTGGAGTTTGGGGTGCACTACCCTCCAGGAATATGGTTACTCTCTGGCTCACCGATATGAAAGCTCTCAGAAACCCCACCTTTTGAGTTTTTATGAAGGCATCATTACATAGGCATGATTGGCCATTGGTGATTGAACTCAGTTTTCTCCATCTTCTCTCCCCCAAGGTCAGGGGCTGAACTGAAAGTTCCAGCCTTCTAATCGCTTGTTGATATTCCTGGCAGCCAGACTTCACCTTTATGTTACCTCGGGGGGATTCCAAAAGTCACCTCATAAACATAACAAAAGACACTTACTGTGCCCAACATTTAGGAATTTCCAAGGGAGCTTTGTGCCGCCAACAGGATGAAGACCAAATATCTATTTCTTATTATAAATCACAATGTCACATAGGTATGAGCAGTCTGTTAAATCTTTGACAATCTGATGGATGAACAATGGTACTTTAATTTCTAATTCTTTAATTTGTGGTATTTGGCATTTTGTATGTGGGTATTCATTGACTGGGAATTATGTTTTCCTGTTGCGGAGGAAGAAATTTCCCTCTACCCTTCTAGTTCTTCTGGATGGTCTAAGAATTGATGTGACATGATATAGATAACAGGAGAAAATCAAACAAAAGTTTGATAACATGTGTACATGGGAGAGACCCAGAAAAACTGAGTAACTCACCCAAATGGCTGAAGCCCTGACCTTAAATACCATCTTCAGCTAAAGACAAAAGAAGAGGCTGTGGGTAGTGATTTGGGACCTCAGAGGGGAGGAACGCAATTCACAAGGAAATGGAAAAGTGAATGGCAAACAGATGTTTGCTGGGCTGTGCAGAGACAATGGGACCCAGAGTGGACTCTGATCTCCAGGCCCTGCCGAGTTTCCCCACCACACTCAGTCCATAGTCTTTGCAGAGCTCTCTGGTGACAGCTCTGTTCTGGGAACTGGCCCTTTATCTAAATTTTTTAGGCAGCTAAGGGGGAAGGTCAAATTTTCTCCTTGAGTCTTTTGGGCCTTGATTGTTTTCAGCTTGAAATAACCCACATGCCAAAGAGATGTTTTAGGGTGGCAAATTTTGCTCCCCTTCAATCCTTTGCCCTTTTTTTCTATTGGTTTGTCTTCTCTCCTCTATTAATTTGTGAGAGAGATTGGTACATTAGAGGAAACGTCCATTTCTCTCATATGTATTTTTCCCAGTCTTTTGACTTTATTGAAACGGAGCCAGACTCTGTGGGGCCCTCCTAGGTACAAAAGCCCCTCTGTGTCCCATGGTTTCTTGTTTGTTAGAAAAAAGCTTTAGACTCCTAGGCCTCCCCTGAGGCCTAACAGTTTCTAATTAGGGAGGTGAGGGAATGCAGAAACTCAGGAAAAGCAGTCCAGAAGCAATAGTGCAGCAATAAAAGAGTCTGAGTTCCTCTCAAGGGATGTATATAACAATCTGATGCATATCTTTGAATTGCTCTGCAGAAAGTAAGACCCCAGCCCAGGTGGAGGATGGTGACTGCATGCCAACCACAAACATGTAGACGCCAGACTGGTTGGAACCAGAAGGTCAATGATTAAGATTTCTGAAACACCACCCTGTTACCTCACCAGCAACCAATCAGAAAAAAGTCATGCCCTCTGCAACCCTCACCCCAAATGTCACCTTTCAAAACCATTCCCTGAAAGCCATCTGGGAGTTCAGTTCTTTTGAGGATGAGCTACCTGTTCTCCTTCCTAGGTGCCCTGAAGTAAATGCGGTACTTTCCCTCACCACGTCCCCGTGTCAGTAAATGGGCTTTGCAGGGAGGCCGGCAGATCCAAGTTCGATGGGGTAATGTTATGACTTTTTTTCTTAATTTAAAATTTTATATAGGCAAAGGCAAACTTTGTAGTTTCTACGGCATGCTGATAAGGATAATTTGTATATCGGGACTGGGATGTTATGAATTATGATGTGAATTATAATAAGGAATATGTATTTGGGCTTTGTCCTGTTTTTTACGACTGAGCTGCTAAAACTCTTGGAATTTCCTAAGTGAAGAGAGAGAGAAGGTGTTTTGCTATGTTCACGAGGCAACTTTTGGAATGCCCTTATGTTGCCTAAGGATAGGGCCGATTGCCAAGGGAGATAACCCTGTGTTTGTAGGGTTGGAACTTTCTCTTCCACCCTTGGACCTTCTAGGAGGGGAGGGGGGACCAATGGCAAAAGATTTAGTCAATCACGCCTGTGTAATGAAGTCCTGTAATAAAAATCCAGGACAGTGTTTGGAAAGCTTCCAGGTTGGTGGAGATGTGGGGAGAGGGTGGCGCTGGGAGAAGGCATGGGCACGCCATATGCTTTCTCCAGACCTTGCGTTATGCATTTCCTTTATCTGTTTTTTCCTGGTTTATATAATAAACCGGCAATCTACTAAGTAAAACGTTTCTCTGAGTTCTGTGAGCTGCTCTAGCAAATTAATCGAACCTGAGAAGCGGGTTGTGGAACCTTTTTTTTTGGCTGCACCGTGCAGCTTGTGAGATCTTAGTTCCCCGACCAGGGAGCGAACCTGTGCCCCTG
>NW_020176571.1:6921476-6953823 GCF_003031525.2 Neophocaena asiaeorientalis asiaeorientalis
CCCCCCCCGCAGTGGAAGCGCGGAGCACTAACCACTGGATCGCCAAGGAATTCCCAGAAACTTCTGATTGATAATAGCCAGTCAGTGAGAAGTATCAGTGATAACCTGGACTTGAGATTAGCATCCTAGGTTAGAGGGGATCTCTGGAACCTCTAATTTGTGGTCAGTCAAAACCGCAGGTAATTTGAGCTTGCAATTGGTGTCTGAAGGACAGGGTTGGGAAGTAGTCTTGGAGAACTGAGCTCTTAACCTGTGGAATCTGATGCTGTCTCCAGGTAGATAGTGTCATAATTGAATTGAATTGTTGGACACCCAGCTGGTGTACCAAGCATTGTTTGGTGGTGTGTATGTGTGTGTGTGTGGGGGGGGGGCGAAGAACCTCCCCTAGCAGTGGAAATGGGTCTAGGACCTAATTTAGGGACCCAAGAAATAGAGGATGGTCCACATCACAAAACTTCAGTTTTCAGCCCACACTTAAACAGGAAATGCCCCACTGTCCAAGAAACCTAGTACACACCAGTCACCACCCTCCCACTCAGCTTTAGCTTACCTTACCCGAGAAAATAGGACCTCCAGCCTTACAAGGAAACCCTTGACCTCCCAGCCAATCACACATGCCCTGTTTCCAAGCTGCTGCTTCTAACACTCACTCTTGCCTAGACCTCCCTAGAAAAGAGGGCTCCACTGCTTCGAAGGCACTGTTCATGGTTTGTTTTCCTTTGAGTAAAGGACATCAAACTGGTTACTAAATTGTTTTATTTTTGTTATTTGACAATGATTAGACTTTTCCCTCTACCAGAGTATAAATGCATTCACTCACCTCTACCCCCTTACACCCAAAGCGGTGAGGGTGAGTTGACAAGGGGAATCGAGTAGACTCGCTATCCTTAGTTATAAGGGCCCCTTTGGGATGCTGGTGATACATTTACAGTCCTTAATCTGCCCTATTGGAATTCCCTGGCGTTCCAGTGGTTAGGACTCTGCATTCTCACTGCCGTAGCCTGGGCTCAATCCCTGGTTGGGGAACTGAGATCCCACAAGGCACATGGCGTGGCTAAAAAAAAAAAAGAAATCTGCGCCATTTGTGGAATTTTCCCGTTGAACTGAGCTGCTAAGGTGCTGGCGTGGAGGGTGCTGATAGCCAGTTTTAGGATTTGGGCAGATGGGAGCAATAGAAAGAGGCAGAGGGGCAAAAAAGTTTCAGATGAGTCAATCTCTGAGCTGAATAAGAAAGAAAATGAAGAAAGAAGAGGGCTTGTGAGTTGGGAAAAGTCAGAAAGGTCACTGAAGTGGAAATCTTGATAAGATTAAATAGGTATAGTGGGTGTATTTAAACAATCAAGCTTGAAGAATAATATATTATGGTCAGAAACAGGATGGATGAACTATTTTTAAAGCAAAGTTAGAATAGAAAAGTAGAAAGGAGATCAAGGAGGTATGCCCCATCATTCTTTTTCTTTTCTTTTTTTTCGTATTTTTAGTAATTTTTATTGGAATATACTTGATTTACGATGGTGTGTTTCTGCTGTACAGGAAAATGAATCAGTTATACGTATACATACGTCCACTCTTTTTTAGGTTCTTTTCCCATATAGATCATTACAGAGTATTGAGTAGAGTTCCCTGTGCTATACAGTAGGTCCTTTTTAGTTATCTATTTTATATATAGTAGTGTGTATATATCAATGCCTATCTCCCAACTGCTGCCCACCCTGCCCCCATTATTCTTTTTCTTTTTCAGAGTTTTCTTGGCTTTCTCACGTTTCTTTTACTAGATAAACTTTATGATTTTTTTTTTTTTTTTTTTTTGTGGTACGCGGGCCTCTCGCTGTCGTGGCCTCTCCCATTGCGGAGCACAGGCTCCAGACCTGCAGGCTCAGCGGCTATGGCTCACGGGCTCAGCGGCTATGGCTCACGGGCCCAGCCGCTCCGCGGCATGTGGGATCTTCCCGGACCGGGTCACGAACCCACGTCCCCTGCATCTGCAGGCGGACTCTCAACCACTGCGCCACCAAGGAAGCCCATCATTATTTTATTTCTTTATCTTCTGCCCCTCAATTGCTTTGTAAGCCTTTGCTAAGGACACCAATGGGCTGTCTTCAATTTTGACTTCTTTTGTCTATTTGTCTTCTTGTGTTTGATCACATTCTTCTTGGAACTCTTTGATACCCAAGACCTGTTGTCTCCTGGTTTCCTTCTCAGTTGTCTTCTTAGGCATTTCTTACTTTGTCCACCACTGAAATATTGGTGTTTTATAAGATTATCACCTCTCATTCATTCATTCGATAGATTGAGTAAAACCAATCTAGTAACAGAGCAGTAAATAAAAGAGACCCTATCTTTCATGGAGCTCAAATACTAGTTTTCTCAAATCGTATAAATGTTACTGAGTCCAAGCTCGCTCTGCTCGCCCCACGACAGGCCAATGAATAGAAGGTGTTTATTTGGAAAGCTGGCAGACTGGTGTCTCTGAAAAAACATCTTATGGGGTTTGGATGCCCGTTTCTTTTATAGCACAGAGAGGGGGAGGAGATGAGGAAGTAAAGTAAAAAGCCCATAATTTTTGCAGATATCTCCTGGAATGGCCAGCCTCCGGGAGGGGATGTGTTAATTTCTTCTTCCTTGCAGCCATCCACAGGTGGAACGGGTCTGGATGTTTCCCTGAACAAAAGCACTTTGGTTTAACCTTCAGGCAGAGGGGCAGGGTTTCCCTAGGCAAGCCATTATGTAGAGACAGTGAACAAAAGCAGTGGAGAGCAAAGGTTAAAGTGAAAGAAACAGATCCAACGTGTAGTCCGATTTGGCTCTTCCCTGTTACCTAAACACTTCCCAGGACATCTCATTCATTTCCGGGGCTTCAACTACACCTGTAATCAGGAGTGATACAATATGTTAACAATGGAATCATCCTAGCACCAACTAAGTCAGAAGAGGGCGTCAACCAATCAGACAGACGGTCTGGCTGTACTCTGTTGTACTGGCTGAATATCAGTGCAACCTATAATATATAAATATGATAATATGATGTCTGGTAGTAAGAGGACAGTCTAGAACCTAGAACCTCCAAACTGCTCAAATTCTAGCTCTGTTACTTCTGCTGCGTGACATAGGGCAAATTACTTCACCTGTTTGTGCTTCAGTTCCCTCCTCTATAAAATGGCATAATAGGGCTTCCCTGGTGGCACAGTGGTTGAGAGTCCGCCTGCAGATGCAGGGGACACGGGTTCAAGCCCTGGTCCGGGAAGGTCCCACATGCTGCAGAGCAACTAAGCTCGTGCACCACAACTACTGATCCTGAGCTCTGGAGCCCACGAGCCACAACTACTGAGTCCGTGTGCCACAACTACTGAAGCCCGCATGCCACAACTACTGAAGCCTGTGTGCCTAGAGCCCATGCTCCACAACAGGAGAAGCCACCACAATGAGAAGCTGGTGCACCACAACAGAGTAGCCCCTGCTCGCCACGGCTAGAGAGAGCCCATGCGCAACAATGAAGACCTAATGCAGCCATAAATAAATAAATTAATTAATTAAAGAAAAAGAGCACCAGGTATGCCAAAGAAAGATTCGCAGTAACTTGAATAAATTAAAATTCGCAGTAACTTGACAGCTGACCCACAGACATAGAAAACAAACATATGGTTACCAAAGTGCAAAGGGTGGAAAGGGATAAATTAGGAGTTTGGGATTAACATACACACAGTACTATAAAAAATAGATAACAACAACAAAAAAATTAGGGGACAGCTGATTCATCCTGGGACACAAGATGGAATTCTGAGCCCGTTTCATTCCTATGTAAGTTATTGGCCGTCTTTATTTTGTAGTAAATACTTATGAAATCTCATCTTTGCCTGAACCGCTCACTGATTTTGATATACTTTATCCCTCTTAGCTTAATTTTGGATTCAGATCACATCTATGGTAAAGGGTACATGAAGCCCCCATGGGATATAAAATTAGAAGGAAAAAGAAACCAGATTTCATGGACCATGACAGCTTTAAAACCCTAGGGGCAGAATTTATTTCATTAACACTCAGAGGTGGTTATTTGTACTGTGTAGGTTTCACGGTCCAAAGATTAGAACAGCTTGTTATGCATTAAGCTAGCTAGGCTTTGTGCCTATTTCCCTGGTGGCCTGACTTAAGACACGTTCTTTCTTCTTTTTTTAATTTATTTTTTTATTTTTTAACATCTTTATTGGAGTATAATTGCTTTACAATGGTGTGTTAGTTTCTGCTTTATAAAAAAGTGAATCAGTTATACATATACATATATTCCCATATCTCTTCCCTCTTGTGTCTCCCTCTCTCCCACCCTCCCTATCCCACCCCTCTAGGTGGTCACAAAGCACCGAGCTGATCTCCCTGTGCTATGCGGCTGCTTCCCACTAGCTATCTATTTTACATTTGGTAGTGTATATATGTCCATGCCACTCTCTCACTTTGTCACAACTTACCCTTCCCCCTCCCCATATCCTCAAGTCCATTCTCTAGTAGGTCAGTGTCTTTATTCCCATCTTGCCCCTAGGTTCTTCATGACCATTTTTTTTTCTTAGATTCCATATATATGTGTTAGCATACGGTATTTGTTTTTCTCTTTCTGACTTACTTCACTCTGTATGACCTCACCACAAATAACTCAGTTTCATTTCTTTTTATGGCTGAGTAATATTCCATTGTATATATGTGCCACATCTTCTTTATCCATTCATCTGTTGATGGACATTTAGGTTGCTTCCATGTCCTGGCTATTGTAAATAGAGCTGCAATGAGCATTGTGGTACATGACTCTGTTTGAATTATGATTTTCTCAGGGTGTATGGCCAGTAGTGGGATTGCTGGGTCCTATGGTAGTTCTACTTTTAGTTTTTTTTTTTTTTTTTTTTTTTTTGGGATTTGGGGACTCTGAGTGCATGGATTTATCTCTGGGCTTTCTATCCTGTTCCATTGATCTATATTTCTGTTTTTGTGCCAGTACCATGCTCTGTTGATTACTGTAGCTTTGTAATATAGTCTGAAGTCAGAAAGCCTGATTCCTCCAGGTCTGTTTTTCTTTCTCAAGATTGCTTTGGCTATTCGGGGTCTTTTGTGTTTTCATACAAATTGTGAAATTTTTTGTTCTAGTTCTGTGAAAAAATGCCAGTGGTAGTTTGATAGGGATTGCATTGAATCTGTAGATTGCTTTGGGTAGTAGAGTAATTTTCACAATGTTGTTTCTTCCAACCCAAGAACATGGTATATCTCTCCATCTATTTGTATCATCTTTAATTTCTTTTTTTTTTTTTTTTCATCTTTAATTTCTTTCATCAGTGTCTTATAATTTTCTGCACACAGGTCTTTTGTCTCCTTAGGTAGGTTTATTCCTAGATTTTTTATTCTTTTTGTTGCAATGGTAAATGGGAGTGTTTTCTTAATTTCACTTTCAGATTTTTCATCATTAGTGTATAAGAATGCTAGAGATTTCTGTGCATTCATTTTGTATCCTGCTACTTTACTGAATTCATTAATTCTAGTAGTTTTCTGGTAGCCAGTTCTTTCTTAGCTGGCTCTCTCCCTACAGCTAATTCTTCCAGATCCTGGTAATATACCTTTTCTGGCCTCTCGGCCAAGAGATGGGACAGCTCCTGTGCTGTTACTAGCCCCAGGACACTTCACTATCTCTTTTTGGCTCCCTTAAACTCTATTCTCACTTGTAGTGAAAGTGTGCACTCAGTTCCTGCCAGGATTCTGACTGTTTTTATGAAATCAACAGGAAATACACTCTGCTCTTCCCAGATTTTGTAGGCGTTGGAAATATTCATGGTTGTGTTTGTGGACCAGCATTATTAGTGAGCTGTGGTTTACAGAGCCAGGAATAAAGCAGAGACCACCTCTCAACTTGGACACCTGTATGGAAAGGAAACTGGGGACAACTTTTTTTTTTTTTTTTTGGTGGTACGCGGGCCTCTCACTGCTGCGGCCTCTCCCATTGCAGAGCACAGGCTCCGGACGCGCAGGCTCAGCGGCCACGGCTCACGGGCCCAGCCGCTCTGCGGCATGTGGGATCTTCCCGGACCAGGGCACGAACCCGCGTCTCCTGCATCGGCAGGCAGACTCTCAACCACTGCGCCACCAGGGAAGCCCGGGGACGGGACAACTTTTTGTACCTAGTTCTGGAGCGCAAGTACCCAGGACCTGTCTTTAGGTCACATGCCCTTCCCATAGCACCAAGTATTGGAGATGGCAAAGGATTCAGAAGTACTTCCTCCAAGCATCTGCTCTTTTGTGTATTTTTTTTCTTCATTTTTATTGGTGCTGGATGCTGGTTTCTGAGCTAGAAGATCCAGGAAGGGTGTATCTGAATAGAGAAGAGTTGTTGAAGATGAGAATCTAAAGATGTTATTAACTGTATCACCTTCAGTAGCTTAAAAGAAAAGGAAAAAAAAAAAAAAGAAAGAAAAGGGGCATACTTCCAGTTTGGACTGGAGATGTGAGAGAGACACACGAAGAAGCAAACCAATCAATATCTCTAGCTTGTATTTTCTCTTGGTAACTGATGCTTTCACTTTATGCAAAAACTTATGAAGGATCTTAGAAACTGGTTGGTCGTCTGCAGCTCTTCCTGGCCTTGTTATAGTACATATAGTACATAAGTACATGAGCAAGTTGCTAGGATAAAACCATAGTTGCTGTACTACAATATACTCTTGGTAGAGGAGGGAATTATTCTATGGGATTTCTGTGAAGGCAACGTTGGTGGGTTGATCACATTCTCTGACAGACAAATGGCAGAGATATTCTCCCAGGTTCTGACTAGTCATCAGTGAGAGGACTCAAACAGTACTTTCTAGACTGATGATATCAAAAGAGCTGAATTGAATGAGAGATTATATAGTCAGGTAAGCAGTGGAGGTAAGATAATCCAGAGTCTTGTTTTGGGCCCTGCTGTGTGGCCTGCAGGATCTTAGTTCCCCAACAAAGGATCGAACCTGTGCCCCCTGCGGGTGAAGCACGTAGTCCCAACCACTGGACCTCCAGGGAGTTCCCAGAGTCTTAAAATAATAAGGAAAATTACTCCGTATCTTCCTGAATCCCCAAATCCCTGAATATGGAAATGTTTGTACAATTTCCCAGCTGTATCCCAAATCAAATTTCCATGGAGGGTCATACATTTCCTACGAATGTCCTCATACCACAAGGTAATAAATTCTTAACCTTCAGTAAAGTTTTATATATTACCTCAAGGCAATGTTTTCCCACAAAGAACCAAGTTACCCTCTATATGATGCATAAAAAATAATAAAGCCATGTTGAAATACAGATTCTTGGTTGTCAGCTTCCTTTATACCAGCCTTGAAAATCATGCACAAACAAAATAAAAAGTATTACAGGGCTTCCCTAGTGGCAGAGTGGTTAAAAATCCGCCTGTCATTGACATATATACACTAATATGTATAAAATAGATAACTAATAGGAACCTGCTGTATAAAAAAATAAATTAAATAAAATTCAAAAAAGAATCCTCCTGCCAATGCAGGGGACACAGGTTTGAGCCCTGGTCTGGGAAGATCCCACATGCCGTGGAACAACTAAGCCCGTGCTCCACAACTACTAAGCCTGCGCTCTAGAGCCCATGAGCCACAACTA
Source organism: Neophocaena asiaeorientalis asiaeorientalis (assembly GCF_003031525.2). Classification (NCBI taxonomy): domain Eukaryota; kingdom Metazoa; phylum Chordata; class Mammalia; order Artiodactyla; family Phocoenidae; genus Neophocaena; species Neophocaena asiaeorientalis. The sequence goes on from NW_020176571.1 coordinate 6,929,106, forward strand.
CTGAGCCTGAGTGCCACAACTACTGAAGCCCATGTGCCTAGAGCCCACGCTCCGCAACAAGAGAAGCCACCGCAATGAGAAGCCCGCGCACCACAACGGAAGAGTAGCCCCTGCTCATCGCAACTAGAGAAAGCCCGCGCATAGCAATGAAGACCCAACACAGCCAAAAATAAATTAAAAAAAAAAAAAGGTATTGCATATCATAGCAATTTAGTCTTCTAGGGAAATACTAAAACCATTTAGGGGTGGAAAAATGTTTCCTTCCCTTCTGGATTCTTTGGCTGGTGTAATAAATTACACCTCCCACAAGACAGAGTAACAGGAGAAAAACAATTTTAATTTTATGTGTACTGGAGCCCCATAGAAATCTGAGACTCAAAGAAGTAACCAAAGCAGGAAGCTTCAATACTGTTTAGGCAAAGAAACAATAAATTTGTGAGGAATTGACAAGATAAGGGGTTTTGGGCTTGGTTTAGTAAATAGGTGAAGAAGTAACAAGGTTTGTTTACATAGCCTTCTTGGCCCTAAATCCCTTGTCTCTGGTGATAAGGATGCTTTATACCCTCCTGGCACAGGGAGGGTACCTTTTACTTGGAGACAAAGGAGGAGGGTCAGAGTGTCCTTGTACCAGTTTCACCATTTTATCTTTCAGAAAAGTAGAAACACTATCAAGGGTTGAAGGGAATACCCAGGGTATTATGTATGACTTGGGTGAGGGGTAAAGGCATTCTTACATTCACCAACTAGACTCGTTCATGGCCTTGGGGGAAGAGGTGTGTATAAGATAAAATCACGAGGGATGAGTCAAGGAGATGGCTGCGTGCTATCTCAAGACCTATAGACCTGAGGAGGTACTTCCTTGGGTAGGGTGAGATGTTTAACATTCTTTTTCTTCTGTTTTACATTCCTTTACGAGGTGATCAGTCAAGTGCAGCCAGGAGAATACAGACTAAAGTTTATTATACTTGCAGATCTTAGAGATAGGAGGCACAGTATGCCACCCAGGGCCACAGAGAAGAACAGGGTGGTCAGGAGACACAAGACAGGAGGGAGCAGGTTTAGGCCAGAGATGTTATTGGCCTTTCTGGGAGGAAAGGCAAGGCAGTGCAGGGTAAGCAAGTTAGGACTGGCTAGTTTGAGTTATTTCATTGGGCTCTACCCTATAGGGATGGTCCCTAGTTGCCTGGTACCCGGCCCTGGGATGATTAAGGGAGAGGAATATTGCCTCTTGGGGTATATGAGCCAAACAGAGGAGTCATGGCTCTGGATTGGCTAGCTTGCCTATCTTTGCTATGTCTAAGAATTGGCTCACCCTAGAAGGGACAGCCTCTCCCCAACCAGAAAGGTATTTTTAAGGTGTCATAGTATATAGAAAAAAATTTTTTTTTAATGTATACAATACAGGGGACCCTACTACATATGAATTGCCTATATTTATGTGTGACACTAAATTTATACATGAGTTGGGGAACAATTGGCTAATTGGCATGGTATGTTTTGTTGACATTCAAATGTTTACTTTGTTTTTGCAGGAATTTGGCAATGGGGAGCTGGGTATTTTAGAGGTATTTGTTTGCTTTTAGGTCTCAAATAGTTTTTAGACCCTTGAAAAGTTTATAAACTGTAGGGTAGCTTAGACTCCAGTTATAACCTAGTTTATCAAACTAGGACAAACCTAGGTTGTCCTTAATCTATCTTCACATGTACCAGGAGTGATGGGTTATGGTAATCCTCAATTTTGATGGATATCATACCACCCCTCCACTCAGTAAGACCAGACAAATTTGTCCTTGACTAATGGACTGTGTGATCCCCTGGCCTGCTATGATACTTGGCATATGTCAACAGACCTAATCGTCCACAGAACAGATAGAGGCACCCTGCACTCCACAGACCAGCAGATATTTACTATTTGTGGCCTCCCAGGCAAGAGGAGGTATGGCCTGTTTGCAAGCAATCTCATTAGAACTAAAGATCTGTTGAGGAGCTTGACCTGTAGCCCAGTTTAAGATGCTCAGCCAATCAAAACAATATGTAGGCTCTCCTGGTGGCGCAGTGGTTAAGAATCCACCTGCCAATGCAGGCGACACGGGTTTGAGCCCTGGTCTGGGAAGATCCCACATGCCGCGGAGCAACTAAGCCCATGTGCCACAACTGCTGAGCCTGCCCTCTAGAGCCTGTGAGCCACAACTACTGAGCCCGTGTGCCACAACTACTGAAGCCCGTGTGCCTAGAGCCTGTGCTCCCAACAAGAGAAGCTACCGCAACGAGAAGCCCACGCACCGCAATGAAGAGTAGCCCCTGTTCACCGCAACTAGAGAAAGGCCGCGCACAGCAACGAAGACCCAACGCAGCCAAAAAATAAACAAATAAATAAAATTAAAAACTAATATGTATATAAAAGGCCTATTATGTTTCAGACAACCTTCTAAGACAATAACGGGGAAAACAAGACAATACAAATCATACAATTCTCTCTCATACACAACCTTCATAAATGAACAATTTCTTTTTTTAAAAAATTTTTATTGTAGTATAGTTGATTTACAATGTTGTGTTAGTTTCAGGTGTACAGCAAAGCGATTCATTTATACATATAAACATATTCATTCTTTTCAGAGTCTTTACCCATATAGGTTATTACAGAGTATTGAGTAGAGTTCCCTGTGCTGTACAGCAGGAGTCCCCAACCCCCTGGCTGTGGCCTGTTAGGAACCAGGTTGCACAGAAGGAGGTGAGTGGCAGGTGAGCCAGCAAAGCTTCATTTACCACTCCCCATTGCTCCCCATTACTGCCTGAACCATTCCCCACCCCCCGCCCCCATCCTTGGAAAAATTGTGTTCCACAAAACCGGTCCCTGGTGCAAAAAAGGTTGGGGACCGCTGCTATACAGTATGTTCTTGTTGGTTACTTATTTTATATATAGTTGTGTGTGTATGTTAATCCCAAACTTCTAATCCCTCCCCTCCATGTTTCCCCTTTGGTAAGCATAGGCTTTTTTTTTTTTTTTTTTCGAAATCTACGCGTCTGTTTTTGTTTTGTAAATAAGTTCATTTGTATTATTTTTTAAAACTGGATTCCACATGAGCGATATCATATATTTGTCTTTCTCTGTCTGACTTACTTAGTATGATAATCTCTAGGTCCATCCATGTTGCTGCAAATGGCATTATTTCATTCTTTTTTATATATATATCCCATCTTCTTTATCCATTCTACTGCTGATGGACATTCAGGTTGCTTCCATGTCTTGGCTATTGTAAATAGTGCTGCAAAGAACATTGGAGTGCATGTGTCTTTTCGAATTATGGTTTTCTCCGGGTATATGCCCAGGTGTGGGATTGCAGGATCATACGGTAGCTCTATTTTTACTTTTCTAAGAAACCTCCATACTGTTTTCCATAGTGACTATACTAATTTACATTCCCACCAACAGTGTAGGAGGTTTCCCTTTCCTCCACACCCTCTCCAGCATTTATTGTTTGTAGACTTTTTAAAAAAATTAATAAATTTATTTATTTATTTATGGCTGTGTTGGGTCTTTGTTGCTGTGCGCGGCTTTCTGTAGTTGCAGTGAGCAGGGGTTACTCTTTGTTGCGGTGCGCAGGCTTCTCATTGCGGTGGCTTCTCTTGTTGCAGAGCACAGGCTGGCTCGAGGGCTCTAGAGCGCAGGCTCAGTAGTTGTGGCACACAGGCCTAGTTGCTTTGTGGAATGTGGGATCTTCCCGGACCAGGGATCGAACCCGTTTCCCCTGCATTGGCAGGCAGATTCTTAACCACTGCATCCCCAGGGAAGTCCCCATCATTCTTTTTAAATCGTTGCACACTTTTACTAAGAATGGCGGTTGTATAATATATTTACCATTCTACTATGGACTTTCAGTTACTTTTAGTTTCTCCCTACTACAGTGTTGGAATGAATATCCTTATATATGTAACCTTGAGTGAGTCCCTGGGACAGGCCACCAAGTGAGGTTCCTTGGCTTTGCACAGGAAAGAATTCAGAGCAAGCCAGAGTAAAGTGAAAGCAAGTTTACTTAGAGAGATACACACACCATAGAGTGTGGGCCTTCTTAGAAGATGAGAGGCGGCCACAAAATATGGAGTGTTTAGTTTTTATGGTCTGGATAATTTCATAGGCTAGTGAGTGGGAGGAATCTTCTAAGTATCTTGCAGAAGGGCTGGGGATTTCCAGGAATTGGGCCACCACCCACTTTATGGCCTTTTTGGGAAATTGTGTCATGGCCCCTGCGGGTGTGTCATTTAGATGCTAATGATCGTATAATGAGGCCCAGGTCTACTGGAAGTAGAGTCTTGCGCCATCTTGGACCTAGTCGGTTCTAACCAGTTTATGTTCTTAAATGGTTGTGGCATTCTCTTAATCGTTGTGCCCTGCCCCCTTCCTTCTTGTCTCAAAGCCAGTTACATAATACCTTTGATTTTAGTTCAAGATAATATTCATTCAAATGTAACGCAAAGAATTCTGCATTAGATATTGGCATTTCAGGCTGAAAGGTTTAAGAGAATTTAAGTCCGTAAACCATATTAAGATGTTTGGAATATTTAACATTTATTTTGCCCTTTTATAGGTTTAATTTGTTAGATTTGTTTTCCAGTCTGCCGTGTCAAGCATTTAAGGTGGTTAAAAAGCAGCTATGTTAATGTAAAGTAGTGTGATCATATTTGTGAATAGAATTTTTTTTTTTTTTTTTTTTTTTTTTTGCGGTACGCAAGCCTCTCACCGTTGCGGCCTCCCCCGTTGAGGAGCACAGGCTCTGGACGCGCAGGCCCAGCGGCCACAGCTCACGGGCCCAGCCGCTCTGCGGCATGTGGGATCCTCCCAGACCGGGGCACGCACGCGCGTCCCCTGCATCGGCAGGCGGACTCTCAACCACTGCGCCACCAGGGAAGCCCAATAGAATTGTTTTAAAAGGGAGATGGGAAGCCAGCGAGGTCGGTTCCGCCCGACTCCAACATGGCGGCACTCTTTGTCTGCTCTGAAGTGCTGTCCCTGGCCTCCTCGCGGCCGTGATGCATCTCACTCTGCGGTGTCGTCCAGGACATGGCAGGTAATGAGCTGGAGGAGGAGAGCCAAGCTGGAGTTGCCCCAGACAAATTGTCAGAACAGAGTAGGGTGCGCTACTTGGAAATCTGAGAAACAAGGTAGTGAGACTTCCCTGGTGGCACAGTGGTTAAGAATCCGCTTGCCAATGCATGGGACACGGGTTCTGAGCCCTGGTCCAGGAAGATCGCACACGCCGCGGAGCAACTAAGCCCGTGCGCCACAACTACTGGGCCTATGCTCTAGAACCGCCGAGCCACAACTACTGAGCCCGTGTGCTACTGAAGGCTGAGTGTCAGGAGCCCATGCTCCACAGCAAGAGAAACTGCCGCAATGAGAAGCCCATACACTGCAAGGAAGAATTGCCCCTACTCGCCGCAGCTAAAGCCCACAGACAGCAATAGAAGACCCAACATACTTATTGTAAGTAAATAAAATTGTTTTTTAATTAAAAAAAAATTGTTTTAAAGGGTTTAATATGTTTTGAGTTGCTCTAATATTAAAAACCAGTGAAAGTTATTCCTCGTATTTAATACAAAATTACTATTTAAAAAATTAATTAATTAATTATTTTTTGACTGCATTGGGTCTTCGTTGCTGCATGCGGGCTTTCTCTAGTTGCGGCGAGCCGGGGCTACTCTTCGTTGTGGAGTGTGGGCTTCTCCTTGTGGCGGCTTCTCTGGTTGTGGCGCATGGGCTCTAGGTGTGCAGGCTTTGGTAGTTGTGGCTCGTGGGCTCTAGAGCACAGGCCCAGTAGTTGTGGCACGTGGGCTTAGTTGCTCCGCGGCATGTGGGATCTTCCCGGACTAGGGCTCGAACCCGGCTCGAACCCGTATCCCCTTCATTGGAAGGCGGATTCTTTTTTTTTAATACGTATGAACTTTTTTTTTTTAATTAATTTATTTTTGGCTGCTATGGGTCTTCATTGCTGCTTGAGGGCTTTTATCTAATCGCGGCGAGCAGGAGCTACTCTTCATTGAGGTGTGTAGGCTTCTCATTGAGGTGGTTTCTCTTGTTGTGAAGCACGGGCTCTAGGCTCACAGGCTTCCGTAGTTGTGGCATGCGGGCTCTAGAGCACAGGCTTCAGTAGTTGTGGCTTGCGGGCTTCAGTAGTTGTGGCTTGCGGGTTCAGTAGTTGTGGCTTGAGGGCTCTAGAGCGCAGGCTCTGTAGTTGTGGTGCATGGGCTTAGTTGCTCTGTGGCATGTGGGATCTTCCTAGACTAGGGCTCGAACCTGTGTCCCCTGCATTGGCAGGTGGATTCTTAACCACTGCACCACCAGGGAAGTCCCAATATGTATGAAAATTTTTAAAAAGTTATTTATTTATTTATTTATTTATATGTTGTTTATTTATTTTTTGGCTGCACTGGGTCTTCGTTGCTGCGTGCCGGCTTTCTCCAGTTGTGGCGAGCGGAGGCTACTCTTCGTTGCAGTGCGCGGGCTTCTCATTGCAGTGGCTTCTCTTGGGGAGCACGGGCTCTAGGTGCGCGGGCTTCGGTAGTTGTGGCACACGGGCTCAGTAGTTGTGCCTCGCGGGCTCTAGAGCACAGGCTCAGTAGTTGTGGCTCACGGGCTTAGTTGCTCCTTAGCATGTGGGATCTTCCCGGACTAGGGCTCAAACCCGTGTCCCCTGCGTTGGCAGGCAGATACTTAACCACTGTGATACCAGGGAAGTCCCTTAATAGAAAATTAGATTTGGAAATCATATTACACAATTTTGAAGGCTTAAAATTAGGTATTGAAATTTGTATCTTTAATAAATTGAACATGTACTTAAATTCTAACATGCTATAAATAACATTCTGTGACCAAAGTCCTCCAATTCCTATTAACAGATTCAGCATTTATTTCTCATGAAATTTTCTTAAAAAAACAACCATCATCATCACCACCACAGAATAACTGTCAGTAAAATATATTAAGAGTTAGTGAATACCATAACTCTTGGCAATAGAGTAAGCAAGCAATGTTGATAGCTCCAACTAAGGTGTCAATGGCTCCAGCTAAAGACCATGAAGAAAATGCCTGCAGTTGAAGAAGTGAGATTTATGACTCTCTGTGAGGGAGAATGCATCTCATTGGGAACCATGAGCCGTGAAATGTCTCAGCATGAGGGCGTTTCTCTTACTGGGACTCTCCATAGCTATACATTCAATTATAGAATTTGGGCTTTGGTTTGGTCATTTGGGGGAGGGCGTAAGAAAAGGGAGATTTGCTTTAGATTGGTTAGAGTGGACATTGTGAGGGAGTAGGGTCGATTCTATGGTTGTTCATAAATCTTTGGGGAAGGCTGACCTGAACAAGGATAAGGCTGTAATTGGTAAAGAAGTAGCAGACATTCTTTTTACCCAAGAGAGGGGGTGTTGGGTGTTTTGTGGGTGTCTCAGACAAATTATGAAGTGGCTTTGCTTGCTCTCATTTTATCATGGTCTTAGAGTCATCCTGTCTGAGGTTGGTATTCTACGAGACATGTCCAACAGGTAAATGATATGGCCTGGTTACGAGTATCAGGCCAGTTTTTGACTGTCAGGGGCTGCTCCTTGCCCTCCACCGTGCCACCCCCACTCCTGTCCACCAGGTGATAGTAAATAGAGAAAAGTAAATAAATTCAAGAGATTTAGCCCACAAGTCTACAGGACCAGATATAGGGTCAGAGGGAATGTCAGCGGTGATTTCTAGGTTGCTGTCTTCTAGAGGGTGGCAATGCTATTCACGAGGATAGCACCAGCTTTGTGTAATCCTTCAACTTGAGACCAAAAATAAAGAACCTACTGTACGGCACAGGGAACTTTACTCAATACTCTGTAAGGACCTATATGGGAAAAGAATCTAAAAAAGAGTAGATATATGTATATGTATAATTGATTCACTTTGCTGTATAGCACAAACTAACACGACATTGTAAATCAACCATACTCCAACAAAAATTAATTTTAAAAAAGTATATGAAAAGTTAACATATCATACCCATTTTACAGATGGAAAATTAAAACTTTAGAAAGGTTAAATACCTTGCCCACTGTTGCATGGAATCAGAACTCTGGATTTATCCATTTTGGACATTTCACATAAATGGAATCATACAATAGCTGGTGTTTTGTGTCTGACTTCTTAGCACAATGTTTTCAAGGTTCATCCATTTTGTAGGAAGTGTCATTACTTCATCTATTTATAACCAAGTGAAATACCATCGTACAGATGTACCACATTTGTTTATCCATGTATCAGTTGATGGATGTTTGGGAATTTCCACTTTTGGGCCACCACAAATAATGCTGCTAGAATAGTCATGTACAAGTTTCTGTTTGAACATTTGTTGTTAATTCTCAGATATACGCCAAGGAGTGGAATTGCTGTGTCATACAGTAATTATATGTTAATTTTTGAGGAACCACCAAACTGTTTTTCATAGTGGTTGCACAATTTTACATTTCCACCAGCCAATATATGGTTCTCATTTCTCCACTTTATCATATGACAGTTCTAATTTCTCCACATTCTCACCAACAATTGTTATTATTGGTTTTTTGTTTATAGCTATCCTAGTAGGTATAAGTGGATCTCACTGTGGTTTTAATTTGCATTTCCCTAATGACTAAGGATGTTGCGAAACTCTTCATATGCTGACTAGCAGTCTGTAAATCTTCCTTGGAGAAGAAACATACTCAAGTCTTTCAGCCGTTTTTAAATTAGGTTGTTTTAAGAGTCCTTTATGTATTCTGGATACTGAATATGCAGAGTATATACAGATAATATTTGTGAATATTTTTTTCCCCATTCTGTGAGTCTGAAACCGAATCCTCCTAAAACAAGGGTTCCCCTGCTGAGTTTATGATTAACCTCTCTATCCAAAACTTTATCCCCTTTTTTGTCCCACCTCGTTCCCCTCAGGATTGAGTCCTATCAAAGAAAAGGGAGGATTGAAAATGACCCTTCCGGGTACAAAAGCCCCACTGTGTCCCCTGTTTCTTGTTTGTAGAAAAAGGCTTTAGTACCTTAGGCCTTCCCTGAGTTCCAAAGAGCAGACTTAAGCATGTGCTAATTAGGGACATTCTTAGATTTAGGTATTTGATAAACTTTAAGTTAATTTTTGTGTGTATTGTGGTAGAGGTCCACATTCATTCTTTTGCGGATAGATATCCAGTTGTCTCAGCATCTTTTGTTGAAAAGACTGTTCTTTCACCCGCTGCATGGTCCTGGCACCCTTGTCAGAAATCAGTTGAACATAGATGTGTGGGCTTATTCCTGGACTCTGAATTCTATTCCATCATCCAAATTTTGTAATTTAACCTTTTAATAATCACTTTTGGGTTTACTTGAATTTGGCATTTTTATCTCCAAAACTTTCAAAATTATTTATCATTTATTCAGTTGATTGAAAAGAGCCAGAATCAAATTTGCTGTGGGAAAAGTTTACTAAGCATCAAGAGGGTTTCATAGCAATGTTATTACAATGTTAGACTATGTTAGAATTACATGCTTTGCTACTAGAAGCATTTCTAAAGGTATAAACTTATGAGACATTAGGAATCCATTTCAACATATCAGAAAGGGAAATTATGATAAAAATACGAGACACCACATAGCATAAACATACAATATGAATGAATACATGAATAAGGATTTTTAATATTTAACTCTTTCACAAATTATGTACAATAAGAATAAAATAATAAAAGTATGTGTTCAGCCTTTCCTGTGGATCTGTTTATCTGCGTTGCAAGGGTGGCTAGGTAATAATTGTACAGTGTTACGGTTATTCTGAATATTTTTCTCAGAGTCCAGGATAGTTATTAGGGACGAATGACCGCTCTCCGCCATGCTGGCTCACACCATTTTACTGGATAAAACACCACTTCCTTGCAATGCTCTGTCATCCTTCCCTCCCAACTATTCTTCTGTCACAGTCTGTTATATCGTCACATTTCTTTGAGAGAGGTGACACATACACACAAAAAGGGGAAAACCTTGACCTGGTTGGCATTGCTGAGGTTCAAAGACCCATCAGAGAGAATAGATTTTTCTTTTCTCAACATTCAAGCAAGTCCCTTCCAAGCATTCACTAGTTATGTGGGAAATGTATAGTTGCAAAACTATGATTTTAAAAGGATCATATATATATATATATATATGTTTTTTTTTAACTTTATTTAGTTTTTATATTTGGCTGGGTTGGGTCTTCGCTGCTGCGCGTGGGCTTTCTCTAGTTGGGGTGAGCGGGGCCTACTTCTCGTTGTGGCTCACGGGCTCTAGGAATGCGGGCTTCAGTAGTTGTGGCTCGCGAGCTCTAGAGCGCAGGCTCAGTCGTTGTGGTGCACGGGCTTAGTTGCTCTGCGGCATGTGGGATCTTCCCGGACCGGGGCTTGAACCCGTGTTCCCTGCATCAGCAGGCAGATTCTTAACCACTGCACCACCAGGGAAGCCCTTAAAAGGATCTTTTTGCGGATTTGTTACTTGAGTATACATTCACTTTTAGTGTGTCTTCACAGCCCTCAAATTCATTTTAAGATCCTTTATTATACAAGAGCCTAAAGGTGACCAGGCATTTTCCATACCAAGAAAAAATCCTCTGTACCTACAAACATAAAAACATACTTCAGACAATTAAAACGTACAACACATGCTTGGATATTAATGCTTTGAAGAGATGGCTTGGGGTTACAATCACCCAGGTTCTCTCATTAGGAAGTTCTGTGGATCACAGGGTGACAGAATTTTGTTCACTTGAAAGTGAGCCCCAATGGAAGAGAGTAGAAAAATTTATCATTAATACCACTGAAAACTCAGAACAAGAATCAAATAATAAAGGATACCGGTTATAAAACATTTGATCCTCTCACCATGCTCCTCAGTATTTACCTTCTGCTTTCTCTCTGCTTAAATGGCAGAGTATTGACACTTAGGGGCTCCCAGGCCCTGCAGTTCTGTCGTTTCCCAGCAGGGGACGATGCTGCATTTAAAAACTGCACCAGTTGCGGCATTAACCCTGGTGGGTCTGGGTTCCTTCTATTTTCAAGACATTTTAAAAACATCTGTGAATACATTTTTCTAAACTCAGAGAAAGTGAGAGTTGAAGAAAAACAGAATTCTTGAAGGATAGTTCTTTTACCCACTGTCTTCAGAGGTATTTCTTTGTATGTGACATTCTTGAAGGTTGGTATTAAAGTCCCAAAGTACGAAATGCATCTCGTAAGTCATCAACCTCATATAGGGGCTGTGGAGAAAAAGAGAGAGTGGATGACTTTGTAAACATTTTTGAAGAAAGTAAGGGGAGAGGGGCTTCCCTGGTGGCGCAGTGGTTAAGAATCCCCCTGCCGATGCAGGGGACACGGGCTCGAGCCCTGGTCTGGGAAGATCCCACATGCCACGGAGTAACTAAGCCCGAGCGCCATAACTACAGAAGCCTACAGCCTGTGCTCTGTAAAGTTTTCATCAGAGGAAAAATAAGGAGAGAATGATAAATACACACACACACACACACACACGACAATGTAGGAAATATAAGAAAAGGAAGTATAAGTAGCTCCAGGGGTAGATGACTTTGGAGAGAGAAAGAAAATGAGAAGCAAAGAAGGCCCTTAACTTACCAAAAGGATGCGTCGAAGCTGTCTGGACAGACGAACCGAATTTTCATGCAGCCCCTCCCAGGCTTTGAAAGTTCTTTCATGATTTTCCACAAAAGTATTCCAGCAATAAAAATAATCTATAAAAAAAAGGAGGGGGAAGGGGATAGCTTAGATCTCAAATCATGAGGAAAGAAAGAAAACCCTGGCTCCGCCCAAAGGCTTGGGTCCAAGCCATTGGTTCTTTTTTTTTTTTTTTATTTGGTCTTGCTGGTTCTTAGTTGCAGCAGGTGTGCTCCTTAGTTGTGGCTCGCAGGCTCCTTAGTTGCTGCATGTGAACTCTTACTTGCGGCATGTGTGTGGGATCTAGTTCCCTGAGCAGGGATCGAACCCGGGTCCCCTGCATTGGGCACGTGAGTCTTAACCACTGTGCCACCAGGGAAGTCCCAAGCCATTGGTTTTTTTCCTCCAATTCTAGTTGATAACTTTTGGCTCCAAAGGCGAACCAGAACTCCCAGAATTCTGCCCCCCTGGTCCCCCCCCTCCCCCCACGCCAATCTGAATTGCAAACTGTGCTTTGCTGAGCCGGGCAGAAAGGTCCCTGCGCACCTTTGAAGGTCATAATGGCGATTTGGACCCCAGCGCGGTGCAGCCGTCTCAGCCCCTCGGGCTCCGCCTTGCGTTCCTTGTCGCAGAAGTAGAGGCGCGCTGTGAAGATCCTCAGACTCAGATTGGGGTACCCTCTCAGGAAGTCGGCCACGTGCCGCGCGCAGTCGTAGCAGGGGCTCCAAGACGTGAACCAGGTGACACGGTAGCAGCGCCCGGGGTCCAGGTCCCAGTCGGAGATGTAGCGGAGGAAGAGCAATTCCACGTGGCATCCCGCCTGGGGAGAGAGCAGAGGGCTCAGTGGAGGGTTACTGACCTTGACTGCCCTGCTGGTAGCTTTACAGTCATTAATTCGTGTCCCTCCTAGGGTGATCTTTTTGGGGTGTCTGCAGTTTTGTCCTAGGTTGCAGGAAGGTTAAGCAACTGCCGGAAAGGACGCAGTGTAAGTGGTGAGCCCAAACACTTTGCACTTTTGGCCCTAGGAAGGGAAAAGCGTACAGCTTCTTTGTGGAATGGGGAGGATGGAATGAGTTGGGTGGATGAAGGAGAAGCACACTATCTCAGATTTCATTTTTGTTTGTGAAGTTCCTTTTTCTTCCTTGGAGGGGAAGGAAAATGGCTTGGAAGGGCTGTTGATGTAACGTTGTGGAAATACACTGGACCACTAAGTGGAGGTCAGAAAATTTAGGGTTAGGAGATAGATTATGAGACTGACAGGTGAGTGTCGTTTTTTTTAAATTAATTAATTAATTATTTATTTTTGGCTGCATTGGGCCTTCGTTGCAGTGCGCTTTTCTTGTTGCACAGCACAGGCTCTAGGTGCGCAGGCTTCAGTAGTTGTGGCGCGCAGCCTCAGTAGTTGTGGCTCGTGGGCCCTAGAGTGCAGGCTCAGTAGGTGGGGCACATGGGCTTAGCGGCTCCACAGCATGTGGGATCTTCCTGGACCAGGGATCGAACCCATGTCCCCTGCATTGGCAGGCAGATTCTTAACCACTGCGCCACCAGGGAAAGTCCCTGAGTGTTGTTTTGAGAGAGGTAATAGGTGCCACTGGGGCTAAGAGCAATTAAATACAGGGATACCTATAATACTGTGCTTGGCTGTATTGGACTTGCAGATATTTTGCGTTTTGAAGGTTTGTGGCAACCTGGTCTTGAGTACGTCTATCAGCATCATTTTTTTCCAACAGCATTTGCTCACTTTGTGTCTCTGTGTCACATTTTGGTAATTCTTGCAAATTTCAAATTTTTCATTATTTTATTTGTTATGGTGATCTGTGGTCAGTGATCTTTGTTACCACTATGATTCTCTGAAAGCTTAGATGATAGCAGTTTTTAGCAATAAGCTTTTAAAATTAAGGCATGTACTCTTTAAAAAAAAATTTTATTTGGCTGTGCTGGGTCTTAGTTGTGGTGCATGGGATCTTTACTTGTGGCATGCTGGATCGGTAGCTGCATGTGAACTCAGTTGCGATGTGGCATGCGGGACCTAGTTCCCCGATCAGGGATCGAACCTGTGCCCCCTGCAGTGGAAGCGCAGAGCCCTAACCACTGGACCGCCAGGGAATTCCCAGCAAGTCCCCTTAATACTGCAGAAAAGTCATTAGTCCCAGAATCTGAAGACCCAGGTTCCATTTCCTGGCATCGCCACTCTTGTGACTTAAACAAGTCACCCAACTCTGGGATCTCCTGATTCTTCATCAGCGGAATGAAGTTTGGTTGTGAGGATTAAATGAGAGGGAAGGAAAGGGTTGTTAACACAAAAGCTTTCTATGTTTAGAATGTGTCTTATTACCAAATAGGAAAGAGATTAGAATGTAAAACAATTGCAGTGAGATAATTTACACAATACAAATGGAGGCCAAAAAAATTGGAGAGTAAAACTAGCCCTAGAAACTAGCCAGTGTCATTCCACCCATGGATTCTTCCCTGGGATTCCACCAAGACTAGATGTCACTGCATGTTATGAGAGGAAATATCCATTGGCAGAAGAGTATGTGAACCCATCTGGGTTTTGGTGAAGAAGTCTCTTGGAAATGTAATTCTCTGGTCTTCAAGTTTTAATTAATGGCTTCCCTAAGTTTTCTGAGGCTCACTATTACGTATGTACTTACTGGCCTCTGATCTAGGTGAGCAGGAAGGAATAGAACTCATTTGGAAGACAGAATGGAGTCATTAATTTTTCCTAAATTTTTCTTCCTTAATTTTTTAAAATTCTAAAGCCGCAGTTTGTTTTTCCACATTTAAAATTCAGCTTGAATGAGCTGTATATATTCCTCCAAATCAAAAGCCTCTTTCTTTGGATATCTTCTTTAATCTTAAAGGCAATTTGGATGCTGGGGAAAGGAGAGGACGTTTTGGGGCAGTTATTCTTGGCATTGAAGCAAGGTGTGGCCTTGATGTGCTCAGCATGACTGGGGAGGACATTAAATGACACCCTTTGGGGTATTTCTGTTGTGGTTGCAGGGATATGTAAAAAAGAGATTTGAGGAATCTAGCGGAGACACATGAAACAGGCTGAAAGTGGTACCACTCTAAAAATGCCCTGCTTGGGAAGCAGGTATTAATTGATACCTTGTTTCGAAGGTGCCCGAAGTCCAGTGAGAAGGAGGTGGCGCTGTCCCGCCGCTTCACCACGTAGCACAAGTAGGTTTCATGGCGGCCCTTAGCCCAGCGCACGTTTTTGAAGTGGTAAAGAAACTTCCTCCTCTTCATCAGGAGGCTGTGGGTGAGAGGAGGGAGGAAGTGCGGGAGCATCGCTGATCTCTGGTCACTCCTGGCTCTCCTTCAGCTTTTTAAAAAAAATCTGTAATACTTGGGCCAAACCAAAGGAGATGCGCTTGCTTCCCTTTGTTGGATGCCTGAGACTTACTGAGCTTGGAATCCATTACAACCCCCTTACGATGCTTATATTTAAGACCAGTTGAGACAGCAAGAAACCCAAAGCCATACGTGCTCACAGGACAGGCTCCTCCCATGGCTGCCTTCTAGATGCTGATAACTTGGAATTACAAACCTGTTCCCCAGTCCCATAGTGATCTTTTCAGGTTTCCCCTCCAATCTCTATCTAAATGTCCAACATGGACCTCTAACTCACGGGGTTAGCACAGTAGTCCCAAATTGCCCTCTCCTGAGCTGCCTCTCCTCTCCTACCGACTTTCCGTCCCAGGTAACCAGGCTAAAAGCTTGGAATCATTTTTGATTCTCCTTCACTCCTCATATTGAATTAATTTATTAATCATCTAAATTTATTGAGTCAAACTTTCAAATATTTCTGGATTTGTTTCTGCTCTACTTCCTCTGTTCTCTGCTTCAGTCCAAGCTCTAATCTTTCCCTTTATCCACTGTCCTGACCTCTTAACTGGTCTCTCTGCCCGCAGTCCCTTCAAAATAACATTTTCCACGAGGTGTCTGAGAGATCTCACAAAAGCCCAGGTGTGGGCCTGTCATTCTGATACCGGAAAGCCCCTAACTTCCGCTGGTAGAATAAACTCCAAACTCTTTAATGCAGTAAAGCTTTTACGTTTGGACATCAATCGACACTTCTAGCCTCGTTTCCTAGTATTTTCTCTTTTCCGCATCACTTCAGCCTCCCCGCCATGCCTGCAGCAGGACCCCTAGCACTAGTCTTTTCTTTCCAGCCACCTGACTGCAAGCTTCCCTGCCTTTTTTTCCACTGGGCAAAACCTACCCATCCTTCAAAGCCTTAACCACAATTTCAGACCTTTCTCACTGCCACTATGCCAAAATTTCTAGGCAAAATCGAACATTAACAGAAACAAAAAACCCTCCCGTAGTTTCCTACTGTTCTCCGCTTATCCTTATCAAGGCATTCAACCTTTGTTATCAATTGATTGCTACATCTGTCTCCTCAATTAGAATTTCTGTGCTTTGAGCCAGGAAGTGTTACTTTTTGAGTCATGCTTTTTAAAAATATGTCAACTTGCATACTACTAAAAAGTAGAAAGTTAAAAATTTTTAAATGCTTAACCACTATATCTAGTGATAATTAGACATACTATCTAATGATAATTACTGTTAATATACTTACGTTTTTCATTCTAGTCTTTTTTATAGGCGTGTCTTTACAGGATTTAGATTAGGCTGATTTCCTGTGTAAATTTGCAATATAACCTAAATATTTTGCAATGTTCTTCACACACGGGTGTGTGTGTGTGTGTGTGTGTGTGTGTGTGTATGCAGGGCGGGTTAGGGGAGGGACAGATTGCTCTTTGTTTCCCAGCACAGTGTCTTGCATATCATAAGCACTAAATTGAGTTGAATTTGTGGAAATGCTCTCTAACACGTTTCTTTGTGGTTGTAAACACACCACAAGCTATACAGTGCGGTTGATACCAAAGCATCAGGAGTGAGTGTCCCTGGTTTTTGTCCTTGGACTTTTCCAGAAATGTACTTATCTAATCTGTGGAGGTAATGTTGCCACCTAGTGGCACTGAGCAGAAGTGCAGAGGACTTGTCAAAGTAATGACCTAGTCAGTAATTTGAATACGGTTTGCTGGCAAGAGAATTGAAACTTTTTTCAATTTTTTTTACATTGAGGTATAATTTACATACTTCGCCCATTTAAAATGTACAATTCTATGAATACTGGCAGATGTAAACACCCAAAACTGCTACCACAATCAGGATACAGAACATTTTCAGGGCACCCCTCTCCCACAAGTTTCCTCACCCAACTTTTCAGTCAATTCTTCCCCTCCCTCCCAGGCAACCACTAAACTGGTTTCTGCAACTATAAATTATTTTCTAGAATTTCATATAAAGCACACATTATTTCCTCCTTTGTGTCTGACTTCTTTCACTAAGCATGTTATGACTGTGACATTCATTCCTGGTGTTGCATGTATCAGTATAGTTTGTTCTTTTTTACAGCAAAGCAATATTCCATGGCTTAGATACAGCACATTTCGTTTAGTCATTCACCTGTTGATGGACGTTTGGATTGTTTCCATTTTGGGGCTATTGTGAATAAAGCTTCTACATTGATGTACTAGTCTTTGTATGGACATACGTTGATTATTGATATTTTAATAATGAAATACATGAGATAGACCCTGAAGTCAAGTTCTCAAATGTCACTCTTATTAAGTAGATAAACAAGTGCTGGAGATTTTTAAAGCTGTTGCAATCTGAATGTCTTCCTCAACACATGAAGGTTATTGGAATCCACTTTTTTTTTTTTTGGGCCATGCTGCAGGGCATGTGGGATCTTAGTTCCCCCACCAGAGATCGAACCTGTCCTCCCTGTAATGGAAGCACAATATCTTAACCACTGGGCTGCCAGGGAAGTCCCTGGAATCCACTTTAAATCCTGAGGCAGAGATGGTGATACATCTAAATCACCAGTCTATACATTACGTATGTGAAACCATATAAAAATTAGTCAATCAGATTTTTAGAATTAAAAATGCACATTTGACAGGAATCCGAAATGGATGCTAACAAAGATCTAATAATAATTGGCTTTATTTAATTGATTTATTTAATTTATTATTATTATTATTATTTTGCGGTACGCGGGCCTCTCACTGTTGTGGCCTCTCCCGTTGCGGACCACAGGCTCCGGACGCGCAGGCTCAGAGGCCATGGCTCACGGGCCCAGCCGCTCCGCGGCATGTGGGATCCTCCCGGACCGGGGCATGAACCCGTGTCCCCTGCATCGGCAGGCGGACTCTCAACCACTGCGTCCCCAGGGAAGCCCAATTGGCTTTATTTTAAAGTGATAATAATTTACACGGTGATCACCACAGCACTACCTCTGTCACTATTACGATTGTTAAATAATTAACATAATCAGCCCCACATAGCACATACGCCGAATACATGCTTAATAAATACTGGAGTGGAAGAAAAACATTCTCTCTTTCGGGCCCAGTTTTAAATAGATTAAGCATAATCTCTTCGTATCTTATTCATTCATAATTCATATTCATAATCTATACCAGTAAATTCCTTTTACATTTAACCTGTCTTCCTGGAGTGTGTGGATGAGAAGTGGAGGAAGGGGAACTATATGATGCACTGCAGGTGGTGTGGGAGCCCTGTTCCCATGAGGAGTAAAAAAGTGTCCTGGGAGTATAAGAAAGAACAGGACATAGACTAAGGGATTCAGATAGCCTTCTCTCTCCCACCCCACATGAAAATACAGTAGCTCTGTTTCTGTCAGAAGTTACCAGTCACAGTGAAGTGAATTGCATGACTATGGCCTTGTTAATTAACTATCTTGATCCATCACTTTCCTTAACTATAGCTGGGGGCCTATTTCCAGCACCCTATGCTCCTCTGGTTTCTCTTAAGTGTACGGAGGACTCAGCAGAGACAGTCTGTAAGGCCTGCAGGTTGACAGCTGCGCAGGACAGCTGTGTTCCCTGAGGCAGAACACTGGCTGCATCCCCAGCAATGCAAACCGGAGACAAAGGGGTTAAAAATAATCGTGACAAGGTCACCCTCTCCCGCCGTGTGCCATTACTACTGTGCTCTGCAGGTAGTATTTTCCTTAATGAAAATCACGTATTTCCCTTTTTCTCCTGTTGAATTTCACCTCCTTTGCCTTCTCTGACTTTCTCTGAATTGCAGCTCTGATTTTACCATTGCTTTGCATTTCATTATTTACAAGTATCTCCGCTGAGACTTTTTTCTTTCTCTTTTACCTCAGATTAGTTTTCAAAATCTCACTGTAAACTGAGCTGACATTTGACATTTTTGCCCTCAGTTTTCTGAAGGACATTGAATCTACCCTTAAGATTCTTAGCTCTGTAGTTTAAATTCTTTGTAAAAGAATTAATTTGAGATAAAGTATGGATTAGGTGTAAATTTTCCTACATTTGCAATCATCAAAAATAGGAATAGATTAAGTTCTATGATAATAACATACTTGTCATAAACTTCATGTGAAGACATTGTGAAAATCTTACAAAAGACACACTGAAGAAGTAAGTTAAGTCATGTCTGAAGAAATGGAAAGACTAGGTAAATAATAAATACCATTTGACTGCCTAACAGTTGGGCCTTTAATATTAAATAAGTTGCTTGACTGATTTATCTCCTTATAATAATAGACAGAGTCATAGTGACCTGCAAGCAATTAATTTTGAATATTGACATTTAAAAAATAATTTCTTGACTGTGTAATTATTCAGTAAAGTCTCCCTAGTAAAGCTTTTCTTCAAGGGGTTTCATAGTTGAATGTTTACAGAATGATTAGTTACCACTACTGTTAGTATAGTATTGCTATGAGCTTTTCATGATTTCAGTCTCTTAACATTTGCTTGGTTCATATTACTACCATAAACTAGTTCTAACTGCAAGGACAAGTCAATACATAGTGCATAAAAGTTCTTTTGACTATGGGAAGAAAAGAGAAAGAGACAGTTGGGTGGAAAGCATGTTAAGATCTGAACAGAAGATGAGACAGAACTAGAAAAATAAATGTGCATCTTGACCAAGCAGATCTTGTGAGTCAGACAGTGCCAGGGGAGAAGGGGAGAGTTTACCCATCTTATTACTCAGATTTGCTCTGAGAGGAAGGCCAAACACAACCACCCACGAGCCGGCTGCTTTACCTGTCCATGGTGGACTCCAGCGTGGCTTTCTTGGCTCCCTGAAAGTCTTAGGAAGGGAAGCTTTCCTCCAGCACTGCTGCTGCTCTGGCTGACAGTGCATGGGCCCTACACATTCAAATCTGAACTCAGTCCTTTACGCCCCTCCCCACAACAACATTACCACCACCAGGCAGCCTTCCTCCTGTGTGGGTCCAGTGAAGATGGGCGGGGTTTTCACAGGCCAAATCACATAGTTAAAATGATTGAGGGCCACTCTGCCTAATGCATAGGTTCCTTTAGGGCTGCCTCTTTAAAAGTCCAGTCCACGCTCCACAGGTAATATAGATCAGGAGACGGGAGGAGTAGTCAGTTTGTAAATTGTAATCATGGTAAAGTGATATCTTTAATTTTAGAAGTATAATAATAATCAGTAACTTTATTTATTTATAATTTTTTATTGATTTAATTTATTTAGTTTTGGCCGCGTGGGGTCTTCGTTGCTGCGCGTGGGCTTTCACTAGTTGCAGCGAGCGGTGCGGTGCGCGGGCTTCTCATTGCCGTGGCTTCTCTTGTTGTGGAGCACGGGCTCTAGGCACGTGGGCTTCAGTAATTGTGGCACACGGGCTCAGTAGTTGTGGCTTGCGGGCTCTAGAGCGCAGGCTCAGTAGCTGTGGCGCACGGGCTTAGTTGCTCTGCGGCATGTGGGATCTTCCTGGACGAGGGCTCAAACCCGTGTCTCCTGCATTGGCAGGCGGATTCTTAACCACTGCGCCACCAGGGAAGCCTGTAGCATTTATTTAAAGACATCTTGCGTTCCATCAGCCAAAAGCATCTCTTCCCTCATTTAATTACACAGCATCTCTGAGTCTCAGTAGAGACCAGCACTAACTGCTCCTGCTTTGTGGCCGGGCAAGTAAACCCAGTTATATAGGACAGAGATTTTGCTTCCCAAACCGCTTCTTTGATTGCTTTACAAGAATTGCTAGAAGACTAGATGATTACACCAAAGGATTTTTGCAGAAGCCATGTTTTCCACAAACATGGAAGCCATATTCTAATTTAAAGTCAGAAGCAGCAGCATCTCAAAGAACAAAAAGAAACCGATGTATTTCATCAGAATCAGCATGTAAATGACTGCACTGAACTTGGAAAACAGGTCGGGCTTTTCAAATAAGAGGCTTTAAATTCCTTCCCTCATGCAAGCTGGTCTATTAAAGATTTTGCTTCTCCCTCCTACCTGAGGCCATATGCATTCTATTTATTCATTCAGTAGAAACCCACTAGTTGATAGAAACTGTGCTGGTGTTACAATAGTGAGCAAAGCAGCAAGGGTTCCTGCTCTCTTCCTGCCTCAAGGCTTTGAATACCATCTATACATTGATGATCCCCCAAATCTGTAGTTCTAGGCTGGACCTCTCCCTTGAATTAAAGGCAAGTATGTCTGTCTTCCACCTCAGCCTCTCCATCTGGATGTCTGATGAGCATTTCAGGCATGGCTGAAACTGAGCACCTGTTCTCTCTCCCAACATATAACCTGCTCCTTTTGCTGCCTTCCCTGTCTCCACGGCATCAATGGCAACGGCATTCTTCCCATTGCTCAGGCCAACCTGGCCGTCTTCTTGATTGCTCTCTTCCTTTTAAATCCCATGCCCAGGGGGAAGGCTGGGGGTGGGGGCAGGGAGGGATAGACTGGGAGTTTGGGATTGACATGTACACACTGCTATATGTAAAATAGATAACCAACAAGGACCTGCTGTATAGCACAGGGAGCTCTGCTCAATATCCTGTAATAACCTCAATGGGAAAAGGATTTGAAAAAGAACAGATACATGTATATGTACAACTGAATCACTTTGCTGTACACCTGAAACGAACACAACATTGTTAATCAACTATACTCCAATATAAAAAAAAATTAAAAAAATAAGTCAATCCCATGCCCAAATCCTGTTCACTGACCACTTTCACCACCACCAGGTCTAAACAACCTGGATGGTTACATTCAGCCTCTCGACTGGTCTTCCTTTCTTCAATTACAGACTGTTCTCTGCACAGCAATCCTTCCGAAATATTTAATTTATTTATTCTAATTTTAAAATTTTATTTATTTATTTTGGTTGCGTCGGGTCTTTGTTGCGGCAGACGGGCTCCTTAGTTGTAGCATGCGAACTCTTAGTTGCAGCATGCATGTGGAATCTAGTTCCCTGATCAGGGATCAAACACGGGCCCCCTGCATTGGGAGCCTGGAGTCTTAACCACTGCGTCACCAGGGGAGTCCCCTGAAATATTTTAGTTCATGTCTCTCTGCTCTCAAAACTCTCCATGGTCCCTCATTTTCTCAATAATAGCCAACATCCTTACAGTCGGTCACCAGATCCTCTACCACCTGCCCCTGCCATACCTCTCTCCTTGCTTGCACAAAGAACACAGAGGAGCAAAGAATACTTGCTGGCCCTTCTGCCTGGAATGCTATTCCCCTGTATATTATTACAGCTTGATCCCTTATCTTTTTTTTTTTTTTCAGTACGCGGGCCTCTCACTGTTGTGGCCTCTCCCGTTGCGGAGCACAGGCTCTGGACGCGCAGGCTCAGCGGCCGTGGCTTACGGGCCCAGCTGCTCCGGGGCATGTGGGATCTTCCCGGACTGGGGCACGAACCCGCGTCCCCTGCATGGGCAGGCGGACCCTCAACCACTGCGCCACCAGGGAAGCCCTGATCCCTTATCTTTACTCAAATACTCCCTCGTAGTTGAGGCTTTTTCTTGTCCCATATCTAAAATTTCAACTATATCCCATCATCCTGACCTTTCGTTTTCCCTTTTCCTAATGTATATTTCTCTTTAGCACGCATCACTTAAAATACAGTATTGTCTACGTTCATTGAGCCTTAGGTCCATGACAGGAGGATTTGTTGGTCTGTTTCTTTTTTACCCACATGGAGAAAAAGTACATAGTACCTGGTATAATAGACACTGAAAAAAGTGTTGAATGAAACCAGTAAGGATCTCATGGAAGTTAAATTCAAGTGGGGAAGAGACATTAATTAAGTAATTGCATTCACGTGTAAATATATAATTAAAACAGTGATGTTTAATATGAAAGAAAAGTACACATCTCATAACAAGAGACCTAACTGGCCGAGGGACCGGTGAGAGCACTCCTGGTTGGGAGGTGGTGATAGCTCTCCTCTCAGTCAAGATCCTTTTTAGATTCTAGAAGGAAGGGAGTAGATGCTGTTTCCTCTCTGCATTTCATGCCCAACTCAGAAACTTTCTAATCACATCCTTTGTTAAACCATAGAACTCTACCCTTCCCTATTTGTCCTGCACCTGTCCTCACCCATCTATACCAGAACTTTAAGGGGAATTTCTGAAGTGAGCATTAATTCAAGTAACAGCTAATGCTTTGAATTCTTATTACGGTTAGGTTTGTGCCAAGGCTTTAAATACAAGCTAGACAAATTTAGGAAAACTGGTGGTGGGGGAATTCTCTTGTAAGCTCCTGAGTTGTGATCAAGGTCACTGATTCTCTGGATTACGAATTCTTTGCTCCAGTGTGGGTCCCCAGAGGGGGATGGCATGATGCTAGTTCACTCTAAAGGGCTCTCTGGGAGAGAGAGGGTGGATTGAATGTGGGGCAAGCCTCACTTCCCTTTACAGTGACTTTCCTCCAGTACAACCACACTAAATTGTAAAGGTGCAGCAGGTTTCTATATTTATTTCTTTATTTGGCTGCATGGGGTCTTAGTTGCAGCACGCGGGATCATTCATTGCGGCACGCGGGCTCAGTAGTTGCAGCATGCGGGCCCTCTAGCTGGGGCGCGTGGGCTTAGTTGCCCCCGCGGCACGTGGGATCTTAGTTCCCCGACTAGGGATCGATCCCTCGTCCCCTACTTTGGAAGGTGGATTCTTAACCACTGGACCACCAGGGAAGTCCCAAGGTACAGCAGGTTTTACCGAAGTTTGGAGAGCCAAAGGGAATGATACATGTGAGAGAAAGAGAAGTCACGTACATTAATTCATTGTCATATACATCGATACATTAATTATAGCTTTTTATAGTTTGAATATTTGCAAGGAATTAAACTCTACACAGGAGCTGTGCTCATGACCAAACCCCAGTCCTAGCCTTGCTCCCCTGTCTTCACGTCCACTCCTCTGTTATAAAACCCTTCGCTGTGTTGTCATGGGTTATTCTCACCCAGGGATCTAAGCTTCCTCTCTATACATTCTTTTCTCCAAGTCTAATTATCTGTGGAATAATTCCTCAGGGCACCAGAAAGACAGGAGATGGTCACCTTTGGCATGAACAGGTGAGTGAGGAACATAGGGACGGAGAGTTTTCAAAATTCTTCTGAAGGGAATTCCCTGGCCATCCAGTGGTTAGGACTTTCACTGCCAGAACTTTCACTGCCGAGGGTGCGGGTTTAATCCTTGGTGGGGGGATCTGAGATCCCACAAGCCCTGCAGCACAGCCAAAAAAAACAAAACTAAAGTTCCTCAGCAGAAGACAAGGTGGGATCATACAAGGGCATGTAAAAATGTGATCCTTTGTTTCCTCAGATATGAGTTGCATTTTTATCCTATTATCAACCGATTGTCCAGAGAATAACACAAACACAACACACACACACACACACCCTTCCAAATAATAAATATTAATTCTCAGAGATGGTAACATCTCTAAATCCAAAAACTAGAAAAAAATTTCCTAGCTGCCCCAGTGGGAAGACCCCTCACTGATACCGCAGGTGGTAACTTCACGTGATTAGGCAAAACTGTATCAGCTCCTTTTGTATATTCTCTCTTTTCCAATTATGACCTTTTGTTCCAGCCAGAAATAGGCCCATTGATAATGCACATGCTTCTCTTTTGTTTAGTTTTGGCTTGGTTTGGTTTCTTGGATTTTAACCTCCCCCCCCCCCCCCCCC
>NW_020176571.1:6953851-6971076 GCF_003031525.2 Neophocaena asiaeorientalis asiaeorientalis
GTCTGCACTGTGCGTGGCATGTGGGATCTTAGTTCCTCAACTAGGGATCCATCCCATGCCCCCTGCAGTGGAAGTGCAGAGTCTTTAACTACTGGGCTGCCAGGGAAGTCCAACCATTTTTAAATGCACAATTCAGTGGTATTAATTGCATTCATAACGTGCAACCATCACCACTATCTGTTTCCAAAACTTTTCATGACCCCAAAAAGAAAACCCATAATCATTAAGCCAAAACTCACCATTCCCTCTGCCTTCCAACCCCTGGTCATCTCTATGAATTTGCCTATTCTAAACACTCATACGTGGAAACGTGCATTCTTTGTCCTTTTGTGTCTGCCTTATTTCATTCTGCATAATGTTTTCAAGATTGATCCGTGTTATAGCATGCAGCAGACCTTCATTCCTTTTTATGGTCAGCCTTACTTCAAAACCCATGCAATGCTGTTATGCTGATAAAATCAACCCTGCAGATATTATCCGTTGACGATATCAGTTTAGGAAACTTCCTCAGAGCTGCACAGAGGGGTTTTTCCCCCATATTACTGTGTCTTTAAAATTGGGTTTGGCTGCATATGTCAGGCAAACTCGACGGATTGCTTATGCAATCTAAAAATGATACAATTTCTCTCCCACATAGAAAATGTAGGCTGTTGGCCTAGTGAGTAATTAAATCTAAATCTAATTGAAGCATGGACTTTGGAGCTCTTTGTTTTGTCAAGAGTCTCTGTTGGCCACTTTTAGCCAGAATGTTTTCCCATCTCTCAGTTCAATGATGGAACCTGAGTCTTAGCCAGGCAGCAAAGAGAAATAAAACACTACATATTGGGAAACATACAAGACCCAGGCAGTATGGGAGAGAATAGAGAAAGGTGGCCATCAAGTCAGTTCCTCCAAATTAGTTTCCAAAGCAGAATTATCTGTAGATATTTATTCTATTTTATAAATTAGATTTGATAGGGTTGGCAGAATCTAATAAACACAAAACAGTCAATGTACATTTTTGTATCCTATCTCCTGTTTTGAAAATCTTACTTTTCAGTGTATAGGCTACATAAAGAAAATTCTCTCCAACATACACAAATGTTTTAGATATCCAGTACTTGAAAATGAAGGTGCTAGGGAGGAAAAAATATCTACTGTGTTTGTTTTGATGTTCTATCCCTTCGGGGGCAACTCAAAAAGTGCTTCTATAAGTAATTTATAAAAAGCAGGGCTTCCCTGGTGGCGCAGTGGTTGGGAGTCCTCCCGCCGATGCAGGGGACGCGGGTTCGTGCCCCGGTCCGGGAAGATCCCACATGCCGCGGAGCGGCTGGGCCCGTGAGCCATGGCCGCTGAGCCTGCGCGTCCGGAGCCTGTGCTCCGCAACGGGAGAGGCCGCAAAAGTGAGAGGCCCGCGTACCGCAAAAAGAAAAAAAGCATCTTTGAAAACTGAAATTCATTCAATATTTATTGAAGGACTATTATGAGAAAGCTGAGCTTTGAAGTTATGCACATTATAGTTAAAGGAATTTATAATTTTGTTTAAACTTTAAAATAGACAATACTGGAACTTCCCTGGTGGTCCGGTGGTTAAGAATCTGCCTTCCAATGCAGAGGACACGGGTTCGATCCCTGGTTGGGAAACTAAGATCCCACATGCCATGTGGCAACTAAGCCTGTGTGCTCTAGAGCCCACGTGCTGAAACTACTGAGCCCATGTGTCGCAACGAAAGATCCTGCATGCTGCAACTGAGACCCGATGCAGCCAAATAAATAAATAAATAAAAATAAAATAGACAATACTTAAAATGACAATATAAAAATATTAAATGTCAATAAAAGACTAAAAAATGACAGAATCATAGCATCTCAAAGTTGAAGCGACCTTAGCGTACATCTAGCCCTGTGCTTCTCAAAATGGGATGCACATATCTTTACACCTAAATTCGAGTACATGGCAATATATCAGGGAGTACATCAAAACTACAAGATAAACAGGTCATGTTATCCTAGAGCATAAAAGTTTTCCAAAGATATGGGGAAAATGGTGTTTGTATTTAAAATTATTTAGAGTAGAATATTATATGCATGTTAGTTTTCCTTACACTTATGCTTTTCCCCATTACCCTCTATCACCCCCATTTAAAAAGTAAAATTCCTCATGACATGGAAGGTTTCAACAATTTTTATTCTCCCCATATGGAGAGTAAGCCCACATCTGGCAGACACACAGGTAAATAGAGGATCATGTAAAAGAGAAAACATAGATTCCAGGGAAATTTCAGCCCAACATGGGGGGCGGTTTGAGATTATAGCCTCAGATACTCAGCATTTCTTATTTTTACTCTTCTTTATAGGACAGTTTAATGGGAAAAACAAATAGAGAACCAATGATTCCACAATTCTTTGTAGAGAATTTTCGCTAAAGCATCCCAAACAGTGGTCTCCTACCCTCTTGTTTAATCCCATTAACAGGACACCATTGTCCACTCGGTGGCATGGGCTCAGAGGAAGGAGAGACTCCATAATCTAAAGCTTCATAATAGACCTAGCTTTTTTTTTTCTTTTATAAATTTATTTATTTATTTATTTTTGTCTGAGTTGGGCCTTTGTTGCTGTGCATGGGCTTTCTTTAGTTGCGGCGAGCGGGGGCTACTCTTCGTTGCGCTGCATGGGCTTCTCATTGCGGTGGCTTCTCTTGTTGCAGAGCACAGGCTCTAGGTTCGCAGGCTTCAGTAGTTGTGGCACATGGGCTTCAGTAGTTGTGGCCCACGGGCTTAGTTGCTCCACAGCATGTAGGATCTTCCCGGACCAGGGCTTGAACCCGTGTTCCCTGCATTGGCAGGTGGATTCTTAACCACTGCACCACCAGGGAAGCCCTAGACCTAGTTCTTGATTGAGACTCTGATGAATGTATAAAATTTTAATAAATAAAGAGTACAGAGCAGAGAGTTTCTGGAGAACAGTCTTGAAGATAGACTTGGGCCCTACAGCTGGACCTTTCACCTGTGAAACACAGGACGTTGGGAAAGAATTATTCGCAAAGTCATTCCAAGAATCTACTTAGCTTTACTGTGTGAGTGAGAAAGCAAGGTATCTGGAATACATGAATATGCTTGATAAAATTTCTCATCCTCTCTCCAAGGGGCAGAAAACATAAACAAAGGCAGGACTGTAGGAATGGGCTTCCTATGTTTTAGTAACAAGTAGCTTATTCTGGTTTGAGTGATGGCTCATAACAAAAAATAATGACAGATAAAAATGAGATGACATTCACAGTTCATATAAGCTGCTTAAGGAATGCTTTCTAACAAAATGGAGACTTAAATAACTTGCATAATGGCTGTAAAAAAATTATTAAAGAGGCATGATTCATCCAGCATAAGGAAATAACTTTATTTCTCAGAAATCTATTGTTCCTGCTCACCTTTTTTCTGTTAAAGGAAAGAAAAATACATCTCTTATGATGACAATAGCATTTTTCATTCCTAGAGATTTGGAGTTAGTGAGATTAAAAGAAACAATTTTGTGGGGTTTCCTTCAGCTATTTTGAAAGTTATTTTCCTTACTAACTACCCTCTCCCCTCACCAACTTCTCTTGAAAAGTTAAAAACCACAGAAACAACATGACTTGGAAATTGTGCCTCTGGTGGCTGAGTTAAGTCTTGGACATCTGGACTTCACCATGGGTAACCTTCATGAGAAGAACAAAACAAGGTGGTGGGGTTTCGTTATGGCCAGTGTGTGAGGCCAGAAGGCCCCCTGGGAATTCTTCACGGTATCCATTCCTGTGTCTGAGAGATGAGATGCTGAGACAATGACTCCCCAGACCACTATTTCTGGACACCAGGTAGATTGTTCAATATGATACTTTGTTGTTTTTGAAAAGAGCCCAAAAAGGTTTCCACGTGGGTTAAAGTGTGGTTTTTGGAGTGCTTCAACTTCTGCATTTCCCAATTTTTGTTTTTCTCACTTTACTGCCAGGCATATTACTGAATTTCTCTGGGGGTATGAAGAAGTTGAGGGACATATACAGGAATTACTCACTCGGCTTCTGCTGTGCAGCTGGCCAGGACTTATCGAGGTTGAGAGAACAAATAAATATTCATCAAAAGCCTGGGGTTGGTCAAAGGTCTAAAAGAGTTATTTTTGATGGGAACATTAACCAAAGCTTCATTGATCACACACATAAAAGAAAGAATAAAAAGTTAGGTTTCTGTAATCAAACATGAAAACTCGAATTCTGTCTCCACCATTTCCTAGTGAATTGTCTTTGGGTGTTGCCTGATGCCATATGTTTTTTAGTTTCCCCATGTATAAAATGTGAATAAATAATAGTAATAATAGCTAACCTTTTTTGTGTACTTAATTTATGCCAGGTTCTGTGCTAAGCATGTTGCATATATTATCTCACTTAAGTCTAAGAGGTAGGAACTATTATCTCAATTTTCAGATGTGAGCACTGAGGCCCAAAGAGTTGAAATCATTATCTTATGATTGCTAAAAACCATTTAAAATCAGTGGCTCTGCATGTGGCCTAGTGCAGAGAAGGTATGCCATAAGAACAACTACTTTTATAAAACTGTGTCTTCTAGGGACTTCCCTGGTGGCGCAGTAGTTAAGAATCCACCTGCCAATGCAGGGGACACGGGTTTGAGCCCTGGTCTGGGAAGATCCCGCATACTGCGGAGCAGCTAAGCCCATGCGCCACAACTACTGAGCCTGTGCTCTAGAGCCCACGAGCCACAACTACTGAGCCCGTGTGCCACAACTACTGAAGCCTGTGTGCCTAGAGCCTGGGCTCTGCAACACGAAGCCACCGCAATGAGAAGCCCGCACACTGCAACGAAGAGTAGACCCCGCTCACCCCAACTAGAGAAAGCCTGCACACAGCAACAAAGACCCAACACAGCCAAATAAATAAATAGATAAAATACAATTTAAAAAATAGTAGTATCTTCTAATATCTGATAATATTAAGGAGGCCAGATACTTGAAAAAATAAATTATTGTCATCAAAGTTAACTCCTCCCATGGTTCAAAATTTTCTGATTAGCAATAAAATATGAGTACATAATTTTGAGGTTCTCATACTTTGAGCAAGTGTATAAAATTGCATGTTCCAGTGTTTAATCCCTGCAGATTTTTTTTGACTCAGTGATTCTGGAGTGCAGCCCAGGACTCTGCCTTTTCAACAAACACCCATTAATTCCAAGTAGGTAGTTAGTTTACATTGGCCTAGTAGACCTCTGAAGTCTTCCCCAGTGGTAAAATTCTATGATTATGTGACTTTATATACTTTTGAAAAAGTGTGTGTGTGTGTGTGTGTGCGCGCGTGTGAGATGTGTTTGTTTGCTTACTTAGTAAGCAATTGAAATGCCAGGGAAAATGAGAAGTACTCCAAATAACACGCAGGTCTTTCTCTTTGCGGGTATGTGTATTCCCAAGACCAAATTCCATAGTATTTGTTTGCTCAGTGACGTAGTATAAGCAGTGATGTGATTTCATTGGTAGAGATAATCTTTTGTTTAAAAAATAATTTATTTATTTATTTATTTAGGGCTGCATGAGTTCTTCGTTGCTGTGCGTGGGCTTTCTCTAGTTGTGGTGAGCAGGGGCTGCTCTTCGTTGTGGTGAGAGGGCTTCTCCTTGCGGTGGCTTCTCTTGTTGCAGAGCCCGGGCTCTAGGCACGCGGGCTTCAGTATTTGTGGCACATGGGCTCAGTAGCTGTGGCTCGCGGGGCTCAGTAGCTGTGGCTCGTGGGCTCTAGAGCTCAGGATCAGTAGTTGTGGCATACGGCCTTAGTTGCTCTGCAACATGTGGGATCTTCCCGGATCAGGGATTGAGCCTCTGTCCCCTGCATTAGCAGGGGGATTCTTAACCACTGCACCACCTGGGAAGTTCTGGTAGAGGTAATCTTGATAAAAACAGCTCTAAAATGAATAAGGGACAGGTTCTGAAGTAAGGATAACAGATTAAATGTTACCTGCAGAACTGCTATTCTCTACTCTGTCTAGTGACCAACACTCATTGGTATCAGATTATCCCCTCTAGGAAGCCCTGGCACCATATTGGCAAATTCTTCCTCCTTGGATCTCACCTTTTTTGAAAATCTGTGTTGATCACTGCCTTCTGCAATAATCATTCCATCACTACTAATTATATCACATAGCCTTTTCTTTTTAAAAAAAAATTATTTATTTAATTTATTTATTTTTGGCTGCATTAGGTCTTAGTTGCAGCACGGGGGATCCTTCATTGCGGTGTACAGTCTCCTCTCTAGTTGTGGTGGGTGAGCTCCAGAGCTTAGTAGCTGTGGTGCACAGGCTCTCTAGTTGTGGCGTGGGCTCCAGAGTGCGCGGGCTCTGTAGTGTGGCATGCGGGCTTAGTCGCCCCGTGGCATGTGGGATCTTAGTTCCCTGACCAGGGATCAAACCCGCATCCCCTGCATTGGAAGGTGGATTCTTTACCACTGGGCCACCAGGGAAGTTCCCACATCACCTGTTGATTTAACTAAATTCAGTATCTTTGAGATTTGAGAAACAGCTACTTGATATCAAATAGTCCCAAATTCCTTAGTGTGTGAACCTGGTTTCCTCCCTGCAATAAGACCCCCATGTTTTTCACCACCCCCAACCCATCCACACATTGGCTAAATGCACCACCAAGATCTCTTCAGTTTGTTACCAGAGGACAGGAAGAGTCAATTTCCTCAGCGCAATTAGAAACTCAGTACACTCAGCACCTTGGTTACTTTATTCAGCATGGCCCTGCCTCTCACATGTCCTGGTTACTTTAGACCTCCATCCACAGGTTCCTTAAAGGAGGTATGGCTACAACATAAAAAGTAAAGTAGAAGTTCTTCCTATTAGTAACTTACGTCCTGTACAGATAACCTTAAATCCTGATTATGGCAGACACAAAAGGCCACCCAGTGTATGATCCCACTTATATGAAATACCCAGAGTAGATAGATCCAGAGAGGCAGAAAGCAGACTGATGGTTATTCAGGCGCTTGAGGGAGCAGGGAATAGTTGTGACTGCTTAATGGATATGGGATTTTCTTTTCTGGGTGATGAAAAAGTTTTCAAAGTAGATAGAGGGGGTAGTTGAACAACAATGTATGCGTTAAATATCACTGAATTTTATACTTTAAATGGTTTTTTTCTTGTGGTACGCGGGCCTCTCACTGCTGTGGCCTCTCCCGCCGCGGAGCACAGGCTCCGGACGCGCAGACTCAGTGGCCATGGCTCACGGGCCCAGCCGCTCCACGGCATGTGGGATCCTCCCAGACCGGGGCTCGAACCTGTGTCCCCTGCATCGGCAGGTGGACTCCCAACCACTGTGCCACCAGGGGAGCCCTAAATGGTTATTTTTATGTCATGTGAATTTCACCTAAATAAAAAATTTTAAGAGTCCTGATTAATTCAGAGACTTCAAGGGGCTGAACACCCGGAGAAAGGGTGAGAGTGATGATGGGTATTCTCTCAGCTGTTAGTATGTGAAAGCAGAGGAGAAAGTCCGTAATAAGAGAGGCAAAGGTGATATATACCCTGGAACAGAGGAGAAGAAAGAATAGAAACGGGAATGGGAAGAAAGAACCCAGACAGAAATGGGAAATTCAGTTGCTTACATGGTGCTTACAGGGAACTGAAGGCTATGGGTGGGACTGTACAAACTTAAGCATCTCTCTGTCCCTGAACAAGAGGAAACACAGTATAAGTTAAAGCATTGCGTTATCTCTGATCAAAAATAAAAGCTGAAAAGAAAACATGTGCCATTGTAAGAGGTGAAAGTAGAAACAAGTTGAGTAATAAAGACGCTGCTCTAATCTCACTGATGGAAGAGACCATGTCTTACTCATCTTTGTATCCCCAGCGCTGTGCCAGGCTCAAAAGCTGTTGACCTAAAGATAATGACTCACACTGACATGGGGGCCTATGTGCCAAGTGCTATTCTTTCTTTTCTTAAAAAAAAATTATTTATTTGGCTGCATCGGATCTTAGTTGTGGAACATGAGCTCTTCATTGCAGCATCTTTCATTGCAGCGGGCTCGGGCTCAGTAGTTACGTCTTGCGAGCTCTAGAGTGTGCGGGCTTAGTGGCCCCGCAGCATGTGGGATCTTAGTTCCCCGACCAGGGATCGAACCTGCGTCCCCTGCATTGGAAGGCGGATTCTTAACCACTGGACCAGCATGGAAGTCCCCCAAGTGCTATTCTAAACATCTAATTCATTTGATCTTAAAATAGGTTCAAAGACATTGTGCTTTCCTTTTACAGATGAGGAAACTGAGGCACAGAAGGGTTAAGCTCACAATGATGGAGTCAGGATTGGCACCCATGTGGCCTAGCACAGTGTTTGTGCTCTGAAACACTTTCTCAATTTCTTGAAGAAATCAAAGAAACCATGATGAAAAGGTTGACTAAACTAATTCTCCATCCTTCTGAGAAGAGGAAAAACATGACCATCTTTGGCATTTTGCACGTTCTCCCACGTTCTTCTAACCAGATCCATGGCTCACAACTAGTGGCTGTCTCCACAAAATTCCAGAGAAGCACAGTGGCTGGGTAGTGTGTGTGGTGTATGAAAGCAAAACGGTTGCCTGCAGTCTAGATTCCCTTACAAGCCTTTAGCAAGCTAGTAGACTACCTCTGATTTCTAAACAAGATGTTATTGAGTTTTCCTTTTGCAACTGAATGAGCATTAACCTAAGTTTTAGAACTTAGTTCAGGCATGGTTCTGCCACACTAAATTTTATCCAGTCAGTGGGGCTCTTCATTTCTCTAAACCTTGTTCCCTGTCTGAAAAATAGGAATAATGATCCCTCTGCTGCCCACCTCACAGGGTCACTCTCAAAATGAAATAGTGATGTTTGTTAAAATGAATGAACAGACAAAACAGCTGGCAGAGCAGTAGGCTCCAACATGCGAGGGAACTCTGGCCACAGCAAGGACCGAAGAGTTTAGGGCCGGGAGCTCGAGGCCAGGACATCTCCCGAAGGCTGTTTGTCAAGCTGTACAGGTTTCTGGCCAACCAACCCCACCTTCAGCCAAGTTGTGCTGAAGACGTTTTTTATGAGTTGCTCTAACCAGCTGCCCCTGTCCCTTTCCTGGATGGTCGGGAAGATGAAGTTTCCTGACTGGGAAGACAGAATGGCTGTGGTTATGGGAGTTATACCTGACGATGCGCGTGTCTCAGTATAACCCCCAAACTGATGATGCACACCTGCCCAAAGTTCAGGTGTGCGCTTCAGGGGAGCGGCCGCGCCCAGAGTTGCATCCCCAAGGCCAGAGGCGAGATCCTTACTTTCCATCACCCGGCCCTGGACTCCCCCAAGAGCTGCGGCACCGTCCTGCCCTCCAGTCCTCTCAAGGGTTGCAAAGTGTCCAGGTGTCTGGGCGAGGCCCAGGGAACACCGCACAGCTCCACCCATCCTGTCTGCTCTCCAAGCGCCAGAGGCCGACCCGCCAGCCGCTGCTACAAAAACGAACCTGCCCTGCTAAAAGATTTTTGGATACTTAAAAAATTAAATTTAAATGAGGAAGCTCAAACTGTTGAGAAACTAGCATCGGTGGCATTGTACACCCTTAGCAGGCTTCCATACCTCTCCACGCAAAAGCTAATCCGCAAGGGTGATCTCACTTTGTCACAAGAGAAAGAAAGGAGAGTCAAAGGACAGTTAGGGAGAAACCAATCGGCTTAACTAGGAAAAAAGTCCCATAGTTTTACTACATAATAGTCTTACAGGCGCCAAACCTTAGAATACATGGTCTTGTTAATCCCCAGAACCACTCATAAGGCAGATGTATCACCACCAATTTACAGTTATGACAGAGGTTATTACCTTAGGACCACACAACGTGGGTGCTACATCAGGACTGGCCCGGAAACCAATGTCAGTTCTTTTATATTACTTGAAACAAACAGGATGTTACAAATAGCACCTGATTTAGGGTCTAGATACCCTGTGTTTAGATGATATAATTTTTAGTTTTTTTTTTTTACATGGCAAGAGAAATTATTCTTGTCCTATGTCATTAGAACATACTGTGATTCTTCTGAATTGTAATTATTCATAATTAAATTTAATTATGAATTATTGTACTTATCAATTTATTACACATTGTCAGGTCTTTCGATGCTGGGTAGCTAATGGCAGAGAAAAGAGTGTAGTTGTTTAACACAATTAGGTTATAGCTCACCTTCCAACAAACAAACTGGTTTCTCTTAAAGCCAATTAAGGAGCTGCCATGCATGATTTTATATGAACATTTTTTTTTTTTTTTTTTTTAGCCCTATATGAACATCTTTGAAGTACTTTTTTGTTTTCACATTGATTTTGATGTTGATATTACACATTTTCATAGGCTGATTTGTATTTATATTACTTTATTTTCCTTTTCCCCTAAATCTTACCCATTTTCAAGAATGAATGAATATATGAGTGTTTTTCTATGCAGTTCTCACTACCCTTCTTTGTAACTCCTTGTGTTTGACCATTTGGGACAGAACAACATATTAGGAAAACATATAATGACACAGTTGACACCTCAATGCCCATCAACCCCTTAAGTATAATTCAGGTTATTTTCCATTAAAATATTTCCTTATACTTGCTCAAAGTGCAGCTATTACTTTTTAAAAGAGTTGGGGGGAGGTGAGTCTCACAAATGTATGAGATCATTCCGAGTTCAACCCTTACTGATTGGTATGGAACTCCGATAATGTACTCCCCAGAACTACAGAGTACAGATTTATGGCTGGGTAAACACACAGAAAAAAGGAAAAGGGAATGAAAGAGGAAAACACCAGAGACAGAGAAAAGAATTTCAGGACCCCTGAGTTAAGAAAAAGCTAGAATCTTACTGAAAGTGATTGGACAAATTGAAAGAAAAAAAAAAAAAAACACGTTTTCAGCTATTTTTTTTTATTTTAAAAATCCATAGCACGTATTTTATTAGTATTCCAGGAAATTCCATTATCATCAGCAAATGGAAAGGATTTTATTGTCAATAAGCCCGTGAAACTTAGTTGTCTCACTTTTCCAGATTAGGTGGTATGTAGACAGCGTGTAGTCTCTTTACCGATAGAAGGGATGGGATAAGACCAGCAGTGTCATATATGATTCCACATGGAAGTCCAAGAATATCTTGGGATTTTCTAGATTTTACATATCAGAGAAAATGCTCTGTTTATGTTATGAGATATATTTATAATTTTAATACACAAAGTGAATGATCAAAATTGTTCAAGCTATAGTATTTGAATACATTCTCATGGGGGGTATTATGCCTCAACCACTATGAAACTCAGACTGTTATTGAAAAGAACCTTTCCCTCTTTCTTTACACTGAATTCAGGGTCTTGAAGATCTTTCATAATTTCTGCTTTGAGATCAGGTGGTGCTGTTGTACTAAAGTTGCAGGTTTCTGTCAAAAAATCCCAAAGCAGGTCTTCATTTTCATTGCTGTCATTAAAACAGTCAGATATGTCCATGGTGGACAGAAGGTCATAACACTCATACTTAATCCCCAACTTGTCCGGCATCTGCACGAGGTCAGATGACGTGACATACTGGCAGAGGTCATCCCAGGGTAAGTGAGATCTGTACTTTTTCCATAGCTTGTCCCAGCCACTGGTTCCGGACACAAGAGTAATGAGAATCTTAGCACTGGTAGCTAAGAGACTATGGAAGAATTTCAGGGTGGCTGGGATGTCTTTTACATAATACAGCATCTGAATCATATGAATAAAGTCCCACTTCTGAAGTTCTTTTTTCTCCATCATTCTATTTTGATATTCAGGTGATGTCTCCTTATGCCAAGTAAATTTTATGTTCTCGAGGTTTGATGTCTTAGCTACAAGCTCTTTGTACTTGGTGATTTGTTCAGCACTTGGTTCAACAACTTCATTGTTGATACTAACTCCTGGGTATTGAGCCTGCACTTTGGAGAGGATATGAAGACCAATTTCACCTGCACCTCCACCAATGCTTAGAATCTTAATTTCAGATTTTGTGTCTCCAATCCTTGCTATTATGCCCGGCAGCTTCTCGTCCATGAATTGCTGCATGCAATAGCAGTATCAGCATTGCTGATGCCCCGTGGAATTGTCGAGAAACCTCCGGAAAGATTCAACATATCTGCTGTGGTCAGAAAACAAGCTCTTCATGGAAGATGCCATGTTTGGTTTTCCGAGAAAGACAAGGAGGGAAGGGAGATCTAACTTCCCTCTTCCCTTCCTTCTCTTCCCAGTTCCTTCTTTCTCTCTTCACCCGCACCAGTTTCTATCCAAAAAAAAAACAGAAAACAAAAAAAACCCACACACACACAAAAAAGCCCTGCTTTGAATTTAACGTGCTGGGGAGGCTGGGTTTGCAAAGCTCGTTACTAAGTGACTATCAGCTATTTTTAAAACCATTGAGGGTTTGAGGTGAAGTGAAGCTCATTTTGTCAACAGGAAGTTATGGGCTCTGCACCTCTATTTATATAAACAACATTTGCTTTTCCATCTTTGGTTCTGCCCAGAAGTTGTCGTCTGACGCGGCTTCTGGCTCTGGTTGACTGGTTTTTAGAAAAAAAAAAACAAAAAAAAACCTGGCCACCTGTTCCTCTCTCTACCACAGAGAAAGTCAAGTCACTTTCGCTGGTGTTTAGTTAGTGAAAAATGCTAAAACACACAAGGATTTCAATTTTTTTAAGTTTTTATTTATTTATTTATTTGGCTGCCTTGGGTCTTCGTTGCTACGCGTGGGCTTTCTCTAGTTGCGGCGAGCGGGGGCTACTCTCTGTCGTGGTGCGCGGGCTTCTCAATTGCGGTGGCTTCTCTCGTTGCAGAGCATGGGCTCTAGGCACGCGAGCTTCAGTAGCTGTGGCTCACGAGCTCAGTAGTTGTGGCTCGTGGGCTCTAGAGCGCAGGCTCAGTAGCTGTGGCGCACAGGCTTAGTTGCTCTGCGACACGTGGGATCTTCCCAGACCAGGGATAGAACCCATGTTCCCTGCATCGGCAGGCGGATTCTTAACCACTGCGCCACCAGGGAAGTCCCAAGGATTTCAATTTTTATTGGAGTGTTGTATTTTTAACCTAATCTTTGCCTCCCTGAATTTGACTAAACTCTAAGCACAGCCCTGCCCCACCTCCACTGTGCTTCTGATGTTCATTCTACCCTGTAAGGTTCCAGATGGATCGGTATGGAACTCGGGTCCTCTTCACCACACTTTGCAAATTCCCTTCTCCCAGACAGATTTGTGAATTCCCAGAGCCTCCGGGTTCCCCTGCTCTGATGTCAACCCATCATCCCTCTGCCATCTCCTTATCCCCCTTATCTGGTACTCCTCCAACTTCTGTTTCTTCTCAGATGCCTCTCTTAACTGTGTTACAGCTGCTTCAGTACGGAAGGAAGGTGAACCTTAAGAGACTGCCAGTTGCTTGCACCTCTGACCAGGTGTAAAGTATTTGGCTAAAATCAGCTTTCACCACGAGTGCCCGAGGCAGGGGAGGGACAAGCTTGTGGCTGGCAACACGCACTGCTTGAGGTCATCAAAAGTGGGGAGACAGCTTGGGGTTTGCACCATCTGAGTCAAATGAATACTTAGAGAGTGTGCAAGGAGCTCTTTTTAGAGACTAGAGTGCACGCTTGAATTTCCAGAACTTCTTCATTCAAGGGGGAAAGAGAATTTTCTTTAATCAGAAGCATGAAATATGGGAAAAGGTTAGGCTCAGAGCAGGATCAGCTCAATTTTGGAAGAGAAAATAAGAGTAAAACTTTTTTTTTTTTTAGGTGAGGTGAGTAGGCAGGTGAGTCTCTTCAAGGTACCAGGAAGGCATTCAATTCAGTCACAAATTGTTTAATGGTACTTTTAACCGATCTGTTAATTCCAACATTA
Source organism: Neophocaena asiaeorientalis asiaeorientalis (assembly GCF_003031525.2). Lineage (NCBI taxonomy): Eukaryota > Metazoa > Chordata > Mammalia > Artiodactyla > Phocoenidae > Neophocaena > Neophocaena asiaeorientalis. Next base: position 6,967,717 of record NW_020176571.1, read on the forward strand.
AAGATCCATCTTTTAGTTCAAATAACATTTTCGTCAAGTTCCTTGTTTAAGAAGGTTGTCACTTGTGTTCACCAGGAAAAAAATAATGTTAATACCATAAAGAGTGAAATGTTTTCACATCCTTTTATGGGGAGGATCAAGGAAAGAAAACTAGAACATCGGGAACTGAAACGGGTCGAGAGTAAAATGCAGCAAGAAGGAGGTGAATGGAATTCTGCAAACGGGGAAGAAAGGACAGAGGGAAAGAACTAGGACCGAAAGCAACCCCCCCAAAACTGCCCTGGGACTGTTCTTAGAGGAAAGTTATGAGGGAAAATAAGCCTTTGTAAGGGTAAGGAAAGAAAGGACGGAAAGTGAGTTAGAGGTGTTGGTTTACGTATAGAGACGAGTACAAAAGGCAGAGGATATCAGAACAGTGAGAAACGGCAAAGCACAGGAATTTGATGACGCAAAAGAAAAGCGAGGGTGAAACACAAAACTTCACCCAGTAAGACTAAAGGAGGCAGAAAAGAAATAGAATTTTCTGGAGGACCCAGGAGGGGACCACGTCTGGGGGAGAGTAAACAAATTTGTAATGTTGGAGAATCAGTGGTCAAGTTGTGGAGGGAAGGAGGAAACAATGGAGAAGAGCAGAACAGAGAAATGTGAGCGATGCTACTCAGCTTTCAAAATGGGATCAAAGCCTAAGTTCAGGCCTTCTTTCTAAACACAGAAAAAGAAATAACCAGACCAAAGACCACTGTCTTCTGAGAAGGAAATTGGGAACATTTATTTTAAATGTTTAATTTGCAATATACCCGATACTGGGATTGGGGTGCTTTCTGGTGGGAATGCCACCTCTCGTTCAGTAGGCAATTGGAGGGTCAAGTTCATGAAGAGACTCACATGATTCTTGGAAACTCTGTGCCTATGAGATGCCTCTACAGTGGCTACAATGTCCCTTGACTATGTCTGTCTATGTACGAGTACATTTGCTATGAGAGACTGGGGTAGGGCTTACATGCTGTGGGGCTTTTCTAGCGTTTCTCTTTAATCCGTTGTGCAAATCCTATTAAACTAAAGTGCTTCTTTATTTTTTTTTTTATTTTTTTTTAAGTGCTTCTTAACAGCAAGAATCTTGTCCTCATTTAGGTAGTATTTCCGCAATGTGAAAGGAATCCAACCCTTACCAAATTGAATTCTGTAACATATAACATCTAGGCTTTGAGAAAAACGAAAAATGCATTTAAATCTCAAACCATCGAGTTAAAAGAAGCCTTAGAACTAACATAAATTTAACTTTGTCATGTTAAAGATGGGGAAATTAGACCAGGGCCTAATGAGAGAACATGACTTAACTGAGGCTACCTGGTTACTGCTAGAGCCAGGATTAGAATGCAGGTTGTCTGAATATTGTGTTTCTTTTACTCTTTCCTGTAAACCATCAGGTAAACTTTATACTTGTGTGTTAAAGTTCAGGTCTGAATTCCCTTCTTATGCCCCAAATCAGGCTACTCTAGAATCTATTTGCACAATATAATCTCTACAGATTTTGGTAAGTGGTGAGGACGAAAGAAGTACCAACCACTCAAGGAAATTAGGAGCAAGGATATGGTTTCACATTAAGTTGTCTAATTAACTTGTGGAGGTGGGCTGACCCCCATACTACCATAAATGAGTGGGTAAATGAGACTTGCTAGCCCTACTTGCCGACTGAACTGCATGAAAAATTGAATAGTTTTATACCTGGTGTACTCCTCTCTCTTTAGCCTCGGTCTTGTATAACTCGGCTCTGGAGAATTTTCTACGACTACAAAAATTACCATAATTCTTCTCCTAAAAAGGACCTACCAGGCAAATGTTAGGACAATCCAGCAAAATAATTAATAAAAGTAAAGGGGACTATGTAGGTGAATGGGGGTTAATCTAGGAAACTCTTGAATGAAAAATAAAGTTCCCTGGTTAGTTAAGGTAGACAGTGATAACGTCTTCCACCCTAAGATCTATCTCAAACAGATTCAGTAGTTTATTATTTTTAATAATTTTATTGAAGTTTATTTTCCCTTGAAATTGTATGTAGAATGTTTGTATCTAAGCCACATGGTATATCTACTAGGTCTATGATATGGGGAAGCAGGAAAACCATGCAATACTATAGACTATTTTAAGTACTGGAAAATGAGATAAATGGGTGAAAAATCAAGAAGTAGGGGCAAAAGCTAGACATTGCGATGGGATTGGTTTAAGAAATACTCATGTCTGTGGGTTGGCTGACAATGGTTGGACAAGAAGTTCCCTCTTAGAGCAGTTCCCTCTCCCTCCCACCCACACATTCTTTCTTTCCTCTTCCTTGACATCACAGACCACTGGGTCTCTGCAAGCTCACATCATCACAGGGGGGAAGGCGGAAATAGCTGGAGCGACGGAGTCGCCTTGGGGGTAGACCAGCCATCTGACGGCAGAGTTCATCTAGAAGAGAAGCAGAGCATAATGGGATGAGGATGCGGGAAGATGGCAAGGGCTCGTGTCTTAAGGAAAGGGAAGACTGCAGGGTGGTGTAGCGAAAAGGTTGAAGAGAAATAGATCAGGGTTAGAACCCCAGCCCCGCCACTTACTGGTTATTTACTTCCTACCAGAAAGTTGAACTTTTCTGAACCTCACTATCCCTTTCTGTAAAACAAGCATTAAAATACCCACCTCAACAAGGTAGTTGTCAGTATGAAAATGCAAAAATGGATACAAAGGTACCTAGCACACTGGTGGTCGGTAAATTTTAGTTTCCTTTATACACCTTGCTCCCAATTCTTCTAATCGTGGACTTATTAAACAGCAAAAATATGAGGTCCAGTCATTCAATATACATTTAAATGTTTACTATGTGAAAATGGCTAACTTTAGCAAGTCCCCTGAGGCACTTGAAAGTGCCTAGAGTCCCAAATACTCATCCTCAATGTCAAGGTGCTTCCCTTGCAGGTGGCTTGCATAGAGCCAATGGGGGGCAAGCAGCAAGTTTCCTTCTGCGAAGTTAAGTACAGCTCTTACTCAGGGGCTTGGTGTAAGGCGGGTTGCTGAGTCAGAGTGGCTTTCGTGTGTGGTGCCTTTGCCGACCACAGCCATCGTTTGGGGCTGGCCAGGGGCAAGGTGACAAATATCTTTTTTCCCACCATGCACAGTCTATAACCACACACTCTGGACCCTTGTAAAATCTTTCTACCTTCCTCTACCTCTGACATTTCACAATAAGCAAGGTAAATGGTTCTTGGAATTGGTGGAATGTTTAAAAGGTAGCTGGTGTCTAGGAGTCCAGTTGATTTTTCACATATCCAAATGCTACTGCCTCCAAATCAGTGGCTTTCCCCACCCCCCCCCCCCCCGCGCTGG
>NW_020176571.1:6971189-6984076 GCF_003031525.2 Neophocaena asiaeorientalis asiaeorientalis
ATGAATGTGGCTGCAGACGAGTAGAGACTGTTATTTTTAATGGCTGACTTGGCCTTCCATCTAGAAGTCTGGTGAATGATCTTCAAAGCAACCAGAGCATCTGAAATTTCTATCTCTATGTAAGAGAAGTTAGGGGTTACTGTCTACTTGGAAAGAGATTGGGGAGGGGTGCTTTTCTTAGGGCTATGTATATAGTAAGCGTACTGCTTTCCTTAGATTGTTTATTTGGGGTAACGTGTTGGAACAGGAGCTATTGTACATCAGGGAATAGCCTAAAGCCCTCCTGCAAAGCCAGACCTTGGATCTGTTAGCGTCTTGTGCCTAGTTATCACTCTCATTACCGTCCCTCCCCACGAAAAAGCCAGTCTTACCTTTCATAACTTCATGCTCTTTACAGACAAGACGGGAGCAGACCTCATTGTTGATGATGTACATACGCCGTAGACTACCACCAGTGCAAATGTCACGGTGCAGGAAGGAGATAGAAAAAGCATTGAGAGGGAGAACTAGCCTCGGCCTGCGATGCCTCTTCAACTCCTGTATGTCCCACTCTTCCCTATCTGTTCTCCCCTTATCTGGATTTCCTTAAGTGTTTCAGACTTCTTTCTCACACTCCCCGCCCCACCCCACCTCCCCAAGTAGTGTAGAAGACGGGAATGGGATCAATCACTCTTCTTGGTGACACTTTGCACACTCCACCTAGACTCAAGCTTCATACTCCTCCCCACCATTCCCTACTATTTTCTACCTTCACACCTTCACACTCCAGCCTTTTTCAGTGAGGTGGTAAATTTGATAGACTGGAGTTTCCCTCATGACGATCCTACCTCCAGCCCCCACCTTCCTTTGCCTTCTAGCGTCTACACTTATTAGTCAAACTGTTCTCTGTGTGCCTCAGTCCATACTCCACGTGCTCATTGGCACCTTCAGGAGTAGCTAAGAGGGTTATGCTAAGAAACGTCTGCCCCTCCAAAGACTGAAATTCCACAGTAGATGCTCATTAAATAGTTACTGACATGAAAGCACTACCACGGACGATGCTCTCTAGGTGTTCTGGGACCTTTACCTGGTAAAGCATAATTGATGGATGCATTGCTTCACTGGCCGATGCACAGAGTAGAGTCTTGTGCAGGCAAATTTCTCATCCCGGCACTCTGAAGAGGCCCAACATAAAAAACACGGGGAGGCATAACAAACAGGCATGAACAAAGGGTTAAGGGGATGGAGGAGGGGAGAGAGGGCCGGGGAAAACCTACAAAGTAATCTCTACAGGGGATCACTGTAAGTTGGGGCCTGTTCTTCCTGTCACCAAAACAAAACAATAATAGAAGTTGGCTAAAACATGAAATTTAGGTGCTTCCTTACCTGGAAGGAAAGTGGGTTAAAATAGTCCCTGAGGTCTCTTCTAGGAAAAAAATCCTTCTAGGGTTATACAGGTGGCAACATGAAATATCAAATGCTAGCAGTCCCATTCTGAAGAATTTGAATGCTAAGGTGGGTCACTATTTCCCTGTTCTGGTGGGTTTTCAACCCTATCTGCACATCAGAATTATCAGTACGTTAGAGAAAGCATGACATCTACAGCCATATGGAGTCCTTGCAGTCACTTCCCAACCCACTAACCAACAGATAGTGTCCAAAGGTAGTTTAGGGAGAGGACTGGTCTGGGACCATGCAACGGTGGTCCCATCTTTTTCCCATGACTTTTAGAACAGGAGTTCGTAAAACAGTGGGGTGGGGTGGGAGGATAATGAAGAGTATTACAAATACACTTTGAGAAAGAATTGGAAATAAACTAGAAGATGTACCAAGTATCCTCCCAAGAGCAAGGACAAGGAGTTCTCAGGAAGGAAAAAAAAAGCTTAAAAAAAGACATGCAAAAGACATTCATACCTGTGGTGGTATTTTTATCGGGCGAGGCTAGAAGGCAAAAATTTTATTCAGTTATTACTGCTTCTAGAAGTCACTGCCCTGTAACTGTCATGTTGCCTTACTTGAGACCCACGTGGGGCACCCATAAATAGATGAATTAATAACTCTTTTTTAGCCACTTCTAAAAGAAAACCCATAATGGGGTGTTTTGATCCACAAAATTGAAGAGATTTAACATGATTTTAAATGATTTTTGTCTTTCTCCTTTCTCTCCTAGAGAGCTGAGAAACTCATTGTACTGAGAATATCTTTGTTTCTATCAAGAGGCAAATTTAGTAGAAACACAAGGCAACGAGCCATGCTCAGAAGAGCGTCATCCTAGAGCTAAGGGGAGAAAAGATTATTATTCTGCTGTGGAAGCTCTAGATACATCATCATGGGTTCTTGGATAAAAGTTATTTGGTAAAGAATAGCAAGGGTCATAGTCACATCCAGCCCTAACCTAGGGGCAAGTTAAATACCAGCGAAGTTTGTAAAATGGAGAATAAGTCAAGGAGTAAGATGAGTCTTGAGGAAATAGACTAACCACGGGAGTTATCTGTAAAAATGTCTTTGGAAGGGTTGCTTATAGGATACCATAGGAAGAATGCTATATCTATCGCATGGCTTCAATTACAGGTTTATATGTTGAGAATTCTCAAACTTATATGTCTAGCCCAGATCTTTCTCCTAATAAACTCAAGACCTACAAATCCAACTGCCATTTTGTGGAAGGGTTCATGGATTTTTTTTTTTAAAAAAGATCCTTCCATATCTCAAACTGCCTTATCTTTCCCCTTCACCAGTATTCATATTGGTGCCACCATCCACCCAATAGCTACCATCTACCTAATAGAAAACTGCACATCATCTCAACAGTCCCTGCTCGCTGACAGCTCATTTCTCTCCCTTACCTCTAATGTAGTTCAGGCCATCATATTTTATTGGGACTAGGCAAAAGCATTCTCGCCGGCTTTCCAGTTCATGAATCTGCTTAGGACCTTCCTTTGCATGCACTATTTTCTGATTGGTTTTCATTCCCATTCTAAGCCTTTGCCCATATCGTTTTCTTTACCTAAAATCTCTTCCCCTTTCTATTCACTTGTCTTTCAAGAATCAACCTAGTCAATATGCCTTCCATAAAAGCCTTTCCTAACTCCCAACACAAAGTATAGTCAAGGACTCTTTGAGTCTTCCACAGCTTCTTTTGCTTATCCTGATTATAGCATTTGTAAAACTGAATAAGGTTATCCATTCCTTTGTCTATCTTGTCTACTAGACAAAAGATATCTAGAAGAAGATCAGTTTTTTGTTCACCCTTGTCTTACCTTTACCCATCCAGTCTCAGAAACTTGGAGAGAAAAATCAAGTCTCGGTATTTCGTGTATCAAACCCCTCGCGCAGTTCTTGCTTGTTAGGGGATCAAAAATGTCTTTAATTTAACTTATACTGTTGGACAGTTGTGCTACATAAAATGGTAGCCCTAATTAGGATCCTTCACCAGCCATACTACCTTCTGTAATGGGGGATAGGGAAAGACCAGAACGGGCCCGGTGGCCCTGGGATCCCAGATCTGAACTTACCCAGGTCATCTGTGGGAGGCTTGATATCGGCCAGAACTGAAAAGGCACAAAACAGCGGTGTGAGGAGGGTTTCGAATTGGCAAAGGGGAAGGCAGAAGGCAGGAGGGAAGAATATAGATAACAGGACAAAGTCAAGACTGTGGCTGGATTTGTGTATTATGTCTGAGGGAATAAAGTTAATTGAAAATAATTAAATATTTTTTGAATATTATTTGGCCTGTTGACATGATGCTAATTTTTGGAAGACTTTAATTCATGCTTTTTTAAGCTATTAATCCACTTTGCTTCCTGTTTTTAGAGGACCTAGCAGGATTCTTTCCTTTTATCCCACTGTCACTGAACAGCATCCCTTTCCCTGTGATAAAAATACATGATTAATTCAAGAGCTGGAATAAATAATTGTGAATATTAACAAGAATCACGCCATCTTTAAGGAGATGAAACATACCTGTAGGAGTGAAACCTACCTGTTTCATCTGTAGCAGGATCATTCACCAGATCTGCAAAGATACAACATAGGGAATGAAAAATGCAAGTCAGAAAAGTAGCAAAGAGGAGCCGGATGAAGGGATGATGATCTAAAAGGAGGCAAGATTGAAGTGAAAGAATGTGGACTCTTGGGGAAAATATAAGGGAGCGATAAAAAGACTGGGCATGTTTAGAGCCCTCGGTGGCATCTAAGATAGACAACAGAGCTCTGAACCTCAGCAAGTCCCCTACATACAAATGAGTTCTGTTCCGAGAGCACGTTTGTAAGTCCAGTTTGTTTGTAAGTCCAACAAAGTTAGCTTAGGTACCCAACTAACACAATTGGCTGTGTGGTGCTGTACTGTAACAGGTTTGTAATACTTTTCACACGAATAATACATAAAAAACAAACACAAAAAATAAACATTTTTAATCTTACAGTACCTTGTACAGTAGTACCAGCGACGTCATCGCTGCTTTTACACTTGCTTCTGGACATCCTGGGCTTGAAATAAAGACACTGTACTACTGTACTCTCTACAGTACCGCACAGTAAAGTACACAGAGGCACAGCCACTTGTAGGGGATGCACACACGTGACAGTGTACGCCAGACACAAGAACTAACTTAGGTAATTGGACATGAGAATGTTCAAATCTTTGAAAGTTCGCACCTTGAAGGTTTGTATGCAGGGGACTTACTGTTCTAGTCTTCCTTTAAGGAAGGATGTACAGACCTCAACCCTTCTATCCCTAGTTTGAAAGCAAAGAAATAAACAAAAGAGTATCCTACTAGGATCTTCTGTGAATGTCTCTGGAGTCACTGGAGTCACATCATCTGCATAAAAACAATCGGGAAACGTTTTCTGAGCATTCTCTGTGCCCCATCCCTACACTTGCACGCCCAGCAAGTGAAATTGACAAGCACAGTAGACTCATAGTGAGATCCCAAAGTGTTTTTCTTTCTTTGCTTCCCAGCCTAAGTCCTTTCCCCTGTAGCCCAAACAAATGTCACACTTTCCTACTTCCATAAATATACCTGTACAGTCCTAACACTAGAGAGTCCTTCTCCCGGTGTGCTCCTTATTTAGAGGAATGAATGAACTACATGGCCATTAGACAGACTTCGGTTTAGTGTTGGACTGCAAGAATGACTTCTTCATCCTAGCATATAATAACAGATACAGCTAATTTGGGATTACTATGTACTGGTTTTTACAGATGGTAAAACTCAGGACCAGGAGAATAAATAACTCACACAAGGTCATAGAGCTTGTTAATAATTATAATGGATTGATGACCTCTTTGCGATACTTATTTAAAATGAAAATTGTTTTTCTCAAACAGACTGTGATTTTTAAAAACTTTTTGTTTTATATTGGAGTATAGTTGATTAACAATGTTGTGATAGTTTCAGGTGTACAGTAAAGTTATTCGCTTATACATATACATGTATCTGTTCTTTTTCAAACTCTTTTCCCATTTAGGTTATTTAATATTGAGCAGAGTTCCCTGTATACAGTATACAGTCCCTGTTGATTATCCATTTTAAATGTAGCAGTGTGTACATGTCAATCCCAAACCCTCTAGCTGTCCCTTCCCCCCTGGTAATCATAAGTTCGCTCTGTCTGAATCTGTTTCAAGCAGACTGTGATTTTGATATTCATAATTTGGATGTAATTGGATATCAGCCTGATGATAGACTTTGCACAAAAGAGTGTTCACAAAAGGTAACATTGGTAGTTTTCTGATGCTCAGTGATAAGTGAGGTAAAGAGAGGGGAGAGGAAATGCCTTGTTGTTGATCCTTGGAAAGTAAATGCCGGAGGGGAAGAAATAAAAATGGTCCAGGTCTTAAGGTGGAAGCTGTTTGGATAAACTAAGAAAACTGTATCTGAAACTGTAAATAACAGCAACTCCTGAAACAAATAGTCTCTGCTTTAAAAAGCAACATAACAAAGCGGTGTGAAGAGCTAAATGTTTGTTAACCATCCCACCGGTAATTAACCTTCATTCTAAATGGCTTAGAGTCATAATCTGTTTTACCCACTAGAGGTCAGCAAAATCACAGTTTGCCTTGACGTCAGCTTACAAATGTCAGATTTAAAATCTGGTGAGAATAGCATTTTTATAAAGCATGTCAGAGTTACTGATCCTTGCACTAGAAGCAATACACAAAACGTTTTTTGTTTGTTTGTTTTTTTTGTTTTTTTGCGGTACGCGGGCCTGTCACTGTTGTGGCCTCTCCCGTTGCGGAGCACAGGCTCCGGACGCGCAGGCTCAGCGGCCATGGCTCACGGGCCCAGCCGCTCCGCGGCACGTGGGATCTTCCCGGACCAGGGCGCGAACCCGTGTCCCTTGCATCGGCAGGCAGACTCTCAACCACTGCGCCACCAGGGAAGCCCCACAAAACATTTTGAAGGAATTTCCCCTGCTTATTCCTTAACTCATACTTTTAAAAAAAAATTCCGGATAGAAGGTCATCAGATTGACAACAGCCTCATCTTTAACACTCAGTATAAGCTTTTGTCTTCCGGAACAAATTTTGATAAAAGGAATTCAAGTCTGCTCCAGTCCCACAGGATATTTGAAAAGCCACTGACCTGAACCATTCCAGAAGCTGTAAGAAGGGAGTGGATTCTCGCCGGGGTGCAGCCCTATCCTGCCCTGTTTCCCATTCTCTCCAGCTACATTCCAGTTCAACCACGCACAGAAACAGAGAGAGCAGTGGGCGAACAAAGGGTTTGAGAGTATCCTGGCTGTCTCCTCAGAATTCCAGGCAGAGTACTAGTTTTCTGTATATTCCTCAGTTTACCCACCTTTTCCATGAGCTACCACCATCTGAATGCTTTTTTAAGGATTCGTGAGTGTTCCCTGAAGGAACATTTTCATCATTTCTTGTACTATTTCTGCATCACAAATCATCAAATAGGACTGGACCTTAACCAGCCCAAAGAAAGCAATTTGGATTTTTAGTTTTGCTACTGCTGACTATGACCTAGCTTCAAAAATGTAGGGATTCAGACCTCCGTACCCACAACAGAGAGAGAGAAAAAAAAAACACAACTTTTCTATATTTTAGCTTCTCTACCAGGATGCACAGTAAGAAATGCTATTGTACCTCAGTATACACAAAGAAAACTGAAACAAGTTTAATAAGATAGTACTTAACTCTGGTAATGTACTTGTAGTGTACTCTATTTTTATTTTAGTCTGTCCTAACTCATTAAAAGCCCCACTTGTGACCCACTCATTTGGTTTCTGACCCATTAACCGGTTGCATACTGCAGTGCTCTCAGGGGTTGGGAAAAACAAGAGAACTTATGTTAGATACCTGGAGGCAGCCTGGGAATGTTGATTAGAGTATCCTTCATCAAGCTGCAGGAAGTGGCCCTTTGGAAGCCAGAACTTTTGGGTTCTGTCTGATTGTGCCACAGTTGCTCTGGTGCTGGGAAGACTTCTTAGGTCTGCATTTTAGTTTCTCCACTATTACATGGTTAGGAAAATGTTTTCTGTTAGGATCTGTGGGCATTTTCCAAGGGAGTGGAAATGAGACGGACATAGAGAAGGTCTGGGGAAAGTTATTTCAGTAGTTCAAAAGAGAACAAGAATGTTTTTTCAGGCTCCGGACGCGCAGGCCCAGCGGCCATGGCTCACGGGCCCAGCCGCTCCGCGGCATGTGGGATCCTCCCGGACCGGGGCACGAACCCGCATCCCCTGCATCCGCAGGCGGACTCTCAACCACTGCGCCACCAGGGAAGCCCAACAAGAATGTTTTATGAATGGGCTCTTAGTTCCCCGACCAGGGATCGAACCCGTGCCTCCTGAAGTGGAAGCTTATAGTCCTAACCACTGGACCACCAGGCAATTACCAGGATAATAGGATTGTTGAACTAGTGAATTAGATCCTATTATTTCCCACACCTTGGCAATGCATCTCTGTGTTGTATTACAAATTCTTGAACTCTAACCGTTCGGCTACATTGTCCTAATGAGAACCTCATCAGAGCCCAGTTCCAAGGGTCCACCTACCTCCTCTTTGGCTGTTGACCCCTCGGGGTGTCCAGTCTGTATCAAAGGAAGGAGAAAATGTATGTGAATGTGTCCAGCTCTATACCCCGTAAAGCTTGTATAAGATGAACCAGAAAATGATGGGAAAATTGTACTTTATCTTTCAGTGTTTTATTTCTGTTATAGCTCAATATAAAAGTACTCAAGAGACATGGGAACACTCAAAGAGAGCAGATTCCTGAGAACAAAGGCGAGCTCTGCTATGCCCTGACTCAAGAGGCCCTCTTGCCCTCAGTCCAGCCAGAAGGGATAGGGTCCTGATCCACACAGAAGGCCGGCAGACTCTCTGATGTCCCATCCTTCTGTCCCCACAGCCAACCCCTCTTAACTGCACTACTGAACAAGGCCAAAAATTATCATCTCACAGTCTGCGTTTGGCCGAATTAAAAGAAAAAAAGAGTAGGATTTTTTGAAAGCCAAGGTTCACTTTCTGAGGTCAATCTTCTAGTTCGATTCTTTGAAATCTGTGAAGATCATTTTTCATTTGTGTATAGATGTGGCAACATATTTTCTGTGTGCGTGTGAATCTGCTTGTGTGTAGGCTGGTACTAGTGTTTCTTAGGTGTATATATTCACTGTTTTCCTTCACGGTTTAAACTTGACTTTCTTGTGAGGTGATCCTTATATGTTTATGTATGAATTTGTATATATCAGCTTCTTTATCCTTTGGGTTTTTTTTTCTTCACTGCCCGGCTTGCGGGATATTAGTTCCCCCGACCAGGGATTGAACCCACGGCAGTGAAAAGTGATGAGTCCTAACCACTGGATCACCAGGGAACTCGCCGTGTTCTTCTCTTTAATGGCAATTCTAGAGCTCAATAGCAAGCATCTCTTCTCCTATTCCCCTTCAGCCTCATTCCATCCAACCTCTAACATACACCTCCACCCACATCTGAGGAAATGACATTTTAGGGAGAAAAAAAAGGTAGGGACTCACCAGAGGGAATGATGACTACAGTGAGAAACAGCAGCACTTTGGGTCCCAAAAGCAGCATATCTGACAGGTGGGCGGGGAGAGTAGAGATTTCAATTGCAGGCAAGGATATCTGTAGGATCTCTGTCTCTGCATCTTCCCAGGAACTTTCCTAGTGCCCCATAAGTCTCAGACCCTTCCTCTCTTTCACTCAACATTTCTCCTTCAAATTCTATTCTTAGATCATTTGCCATTATTCTCTCTCCTTTTTTTCTACCAAGTCAGAGGAAATTTTATACTGTAAATGGTTTATGATGACCCTCGCCCTGTGGCATCTTTCAACCCTAGTGTCTAATCTTCTGTTTTGAAATCTGTGGCTTTTTAATATCATCTGCTCATCTTGGTGTCTCCTCATTGGGATTCCATGGATAATTGGGATGTCTGTTCAGTTGTAAGTCAGTGACATTCCCCATTGCCCTCTTCCAGCCCTTCAAAACACACACTCACACACACACGCACGCACGCACGCACACACACACACACACACACACACACACACTCCCTACCCCTGTCTATTTAGGGTTTTAGACAATCAAAACAACTCACTGTTTATGGTTCTCTGCTCTTTCCACCGAGTCCTTTGGTTGTTGAATGTGTCTCTCTCCTTCTCACTCTGTTCCACTTTGGCTGGAGACTAAGATGAACAGGGCCACTCCCTGGAAAGGACTTCAAATTTGGCCTACTCTGAAACAATGAGATGAGGGAGAGCGAGGAAGAGAGAGAGAGGGAGGGAGGGAGGGAGAAAGCCGGGCTAGAGGAGTCTGAAGCTGTGCTACAGTATGAGGCTGGGAGGAGAAGGGGGATGGGGCTTTGCAGTCACTCACACCCTCATTCCGAAGGTTCTGACCACGTTGATGCTGCTCCTCCCTTGAAGGGCTGGCTGGCGCTCATATATGCCTTCCTTCCGTGAGCCCCGTTCTGGCTCCAGCCTCCCTTTCTCCTTGGGTTCCTTCTTACCTAAAGAGCAGCTCCTTAGCCCCCTCCCCGGTCACGCGCCCAGAATCTGTTTCTATTTTTCTGGCCATCTTCCATATTGGAATCATTCCTCTAGCCCCCTTTCTCACTTTTGTCCTTTTAGAATTCCACAACAAAAATTTCTTTGTATCCTTTTATTTTTTTTTTTAATTTATTTTTTAATTTTTTGGCTGCATTGGGTCTTTGTTGCTGCGCGCGGGCTTTCTCTAGTTGCGGCGAGCGGGAGCTACTCGTTGTTGCGGTGCGCGGGCTTCTCACTGTGGTGGCTTCTCTTGTTGTGGAGCACAGGCTCTAGGTGCGCGGGCTCAGTAGTTGTGGCTCACGGGCTCAGTAACCTTATGTTTCTCTTTTTTCTTTGCCTCTTTCTTGACCTACACGTTTGACTCTCTCACCACCCCCCGCCCCCCTCACATGCCTTTGAGAATCTCATATATTGCTACATCCAAGCAAACAGACAGTACATGAGTTTTGTCCAAGAGGAGGGCTGCTGTCTTAGGAAAAGTTAAGGAACACAGAACCCTCATCTTTTTCAAATGTGGAGGAGCTCCGTGAGAGGAGATTCCAGCCTTATGTTGTCTTTTGTCTTTGTTGAAGCTTATATTAAGAATCTTGGTTTCTGGAATCTTAAGGACAAAAATGCTATCAGAAGCCCAAAGAAAATTGGGGCCAAGTTCATTCTGCTTGCTTTATTTTCCATCAGTACTTTCTTTCATGTCACGTAATATGTACATAATGTTTTCTCTGATCCAGGAGCTATAAAAACTTTGTCTTCACTCTTATTCCTAGAAACTCTAGTGCTTAGACCATTACAACATCTCCACTTCGGAGGAATAAACTTGAATTACAGAAACTTCAAATCTGAAGAATGGTTGCCCTTATGTGCCCTCGCAGTGTGTAAATTTCAAGTTATCTGTTAGCTTCTTTAGTCTATATTTTGTATTTCCCTGATGAGCTAAATTAGAGAAGTGTACAGGTAGACAGAGCAGATAGTATTAATGGATTACAGACTAAAAGAAAGAAGAGAGTAAATGATAGAAGGGAAGAAGGAAGGAAGAGAGGGAGGGAGGGAAGGAAGGAAGCTGTCACGAGCGAGGAAGAGCTATGGACATAGTCAGAAATAAGCAAATAGCACCTCTGGTTTCTCTTAGGAAGCTATATGTGCTCCATCTCTGAGATACATGGGTTCTGGTCAGTCCCCAGAACAAATCTGTGTACAAAACCCAGCTCTTCCTGGTCGGACCTGTCCAGAACTTGATCTTTTCCCGTCTGTTCCACAATGAGAATGCAGAGGCTACAGAACAGATGTCTGGGGAGACCCAGGGCAAGAAAAGGCAGGGAGGCAGGGGTGGGGGAAGAGACAAAAGCAGACGCAAAGCAGAACTAAGGCAGGGCATACAACAGAGAGCCTAGAGCCACACTCATGTTTTCCATGAAGCACAGACAGATGGAGAAACTGAACTCAGGCCAGTCATTTGGCAGGGACAGCAATGACCTCAATGTGCTCCCAGCCAGAGACTGTAGCTTAGGAAAGCCTCCCCAGGCAGTAGGAGGGGGCGCTTTCCTAGGGTCTCGAGGGGGAGTCTGAAGTTAGGGCAGTAAAAACAGGAACAAAATGTTCAGAGCAAGGCAGAGGGAGCAGGCAGGCAGCAAGCAGGACCTCGGAAGGAAGGAAGGGAGAGGAAACAAGGAAGCACGGCAGGAACTGGCAGAAGAGCAGAAACCACCATGTAGTCTTTCTTGGTCATTCAAGAATGCCGTTTACTTGAAAGTACTTGGGGTGATTTCTTGTTCATGGCAGCTCTGGTGGCCCCTTCTAGCACAAGTCCCTGTTTGTTTTCAGAGTCTCCGCTTGGACCCCCAGTTTTAGAGATCTTCTGATTTACTTTTCTCATTGGTGGTTATCATTTAATTACATCAAGTCAGAGTCAGCACCCACGGTCAGGAATGAGCAACTACCATCCAGAGATGTGAGCCTAGACTCTTCCGAGGTTCTCGCTGACCCTGGGGAAAAACTCCCTGGGCAGCAGCCCACAGACTCATCCAACACAGGGTGGATCTCCTGCGGGTCGAGGATGCAGGAAAGTCCTCCATGGAATTGACGGGTAGGTGAAGAAGCGACTTAATGTAGGCAATCTAATGTCTGAGACATCCAGGAAAATGTTAGTTTTCCATAGAGGTCTCCAATCAGGGCACGATGGGTAGAATGCAAAGAAAGAGAAGGGAGACAGGGATGAGAGACAGCATGCTGGTTTATTCATCTGTTTACTGGCCTGTGAAGAATACACCCATTAGCTGAAGGCCTCTGGGCAAACGTACAGAAACGTTATTACTACAGTCCGATCCAACTAAATTAAATCCAGGGCCTAAACACACACAAAAATCCCATAAAAGGAAGGAAAGGAAGGAAGGAAGGAGGGTTATACGAGGTGGGTGTGTGGGGGGGGGAGTGCTGTGTGTAGAGGGAATGAAGCAATAAAGTGGTAACAGCCAAACTTAAGAGATGGACCCAGTGGAGGAGTTAAGAGCCAGCAAACATATGTCCTCAGAGAACTTGGGCAAGGGAAGAGTTCCCGCTTCTTAGTAACCCATACCTCTCTGTTCTTCACGCCTCCATGCCTTGCACTTTCTGTTCCTTCCTTTCTCAAATATATATCCTCTTCCCAGCTCCAGGAAATAAATGCTGATGTGTACATCAAAACCCAGCCCCTGCTGCTCTTCCTGGTCCCCTTTGCTTCTGAATAGTTAATCATTCCCTCTATTGAGCTACCTCTCTTTTTTAATCATTGTGGCATCAGCTTTATTACATTCTTTATAAATTTATTTTTCTGGCCACACCGCGCAGCATGCGGGATCCCAGCTCCCCAACCAGCGATCGAACCCCTGCCCCCCCCCCCCCACCCCCGCAGTG
>NW_020176571.1:6984108-7059903 GCF_003031525.2 Neophocaena asiaeorientalis asiaeorientalis
AGTGAAAGTGCAGAGTCCCAACCACTGGACTGCCAGGGAAGTTCCTCTCAATTTTATTGTATTCTTTTTTTTTTTTAATTAATTTATTTTTGGCTGCGTAGGGTCTTAGCTGCAGCACACGGAATCCTTCATCGCAGTGCGCGGGCTTCTCTCTAGTTGTGGCGCCCGGGCTTAGTTGCCCAGCGGCATGTGGGATCTTGGTTCCCCGACCAGGTATTGAACCTGCGTCCCCTGCATTGGAAGGCGGATTCTTAACCACTGGACCACGAGGGAAATCCCTATATTCTTTGTTTTACATGTCTGTGTTCTTGATTAGACTGAGAGGTTCTTACTCGTCTCTGGCTGACATAATGATCAGCACAAAACAACTCAAAATTTGGTCATTTGAATTGAGGTGAGACGAAGACTCGAAATATTTCGAGAGAGGAACATTCAAAAACTGAGTCAAATGCAAAGTAAAGGAGAAAGTTCTAGAGAAGAAAGTAGTTTGAGAGGATATAGGAGCACAGCCAGTGGAACAACTAACCAGTGTTTTGATCCAATACGAGAGGAATAGACCTAAAGGAAACAGGCACAGAGATTGGGCAACAGTTATCCCAGAAATAAAGGAATTTTGGCAGAAGGGCTGTAAAATCAGTGCATGCGAAACATAAGTGACTTCTATCAACAATAATGAGTGCTTTTGTCTCATCATTTTGCTTTGTGTAAATTTTCAGATGGCGCTGGTGGTCTTGCACTGTTATACCCACATTCTATGTAGTATCTACACTTACATTTGACTCCCTTGGCCTTGGTTGAGAGAGGAAACGTTCCCAGAAGCTAAGGAAGAAGCCGCAGATCTCTCAGGGCTCAGCATCAGTTTCCCAGCATCACTCCCATGTTCTGTTGGTCTATAGGGTCTCAGTTCCAAGTTAAGGGGAGGAGAAATAGACTTTACCTCTTGATGGGAGGAGTGGCAAAAAAGTGTGTAGCCACACGTGTCACAAAGTTAAAATGAATCTTTTTAACAGATTAGACAAGGCCAAACAAAGAACATATGTATTTTGCCGCTTCCCTGAAACCTGATTTACCTCTCTTCACAATTCTAAGGACCCCTTGGATGCTCAATATGATAGAAGAAGTTCAGTGTTATTTTCTTGTTTTCTGCAGCGTCAGGCACTGTTGGCCTGTCCCTCCTTTTTGAAATGTGTCTTTCTCTTGGCACCTATGACATCACTTCCTTTGTTTTCCTCTTTAGCGTGGCTCAGCATTCTTTTTTTATTTCTTTTTCTTCTGTGTTTACCCTTGAATGCTGGTAGTTTTCAAGGTTCTTGCCCCAGCCACCTCTTTTTACTACACCCCACTCCTGTGTCTCTATTTACCATCTACTGGCTTCTGCTTCTAGATCTATACTTCAGTCTCTTCTACATCTGAAGGTGAAATAATACATCTCTAGTTGGATGTCCCATTAGCACCTTGAGTCCGTCAGGCTTCATATTAGAGCAGGATCATTTAAGCAGAAAGGGGGGAAGCTAAAGAACAGACTCGCAGGAATAACTACCAAGACTCTAGTGCCCCTCCCACCTTCTGGAGGCCACCTTCCGTGCTGAGATGTCACCACTCAAGCTCTGGAACCACGCTGGCTCTGCTAGAATCCACACCAGCAGAATGGATCCTCACTCCCTGCCTCTCTCTTCACTTAACCTTGGTTTTGAATTCAAGACTTGGATTAGTGCATATGGTTGCTGAAACCTAGCTATAGGATTCGAACTCTAGCTATAGGATTCAAACTCTAGCTATAGGAGAGTCTAGGGTATGTCGTTTTTAGTTTTCCACCCTCTGGAATCCAGGGAGGTGCCCAAGAAAGAAGCTTCAATAAATGTTGAGTAAGCCCTAGTTTTGTGTAAAATTGAGTCATGCTCCCTGCATAGTCCCCCCCATACTAGGACTATGGTGCCGCCATCACCCCATTACCCAACTGAAGCACGGGAGTCACCTCCAGTTTCATCGGTTTCTCTCTTTCCCTCACCTTGAGTCCCAACACACACAACACACACCACACACAGAGTCTTTCAAATCCATCCCTTTTCTCTATTATGTCCATCACCACTTTAGCTCAGTTCGGTCCAGTCATTGCTCTAACAGGGTCTTAACTGGTCTCCCAGTTCTGGCGTTTCCCCACCTTTATTTATAATACAAAGCACTGTGAGCGATATTTCTAGCATTACTCAACCTAGGTTACTCTGGCTTAAAAATCTTAGAGGAGGAGGGCTTCCCTGGTGGCGCAGTGGTTGAGAGTCCGCCTGCCGATTCAGGGGACGCGGGTTCGTGCCCTGGTCCGGGAAGATACCACATGCCGAGGAGCAGCTGGGCCCGTGAGCCATGGCCGCTGAGCCTGCGCGTCCAGAGCCTCTGCTCCGCAACGGGAGAGGCCACGACAGTGAGAGGCCTGCGCACCACAAAGCAAAACAAAACAAAAGAAAACCTTAGAGGCGCTTCATTATCCTTAGGATACGGTCGGAACGTCTCAGTTCCCTCTCTCATCACCAGTGCTCTAACCCACCCACCCCGACACATTCTGCATCTTGCTTTCTGACACACTGAATCATTTACAGTTCTGCAAAAGCTTCAAGCTCTCTAAACTGCTGTACATGCTACATTCCATTTACAACACCTCCACCAGAATCTTTAATTTACCAATTCAACATAACCTTTATGTTCATCTGTCTAATTTCTACTCATCCTTTCCAACTCAACTCTGGGTTGTTTTCCTGAGTGTCTCCACTACAATGTGGGCTTCTTGTGGGCAGATGCTTTGTTCACTGTTGCATGCCCGAGGCCAAACCCAGGAACTCATATTCGTACATCAGAGAGATGTGTTGCCCGTGTATGGGAGAGACTGTATTTCCTAAAACTGAACACAAGAGGGCAACGAATCACTTCTCCAGACCTGTTTTGAAGTTTGGCGGCCCTTTCCTACACCTCATTTACTATTCCAACTGATGACATAGTTCATGGAGCACAACTCTTGAGCTGTGCCCGACAGGATGAAAGATTCCTAATGACTCAGAACTGTACTTCATTGATATTCTGGCTGTCTTTTCAGTGCCAGGCACTTCACTTACCTACCGGTAATTAAAAAAGATGAATCAGTCCCAAGTCGTCCATTCAAGGAATCGAGAATCTAGTGGGAAAGAGAAGTGAACTGAACTTCCTTTATTCCCTGACATATGAAGAAACAAGTGACATATGAAGAAACAACCGGTTTTTTCAGTATCATTGGCTTCTTAAGATGGTAGAAGGGTGGGCTTCCCTGGTGGCGCAGTGGTTGAGAGTCCGCCTGCAGATGCAGGGGACGCGGGTTCGTGCCGCGGTCCAGGAGGATCCCACATGCCGCGGAGCGGCTGGGCCCGAGAGCCATGGCTGCTGAGCCTGCGCGTCCGGAGCCTGTGCTCCGCAACGGGAGAGGCCACAACAGTGAGAGGCCCAAAAGATGGTAGAAGGGTTAACTACTGGGTGTAAATAAGACAGAAACTTAGATTCTCCTAAGTGACGATTTTGAAAAACACGCACGACCCATCCAGCTAATTCAACCCCAGGTAACTGTAGGATGGTGGGAGAAGCATGCCCCGTCCTAAGCCCATCTCTGCGGCCACCCTACCCCCTTACCAATTTTAAATAGACTTCTCTTTCTGGAGCAGTTTTTATGTTCACAGCAAAATTGAGTGGAAAGTACAGAGAATTCCCTTATACTCCTTGCCCCACATGCCTACATCCTTCCCCACTCTCAGCATCCTGTACCGAGAGGTCCATTGTTATGAGTCAGTCAGGGTTCACTCTTGCTGTTGTGCAGTCTATGGGTTTTGACAACTGTGTGATAACGTGTGTCCACCATTATAGTCTCATACAGAGCAGTTTCACTGCCCTCAAAAGGACTCTGTGCTCTGCCTATTCATTCCTCCTTCCCCTGTAATTCCTGACAACAACTGACCTTTTTACTGCCCCATAGTTTTATCTTTTTCCAAAATACATATGGTCGGAATCATACAGTATGTGATTTTTTTCAGATTGGCTTCTTTCGCTTAGCAATAATGCATTTAAGTTTCCTCCATGCCTTTTTATGGCTTGGTAGTCAGTTCATTTCTTTTTAGGGTTGAACAACTGTTAAGTTACGTATTCATCTACTGAAGAACATCTTGATTGTTTCTGTTGGGGCTATTACAAAGCTGTGATAAGCCTCCATGTGCAGTTTTTGGTATTTCCTTTGGGTAAATACCAAGGAGCACAATTGGTAGATCATATGGTAAGGGTATGTTTAGTTCTATAGGAAACCCAAAACTGTCTTCCAAAGCGGTCATACCATTTTGGACTCTCAGCAATGAATGAGAGTTCCTCGCTGTTGTTTCATGTTATCAGGATTCTGGATTTTAGCTATTTTAATAGGCATGTAGTGATATCTCATTGTTTTAAATTCTTATTTCTCTAATGACATAAGATGTGGAGCGTTTTCTCCTATGTTTATTTGGCACCTTATATTTTTGTTGGTGAAGTGTACGTTTCAGGTCTTCTGCCCATTTTAAAGTCAGGTTGTTTATTTTCTTATTGTTGAGTTTTAAGAGTTGTTTGTATATTTTGGATAACCGGTCTTTATCAGATATGTATTTTGCAAATGTTTTCTTCCAGTCTGTGGCTTGCGTTCTTATTCTCTTGACACGGTGTTTTGCTGAGCAGAAGTTTGGAATTTTAATGAAGTTCAGCTTATTAATGACGTAGTGACTTTGTATTTAAAAAGTTGTCACCATACCCAAGGTCATCTATGTTATCTTTCAGAAATTTTATATCTTTTCGTTTTACATTAGGTCTATGACACATTTTGAGCTAAGTTTTTTGAGAAGGGTATAAGGTCTGTGTCTAGGTTCTTTTTTTTTATTTTTGCATGTGGATGTCCAGTTTCTTGCATGTTTCTTGTTTAGTATATGCATGCAGTGACAAATTTGCCTCTACACACTGCTTTTGCTGCTTCCTACAAATTTTGATAAATTGTACTTTCATTTCCCGCTGACTTTTAAAAAGTTAACGTGATGTAGTGTGACATGCATATATAAATACATAAAATAGCAGTGTTCAACACGTTAAAGGTAAACTGAGGCATGTTAAATATTCTGAGTTTGAGCAAAAATTGATGTGAACCTGGTAGCGCCAAACTGGAAGTGGTTAGGTGTTCTCCACCAACAGGATCTTGGAGTGAGACTTGTAGAGAAAAGGCAGAAGCAGAGCAAGAGAGTTATTGCTTGCCTATAGCTGAAGGCCTCTTGGGCTACCCTTAGGTTTCAGTATTGCAACCCTGAGGTATTTTCAGGCTTAGATTTTGGTTTGCTTATATAGGCCACCTTGGAATTAGAGCCACCTCAGTCTAATGGCCCCCTGCTTAATGGATTTAATGATTTCTCTCTTTTGACCATCATCTTGTATGTGATTCACCAAAAATTTGCTATTAGCGGCACTCTCAGTCACCATCAGAGTTAAGTTGCTCTTGTCTCATTGTGAAACTGATTATGTTGTCAGGTTCATAGAAGAATTTGTTTGGGGGGAATTCCCTGGCAGTCTAGTGGTTAGGACTCCAAGCTCTCACCGCCGAGGGCCTGGGTTCAATCCCTGGTGGGGGAACTAAGATCCCACAAGCTGCACAGCCAAAAAAAATTTTTTTTTGTTTTTGTGATTCATCTTGTTTCTGTTCTGCAAGCACAGCGAGACCATCTGATGTACTGCTGATGGCTGTGAATATGCATTTAAGACCTTTGGGACAACACAGTGCACCGAGGAAACAACCATGATTAGGAGGGTAATACCAAGAGTGAAGTATATTCTTTAATCAGGACCTCCCATGAACCAAACCAGTTGTTCTCAAATAAATCAGAGAATGTACCTGAAGGGTCATCAACCCCTGGCTATTAATAAATAGCCAAGCGGCTATTTATTCATCTCTTGTGTTTGGTACAATACCAGTTGCGTTGATCCAGCTGCAACAGGAGACATTCTGCTATGGTGTACATTTCTCCTTGTTCAGCGGATGAGTAACGTCAAGCAGTTCTATTATCTAAAACCATCCTAGCAAGAAAGTCTAGGGACTCTTGTTGTGCAACTATGGCCTTAGTGATAGATTCAGAGATGATTGCCAGAGTTAAAGGCCTTCCAGGAAGTGACCTTCCTTATTCACCTGGAAAGACTGCAGGAATCCTGCAAACAGGGTAGCAGGCCAGTTTTTCCCAAGGGGCTTTATTGACTCCACAAAATCAACCTTAGTTTTACTCTGGGCTTTAAACTGCTTCTAGAGCTGCACTTCTGTTCTTGTAAGGACTCAATTTATAAGGCAAGTACAGTTGATTTTAATTCCACAGAGAATAGTGCTGCAACCTGATCGAGACCAAGAGGCTGACCCACCCACCCAAATACATTATCTTCAATGAGTTTCTTCATATTAGGGAGATTTCCAACTAAGAGGGAAAGATTCCCATGTTCTAGATTTAGAGCCGTGTGTCTTTGGAATATTTTTGTAAATGCTTCCATAATGACCTCAGGATGTTTTTCTTTCCCTCTGGGTACATAGTTTCATTTTAGCTTGGGAGAGAACGCCTAAAAAAAGGTTTTGAAATCAGCTTCCAATGAGGACAACTTCTGACCACAGGCCTATTTTAAAAAATATATATCCTCCCTCCCCACCCCCTCGCCCCCCAATATCTTGTCAGGTTTCAGCTGGGACAAACAGTAAATGCCTGGTAGTTTTGACCAATCCCATGGATGCAAGAGGTGTCTCCAAAGAGGGTACAAAAGATACTACCTTCCCCAAATCCGGAGCCACTTCCAAAAGTAGCCCAAAGAGAGAGCTAGCAACAATCAGTAGAACCCTAGCCACAAACAGAATACAGCCCACGTTTCTGTCCTGCTGTATTTTTGTGCCCCCAACCTGAGGGCTGAGATTCCCGCATATGCACATAAGAACCCACAGCCTGAGTGCCCCAGGCAGGCAGAGAGCCAAGCCCTGACCTCAGGACACAAGTTGAGAAAAGGCAATTGCTACCTCTAGGACAGAAGCAAAGGATAACAAGCGGGTCCCCCAAAATCAAATTCAAACCCTGAACTTGGTAAGGAAGGGACAACTGAAACTTTACCTTCCTCTCTTGACCAGGTGCCACAGACAGAGATCTGGGAGCGTTAACTTTGGGAACTCTTGCCCTTGGCTCACTTCTGCCAGTTTCCCTGAGATCCCGTCTGCAGGAGAGAGCAGGGTGTCCCAGCAGGTCTCTTTTTTAAAAATATATATTTATTTATTTTTGTCTACATTGGGTCTTCGTTGCTGCGTGCGGGCTTTCTCTAGTTGTGGCGAGCGGGGGTTACTCTTTGTTGCGGTGAACAGTATTCTCACTGCGGTGGCTTCTCTTGTTGTGGAGCACAGGCTGTACGTGCACGGGCTTCAGGAGTTGTGGCATACAGGCTTAGTTCCATGGCATGTGGGATCTTCCCAGACCAGGGCTCGAACCCGTGTCCCCTGCATTGGCAGGCAGATTCTTAACCGCTGCGCCACCAGGGGACTCCCCCCAGCAGCTCTTATTCTGGTAACTAGAAACCGTAGAGGAGGAAAAATTATTTTCTTTCTACTCTTTATAGTGAGAGAAGTGCCCTTGTTCTCTAGGGCACCTCTTGACTGGATCTAGGTTAAAAGTTCCCCACTGTGTCCACTGTAATTCAAGATTATCTGTGGTGAGATTAATATACTTGTTCAGTCTTAAAATTTTACTCACCTGAAGCCTCACACTGGACCTAGTCCAGTTTAGGTCAGACCCAGTCCAATCCCCGACCCAGTCCGGTTTTTAAGTTGGACTCTGGCTGGTTTCCGGACCCAGTCTGGCAAAACTCAGATAAAGTCTGACAGCTCGTAACACGAGGATCCAAGAGGGACTTGGACACAGAGAAGCAGACACAGAGAAGCAGTGAGTTAAAGGGGCTACATGGATACGTCCACCTGGTTCCTCATTTCTCCTGGGAGGGGTCCCTGGGGGGCTCCTTTGGTTCCTTCTTCTGACAACAGAACAGTTGAAAAGAGGCATATTAAAACTTTAAGAGTTTATGTGAACTAAAATCAGTTCTAATTGGGCAGCTTTCCACCGATGGGAGCTGGGGAGAGACTTTCATAGGGAAAGGGGAGAAGCAAGGAAATTATTGATGGGATGTAGCTTAAAGCCTATTTAGTGGCCATTCAGTCTAATGGCCCCCTGGTTTAGTTAAACCGAACAGCATTTATTAAGATTTAGGGAGGGCTCCATGAAAGAACTGTGAGGAAATCAGTGATTATCAAACTTTAGTGCATCAAAATAAACCAATGTATATCATCACAATGAAGATTCTTCAGCTTCTTCTTAGGGATTTCAGTTTGGTATGATGGTGGGGTAGGTATAAGGATCTGCAAACACCTCCAGGTGTTCTTACTAAAGGTAGGCCTTCTTACTTCTCACCAGTATTTCTCAAACTTGAGCGTGAGTCAGAATCCTCTGAGAATATGATTGCCAGATAAAATGTGGGATGGTCAAATAAATTTGAATTTCACATTTTTAATATATCTCAAAAATTGGGACATCATCTGTTGTTTTAACTAAAATTCAAATGTGCTTTCTTTCCAAGTGTCACTAAATCCTTCAAAATAGCAAAACTTAAATTTTCCTTGTGGCAGATATTTGTGATTGTTCTCCGTTTTGTCTTTTTCAGAAATTTCAAATGATGCGATCTTATCAGGAGATTATTCTCTTTATCTCTGATTCACCTATTGACCTCTTTATAAGAATCTTCTGTCCTACTTCTGCGGTCACCTTGGTAATGTAGTGGGTAACAAAAAGCTCAATAAACTGCTATACCAAATCTTTCATACTTTTATCTTTTTTCTTAGTTTCTCCCTTTACTTTCACACCTCCGTTTTGTCTCTCCACTGCTTTCCCCTCCTAAATCTGTTTCTCTGCTTTTGTTCAAGTTGTCTTCGTTGAAATGTCTCCCAGGGCTTTCTCTTTCCTTTCCTTTTCTTTCTTTCTGTTTTCTTTCTCCTCTTTTTCCTTCTCCTGAAGCCTTCCATGGCAAAATTAAAATCTGTAGAAACAAGTTAGCGCACTAGGGACCAGGCCACAGTATCGTGTTCCAGAAGGAGATTCTGTTCTGACAGTCCTTTTGCAAGAGCAAATTCCCAGTCAGGGGAAAAAGCTTCAAGAAACAATTGCTTTGCCTGAGGATCTGTTGGGAGAGTGATGGATGGCACTGCACTGAGAACTGCCGGAAAAGGAGGGGAGACATTGCCAGGCAGCGTGAGGGGAGGAGGCGGCTGGGAGAAAGAGCCAGTCAGGAAGAGCTAGGAAAGGGGCGGAGAATGTGCTGCCTGTATATGCTGCCTGCAAGACCTTTCTGCAGATGTTATGTCTTTGTGAGCTGACTGCAGAGGCCATGTGCGTGCAGACTGTATGTGAATGTATGCGTTGCTTATTTCAGATCGTGGGTCTATGGGAACCGCTGACTGCAAGAAACAGGAATGTATTGTTGAAAGGATTTTGCAGTCAGAGTGCTTGTTTGTGGTTGTGTGGTATGTGTGACTGACTTTTTGCCAAATGCGCTGTTCTGATGCCAGCTCTGAGAGTTTAGTGGAAGTCTGGCCGACTAAGCTAAGACACAACAAAGTCAGAAGGAAATATGGGGGCAACCTGAGATGGAAATAGAGAAGCTGTTGCAACAAGAGAAAAAAAAAAAGACTTGGGAGAAAGGGGAAATGAATGAGAAAACAGAAAATAAGCAATAAAAATTCCTTCCTTAGAAAAGGAAGAAATTTGAAAGGAAGAGAAAGAAAAGCAACATGCTTCCAGATGCAGGCACTATATATATATATATATATATATCCCTACTTCTTCTGGTGCCTTGGTGAGGTATTTCCTAGCTTTTCTCCCTTATTTCTTTCTAGACACAGTTCATCGTGGCATATTTATTACATGTATATTTTGCTTACACCAGGGGATATTTTAAAACTTAACAGTTATCCAGAAAGAAACATTAGTAGCTCTTAAATGAGAAAGGATTTTTGGGTGCTGTTGTTAGACAGGAGCGCTATTGGACATAATGGAAAGACATTCAGTTTTGATCAGAGATTAATTGAATTTTAATTCTTTAAAATGTTTAAGTGATTAAAACAGTACGTGAAATGCATGACATTTCAAAAGCAGGGGTGTTGAAATACAGTTTCCACATTCCAAAGGTGGTTATTGTTACTACTATGATTATTGACAATTTAACAGGCACTACCTACACCTGCAGTGAGATATTTAAATTAGTCACGAGAACTTCTAGATCTCGACTGACCGATAAACCCAGAGGCAGCATAACTTTGAACTTGGATGTGGACTGTGGAGGGAAGTCCTAGTTGGGACCATCCCAGTGTCGCTTTGTTGCAAACACACTACATATTTTGGATAGTTTCAAATTGCAACCATTATGGTGTCTTCCTCAGCTCTTTGCTTGCTTCATTTTTAGAACCTTAGAAGTTATTATAATTGTATTTCCAGTATACTAATTTTGCTCCATGCACTAATGTATTTTTTGGTTCATTCAGCCATCTTTTCCTCCCTTTCCACTATTTTTTTCGTCTGCCTCTCTCCTTTTTTTTTCTTCTTTCCCATCATGTTTCCCTGGTTTTGATTAAAATTCACTTCACTTCTCTCCTCACCACTCTCTCCTTTATGGAAGTTATTCCTTTTCAGGCTTGTCTTTTTCCTCATTCCCTTCTCTGGTGTCTTTGTCTCCAGCAGGAGGGGTCTGATGTTGATATGAGGTAGGGAATGAGGCCTGGGAGAAAGCAGCCTGGGAAGAGGGAAGAGGGCGGAGGAAGCGGTGCTTCAGCTGTTTCTGCCATTACCCTATAAAAGGCTGCCTTAAGTATGCCTTTGTAAATTCCTCCCCTCCCATCCCCACAGTCCCCCCTGCAAAGGGTCTCTCCACTTCCCCACCTTAAATCCCACCTCCCCTACCCCCCACCCCACTACTTGGGTGACATCACTCTCTACCAGCTGTGACTGCCAGGGACACTGACCTACTTTTGCCCTCTCCGTCAGGCACTAAACCCTGGTTTGTCTTTTAAACCCTGACTTTCTGCTAAACCCTTTTTGCCCCAACATATCAGTGGGTCCCTTTTTGAAGTGCCAAACATTTCAGTTCCCCACAAAAATAGCAGTTTTTATTTTTAGTAACGGAAGTTGGAGAAAAAGCTTAATGATAAAAAGCTTCTACGACTTTAGCAAATCCATCTATGACTTAAGTGGATTTGTTCTTTGTTGATTACGATGGAATCTATATGTATTTGGAGAATAACATTAGTAATAATTTTTTGGTTGACTCTTTATATGTATGGTTGAGGAATGGACTACGAGATCCTTTGTGACAAATTCCAAATATATATATATTCCATATATATATACATATATAACCATTATTTATCAAATGTTTGTATATGATGTTAGAGACATAAGTCAAAATAGCAGGCATCAATATCCAAGTAAAACTTTACATACTAAGTAGTGGGAAGAAACGGCGGACAAAATCAATTGTGTAGCCTTTGAGGGATTATAAAGAGTTGGTTAAGAGTATGTACTTTGATGCTTGGATTCAAATCACAGTTTTGGCACTTGCTAGCTGTGTGAGTTTGCAAAAGTTACTCAACGTCTCTGTTCCACAGTTTGCTCATTTGTAAAAAGGAGATAACTCAAGCGCAGTAGGGTTATTAGGAGGATTAAACATGTTCTAAGACATATTAGGTTTATTATGAGACTGGGGACAGATATGGAACTATATGCGTTTCAAATATTTCTGTGGCAATTTCCTCATTCACCATTTATTTACTAAGCAAGCCAGTGTTATAGATCCTCTATCTTGGTCTCCGTTGTCTGCCCTAGTTGTCCAGAAAAGTTTTGGGAAAGTAGCCAGAAGGTTTGGAACTTGTATATTTCGAGAGATTTGCCTAGTAATTCCACTGTGTCACTCGTTTTTTTCTTTCTCTTCACTGTCTCCTCATGCTGCTAGGATGAATCCCAAACTGAAAGGCACTGAGAGAGAGAGACCAAAAAATCAAGGAAACAGTTAGTTTGGGGGAGCCAGGTAGAGTCGATGGAAGAGCAAGGAAGATTAAACAAATCTAGCTTGATGATCAAAATGGGTTTGTAACCCGAGAGAGCAAAAATGATTTAAAAACAAAATGTAGAAATAGAGTAGATAAGGATTTGGACACAACAGATATAAATTGTTCTGTTTCTTTGCATCAAGGGTAAATACATGAACTTAGATTAATGAACAGAACTCCCTAGTCTAACTTTTTCGATGTGCAAAAGATAGCAAACTGGACCAGGACAGTCACGATGGTGGCAGATCAGTAGGATGATCCCAGAACGCATTCATTCATTCATCCATTCAATCTGTAAATGTTCGTTAATCATTCAAGGTGCTGCTGGTGACATAGGTGTGTGGCGGATCCTACAGCCCATGCGTGGTTTGATACCATCATTTCTATGGTTGAAATGTCAACAAATTCAATCCGGTGTCTCCCTGCACCTAGTGGAGGGTTCTTGTTTTCTTTTTTCCCCTATTATTTGAGGCTTCCTCTATTCTTTAAAAGAGAACATGCTGCTACCTTTCCACCTTTGCTTAGTCCATTCTCTCTTCTTCTGTTCTTCCCAGACTGAGATACTTTTATGATACTCCAGTGGATAGGGAATCAGGAGACTCGGAATTGCCACCAATGATTTTATCTCATTGCCTTGATTTTCTCTTCTGTCAGAAGAGACTAACAATATTTACTCAACATTTCGAGGTTGCTTGAGGCTTACATCGAGTTTATAAATGCTGAGTGCTTTAAATTAAGAACATTTTACAAATGGTTATCTCTTTAAGACACTATTCTCAAGCTGTCATGTATCTAAGATTCAACTTGGTAAGCTTGTTAAATTTGCAGACTATTGGCTGATTCCATAAGTTTTTTGTTTGGCTCAAAAAATGCAGATACCCGGGCTCATTCAGAAGGTCGGGGTGAAGGCCAAGGAATCTGCATTTTAAACATCCTGGTTTATTCCTGTGTAATAGAGAAAAAGAAATAGTAGCCAGATACCATTAAAGGAAGGGGAGGAACCTACATCACCTCTCTAAGTCGTTTTTTTCCTTTACACTTTTTCTTTCTCTGATGCAGCCAATCTGTACCGTCTTTCCTCCCTTTCCCCACCCCATCCTCCTTTGTGTCTGGCATCTGTATTTTCTTAGCATAGTTAGAGAGGCGCTCGGCTTACTGTGCTCAAATGGAGTGGAGGGAAAGGAGGAGGGATGTGGGTGGAGAAAGGCTAGATCAGGGTTTAGCTATTCTAACAGAAGACTGTTGCCGCCAGGCTGGTTCTAGCCGGCTGGCTCTGGGAGAGGAAGCACAGGGAGAGCTACATCTCCTGCAGCTGCTTCTACTGTTCCTTATTTGCTAGTGTACGTTCTGATATAGGACACCCACTACCTTTTCTCCACCCACACGAATCACGTTAGATACCCAGTGATGTACACTATTTTAGGTACTGAGAATAATTCTGGATTCATTCCTGTTTACAGTTTTTCTCTTCACTACTTTAGGCCTTAGTTTTGATCAAACTCCAGCTTGTTTGTTTGTCTTTAACCCCAGGAGAGAAAGATTTGCCCCAGATGGTGTCTATGGGGTACTTAAAGTTTTTGCTTGACCCGAAGTCTAGATAATAGGTGAGTTATGCTTTCTGGCTGATATAGATATACATGGATAATTCCAGCACCTCTTGTCTAATCCTCGGTCCCTTCAGCTTGGGTGAACATCAGTCTTGTGTAATAATAGCTAATATTTATTGCACGCTTCATATGTAGTGCATTATATTTAAGTTACCTCATTAATCCTTATAGTTCAGTGAAATAGTTAATCTTCATTTTGTTGATGAGAAAACTGAGGCTGATAGAGGCAACAATCCCATGACACCAGCAAATAAAGCTGGGATTTCAAATCAGATAAATCAGATTTATCTGACTCCAGGGATGTGAGGTTACTTATAATATGTCTTCTCAAGGGATTCAACCCACCCCCTCCTAAAGAGTATCAATTTATGGGTTAAAAATGAGTGGCGCACGATTAAACCAAGATAAGTTACCTTGCCACCAAAAGGAGACGTGAGTCCATACCTGACCAGACATAACTACCGTGAAAACACAAAGATTATGGTTGAATCTAAGAAACCGAGCCTTTCTGGAAATGCTAAAAACAATTTCTTTTCCCTCATTACTTCATACAAAAATAGGAAGTATGAATTTGATCATTATTTATGTAAAGATTATCTTATAGAGTGACATATCATTGACTTTGGTTTTAAAAATATACTTCTGGGTTTGTTTTTAGAAATATACTTCTGGGTTTATTTCCCTGACTAGATTAAGTGAAAAGCAAAGTTGTTGTGTGTGTTATGAATTTCTTAGGATGTGTCTGGCACATAGTGACAGTATATTGAATGACAGCATTTTTTTTTTTTTTTTTTTTTTCCTCTCCCTGTCGTGGCCTCTCCCGTTGCGGAGCACAGGCACCGGACGCGCACGCTCAGCGGCCATGGCTCACGGGCCCAGCCGCTCCGTGGCCTGTGAGATCTTCCCGGACCAGGGCACGAACCTGTGTACCCTGCATCGGCAGGCAAACTCTGAACCACTGCGCCACCAGGGAAGCCCTGAACGACAGCATTTTTCTTAACAGACAAGTGGCCTGTTAGTTAATAGCCTCATACTCCCTATCCACAGTTTCACCTATGCAACCTGGTTTTCTTGGGCAGTGCGTGGTTATTGTGAATTGGGATCCTCTGCTGGGCATGCCCGCGACCTTTTCTCTGTGCCAATTTCCCTATGTATTTTGTGTCAGATTCTCATTGTGTTCATATCTCTGTGATCAAGCTTTCTTTGATCACAAAATGATTCTCTTCTTTTCCTCTTTAGATTGAAGGGAAGTACTTCATGTTCCAGGAGATAATATCAGAGTGGAGTAAATAGCAACATTTTAGTTCTGTAGACTTTTACCCCCTTTCTTCTGAAGGTAGTATATCATATAACACTTTTGTACCTCTAAACGTATCTTTCGTGAAAATAGTTCACCATCCTAGGTTACTCTGTGTCAAAACATGCAGTAAACACTTAGTTAACACCCTAACTACGTTTCTCAGTTATGGTACTCTCAAGTCCCCCTGAGGTAAATCAACAACAACAACAACAAAAAAAAAAAAAAAAAAAAAAAAGGTCCCTAAAGATTGGGAAAGGAATGCTGAAAAGAATTTGTTGGCTGAGGGGACTGAGAAGGGGTTGTGATCTACAAGCAGGCAAACGTGTTAGGACATACTCTCTAACATCTGGGATATCTGGTGTAATAAATGACTAAGGTTATTTGGAAATGAATCTTCCATATAAAGTATGGTTTATCACAGGATATTGAATACAGTTCATTGTGCAGTACAGTAGGACCTTGTTGTTTGGATATTCTGTTATACAGAATGCACCTGCTAATCCCAAACTCCCACTCCATCCCTCCCCCAACCCCCCTCCCTGAAGTCTGTTCTCTGTCTGTGAGTCTGTTTCTGTTCTGTAGGTGAGTTAGTTCCTTTGTGTCGTATTTTAGATTCCACATAGGACATCACTTGGTATTTGTCTTTCTCTGTCTGGCTTTACTTTACTTAGTATGGATAATCTCTAGGGCCATCCATGTTGCTACAAACAGCATCATTTCATTCTTTTTTATGGCTGAGTAATATTCCATTGTATATACATACCACATCTTTACCCATTCATTTGTGGTTGTTTCCGACCTATTCATATTCTTACCCTCCTTTGTGGAGGAGTTTTTCAACCTTCCTCACTAGAGGGAAATTACCAGCAACATCTTAAAAAATCTTCTACCCCTTCTCAGCCATACTGCGAAGAAGCACCCTAAAGTGTAAATGAAAAAAAGTGTAAAACATTCATTTTACACAGTTTGGAAATTTACAAAATGCTTGTAAGTCTATTATCACATTTCATTCACACAGCAACCTTGGGATATACTCTTTTCATAGCAAAGGATCAGAGTTAGTTAAGTAACTAGGTTAATTAACAAGTGACAAGGTTTACACTGGTTTCTAAGCGGCAGAGCTGGCTGTACCACGGTGCCCCTCCTGTATCTTAAAATCTGCCTAAAGCCTGGAGAATACATGATGTTTAAAAATTGGCCTCACTATATACAGAGGCATTGTCCTTACTCTGTACAGGGACAAGGACCTTATGGGTGTTTACGGTCTTTGTCCCCCAAACCTTTGCCTCCGGAGGGAAGACTACGGTTTGAGGGTACTCGAGGGGGAGGCGGTCCTCAGGGCGGCGCGGGAGGTGGGCGGGGACGGGCGGGAGGCGCGGACACGCACTCCGCACACTGCGCCTGGGAGACTCGGTGGGCTCGCGTCAGGGTTCAGAGTGTGGGTGAATGGGGCTGGAAGAGGGACGGTGAGGGCGGGGAGGGTGTACAAAGGAAGGGATTCACCACGCGGTTTCGAGTTGGGAACAAACCTCGCCCCTCCACCCGTTTCCCTTTCTCAGTGAGGACGGTTTGGGGGCGGGTGGGGAAAGCGCGTCCTCGAAGCGCTCTCGCGCTCCCCTTTTCCTCCGCGCGCGCGCCCCCATCGCCTCTCCTCGACCCCAGAGGCCGCGAGGGTTGCGAGTGGAGACGGGACGCCTGGGGGTCGGGTCCCGACGCAGGTGTCAGATCCGCTCGGCCAGGTTTGGCCGGCTGGCTGGAACGGGCTCCAGACGAGCGGGGCCGGGCCCGGGAGAGGACGGGGCCGTGCGCGGCTGGAGCCCGGGGCTTGGGGAGGCCGGTGGTCGCCTCAGAGCCGGGGACGGCGGGGCGCTCGGCGGACCCTGGGCTGGGATTCTGCTCCGGGAGGGGCTGAGGATGCCGGTGGGTGCGGGAGGCTGGAGGGAGGCGGCGGCCTCGGGCGGGGTGCAGTGTGGTCTCCCCTCGGCGAGGGGGTGTGGTGACCCTGGGGATGCGCGTCGGAGCCACACACGCGTGGCGCAAACCTGTCCTCGGCAGCGTGGTGATCTCTGCCTCCACTGCTGCCATCAGACAGATTCCTGTGGTGTGACCGAGGCGGGAGGGGCTGGTATTGGTCCCGCAGTTATTCTGTTTTAATTCCACGCTCTCCTTCTTACGTGTACATTTTTAGAAGAGTGACAGCCATTCCTCTTTTTCTTTTGAAAGCCCTCTGAATAAGATGGGTGACAGTAATTGCTTGTCTCGTTTGATTTTTTTTAACAGCATTTGACCGTGATGCAGATCTTCCCCCCCCCCCCCCCGCAATAAATCCAAAGTAGTTAGGGGATAATTACTTCAGATTTGCCTTACTAATTTTTCCTTATCGCTGATAGCAGATTTGTCATCCCCTGTATTTTCTCCCATTTGTGTTTACGGATAAAGATGGGGCGTTAGTTCTCTTCTGTGAGTGGGATGATTATAGTAACCGTGTTGAATGTAACCTCGATGTAAATTCTTTGCTTGTGCCGTTTTCTTATTAATTACAGGAATTGTTCCCACATCTTTGTGGAGTTGGGTTAAATTTGAAGTCTGTATTGAAACTGCATGGGCAGCCTAATATGGAAGGTTTTCCTTTTGTGGGCTTGATATTTTGATTATATTTATGGATGATTTAATTTTTAACTGTAACCATTAAAATGTAAATGTTATTTATTTTAGATCTCATTTCATAGCATTGGATAGTTCTAAGGTCTTTTTAAAAAGAAAAAAACGATTTCTTAAACAATTGACTGTCCAAATACTTTAACATATTCACTTGAAATAAAGCACTCTGAAATTTTAGTCATGGAGAGTCACCGTAACTTCTGGAATGAAAAGCTCTAATATAGTCGTAATATAGTTAGATTTCTTTTATAATGGTTACTGGATTTAGTTAGTGTGTCAAAGGGGAGGAGGCCTGTTTTGTTTTGACGTAATCTTTTGTTTATTGCAGTCTATCTTGGTTAGGTATTAGTTTCCTTCCCTCATGTCATAGACTTAGTTGTTAGTTTGGCAACATGGCTGTTGATGTTTTTCTCTTTCTCCGTCTCCCTTGTTTTCTCTCTTGTCTTCTCTTACCCCCGCCGGGTGCTGGAGTCTGCTTGTCAAGCAGGGAGGCAGTCTGTGTGATTCTGAAAACAGAGCCAAGAAGGGCAGCAGCAAATCGAGTCACATTCAGCCCTCTACTTAGTGAAGAGCCACTTTTCTCTTCCTGCCTTTCCCCCTGTAGGCGGTAAGGAGCTGTATATCTAACCTTTAGACTTTTGGCTATGAGCTAAAATTCCACTTATCTTAGTTCTAGTTGGATAGCTTTAATTTTTTTTTTCATGTTTCCTATTGAATATGATAGCATCTGGGGGTGCAGGGGAGAGTGACAAGAAGAAATTATCCTTTTTTTCTTTTCCCTTCTCATTCAGTCCCCTCTTCCTCCTCACCTGAGGGAAATACCAGCAATATCTTGTAAATCTTCTACCACTTCTTAGCCATACTGTGAAGAAAGTTCTAAAATGAACATTCTTTTTTTCTCTAAACACCAATCAAACTTCATGCATTACGTTGTTGGGGCACAGGATGAAACATACCTTTTAAATTAGCTCCCAATCCTCTTTTTCCCCAATTTGTATTCACATGGGGTTTGCTACTGGGGTAATTCACTCGACTGATCCATCTCTCAAATCCTCTCCCCTCCCAATGAGCTAAAAGACCGAGCACCATGAATACTGGAATAGATTAGGGGAATGGACAGAGTACAGTGAGTTGTTCCACACTTTGGGACATAGCTTTTATCATCTTCTTCTGGGGAGCAGGCATAGAGACCTAAACACAGAAAATGGGTGGAGGAAGAACTTCTGTACCCACAAACAGGCCATGAAGAGTGAGAAAACCAAACATAAAGTAAGGAGGGTGAGTTATTGTATGTTGCTTGCTGACAACTCTTTTTTGGGGGTGGATTTGTAGAGAGATTTTCTGGCTGATTAGTTTACAAAGAATATTCTCTGCAAGTGGGATTAAGTCATAAGCATTTGAGAAAAGAGCCTTTAGAATTGTTACAGTTAGGCTATTGAGGGGTAGGTAGATAGTGATAAGAACAATGGAGAAAGTATTTTTAGATGTTAGCTGTACTGGCATGTGCAGTTGTTTCAAGAGAGGTTGCATCGGGGAGATGAGGTACAGGTGTTGGGTAAATTGTCCTGCATTACTTGGGAATTTTCCTGCTTGTCGTATTAAGTGTTGTGAAGAAATAATATAGTACCTCCAAAAATATCTGTACATGATATATTTTAGATTTATGTGCCATATGTATCTGTGTAAATGTTTGGTTTGCAGAAAAGGACTGATTTTCTGGCTTCATGGTAACTGATGCCATGGTGTCATTTTCAGTGTTTTCTTTTCCAATGTTTTTTCCCTTTCAAAATTGGCTTGGAGGACAAAAGTCACAGAGCTAGCCAGATCTACTCCCTTAGAGCCTGGTCTGCACGGAACCCATCTGCTTATGTATCTTTTTCCCCTCTCCTTACTGCCCCAACCCCAGGCCCCACTTTAATTGTTAACAAAGGTTGTATAGTGATGATAGAAAGTAGCAGTAGCTTTGGGTTGGTTGTTTTTTATGCGAAACTGAAAAAATAAAATTTTAAACAGCTACGTTTAGGTATTATGTTGTACAATTTGCCTGGTGTTTAATTTTGAAAACAGCTCTGGTTTTTTGATACTCCTTTGTCATTCAGCATATCAAAGTCCTTTAAAGTAACACCTAACCCTTAACCATGTCCTTTTGAGGTTCTGTGCTGCCCATTGGGGTTAATAGTATAGAACACAACAGATGGGGATTCTGCCCTCATAGAATTTACTGTCTAATTTCATTGGTCCTCTTGTTTCAAGAGAGGTTGAGTGGAGGGTGGGGGTGGGGGGGCAGATTAGGTACAGATGTTGGGTAAATCCGTCTTTCATTACTTGGAAACTTTACTGTTTGGTCCTTTCCCCTGTCAATCACTTCTCCCAGCAATGTCTGGAGGAGTCTACTGGATTGTGAATTGATGAATTAGCAGAACAAATTTGTGTAAATGTTTATATGCCAAGTTTATTATTATTATTTTTTTACTACCTTTCTTTCAAAAGTGGCAGCACACCACCAAGTTGTGATCAAAAAAAAAATAATCCAAACCTACCTCTTAAATGTTTTTACTCTATTCAGTTCCTTAACAGTCCCCTTTTTGTTTCCCTCTCTCCATCTCTCTCTCTTTTAACCACTTCTGATACTAGCTCTTAGCTTCTTGTTCTTAGAAATATAGAAATAAGGTCTCCAAGATAGAGCATGGATTTGCTATAAAAGATCAGACGGGTTCTGTCTTACTGCTCTGCTGTCCTGTATTTGGCAGTATTTCAGACTTTGATGCTTTATCAGAAAACTGCATCTTGAAAATTCATGCAGGTTTGCCCAAATACAGCAAACTTGGAATTCTTCCCTGATGCTTTGGAGTTCTCAGTTGTTAGCTTATTCCTTTGACATGTGATGTAGTTAGCCATATCTGCAAAGCCTTCTTGAATGTGTTAACAGCTTCCCAGCCCTTTTTACAGCATAGTGTCCAGAAAGAAAATTTCGAAGGAAGGCCTGACATTTAACATGTTAAATGTGATGAACTTTGAGCTGTACTGTGCATTGCATCTCAGGAACATTTTAAAAATTTTGTGCCACATTCCAGAGATACTTTGATGTAACATTTCTCTGTTAAGTGAAATCATTAGAAATGTTATTTGGATTCCAGAGAAAACTTAGGTTTTGTTTAGACCACAGACTATTTTAGGAATTTTAGTAACAAAGCTACAGGTTATTTAAAGGTAACATATTTTTTTGACCCTTTAGTTGGGAATGTGTAAACATTTGCATGTTAATTTGCTCATGACAGTTTTTTTCCTTTTCCAGTTTTCTTTTTATTGTAAAATACACACAATATTTCCATCTTAACAGATTAGTGGTATTAAGTACATTCATATTGTGCAGCCATCACCATATCCATCTCCAGACTCTTTCGTCCTGCATAACCGAAACCCTATACCCATAAAACAGTAACTCCCTAATCTTTAAATGCCCCAGCCATTAAGGACCATCGTTCTACTTTCTGTGAATTTGAGTACTTTAGATTGTGGGGCATAATGTCGTCAAGGTTCATTCATGTTGTAAGCATGTATCAGAATCTAATGCCTTTTTAAGGCATTAGATTCTGATATATGCATTTTGCTTATTATTCGTCTGTCAAATGTACATGTGGGTTGCTTCCACCTTTTAGTTATTGTGAATAATGCTGCTCTGAACATACGTGTACAGATACCTCTTTGTGACTTAGCTTTCCGTTCTTTTGGGTATATACCTAGAAGCGGAATTGCTGGATTGTATGGTGATTCCATTTTTAATTTTTTGAGGAACTTCCATACCGTTTTCGGCAGCAGCTGCACCATTTAACGTTCCCACCGGCAGTTGGCAGGGCTTCCAGTTTCTCCACGTCTTCCCCAACACTTGTTATTTTCTGTTTTTTGGGGTTTTTTTTTGTTTTTTTATTGTAACCATCCTGTGAGGTAGTTTTGTGTTTCAGTGCTTAGAGATGTTGAGCATTTTTTCTTATTCATGACATTTTATCACCAGATCATTTTTAGTTCTATCGGGGCTGGGGGTTTGTCTCTTTTGTTAACCATGGTATCTTCAGGGAGAGTGCGTAGTAGGCACTCAAATATTAATTGAATGTATTATGCAGTTGAATGCTTAGTTTTGTGTACTTAGTAGTTTATCTTTTTTGGCTATAATAAAGAATCCCAAAATATCATTGAGTTGGAAGTTTATTTCTTCCTCAGAAAAAAAGATAGTAAGCAGTTTAAGGCCACAGCACTGCGCAGTTGTCAGGGATTCAAGTTCTTCTAACACTTAGCTGCACTTTTCCTAGGGTCGACTCTTGTCCTCTGTCCAGATGGTTGTTGGAGGTGTAGCCATGACACCCACATTCCAGGTAGCAGAATGGAGGAGGGGCCGAGGAAGAGTACATCTCTTTAGCATGCTTCCTGGAAGTTGGAGTGCAGTACTTTGGCTGAGCACTCTGCGACCATATCTAGTTGCAGGAAGGCCTACGGAATACAAATGCAGTCTCTTAGTCATATGGCATTGTGCTCAGGTAAATATCAGATCTGTTACTACAGAGGAGTAAGTGGAAAGTGGATATTGGTAGGCAGGTGGCAGTCTCTGCCATAGAGTGTGTGGAATTTGAAGTGACTCTGAGCTCTTCTACCACTTTCTAATTTAGACAAATGACCTCTCTGCTAGTGCAGCCTCACCTGCCCAGTGAGGACAATAATGTGTCACAGGGATGATTGTGAGGATTAAGTGAGAAGATACAAGTAAACTGCCTAACACAGTAATTGGTACATATAATTACTCAAAAGTGATTTTATCCAAATTCCCTTCGATATCTTTAGATACAGTAGAAAAAGAGTACAAGGGACCCATATTGAGTATGTATAGGAAAATGGTTATCCTCTCATTTTTCATGCAAAATCTTGTATATAGTTTTTTAAAGGAAAGGTATTATGATAGAGCTGTAAGGAGAGTATGAGTGAATGTGTCATGTAAAGTTTGGAAAATCAGATCTTTGCTCTGTTTTTGAGGTATACTCTTTCAAGAATAAGGGGACTGTCATCCATTTCTGTCACTGTAAAGTCAACTTTGATTAATACCTAACCTGCTCCTGCTTTCACAGCCTTACAGTCTAACTTCAAGTTAATGTGCTAAGGAAAATGGCACCCAGACAGTGATATTTTTAAAGTGGCGTCTTAGCTAAAGGATGAGACTGTGGAGGAACTACCGAAGTTTCAAAGGGACATTGTTTTAGTGGATGATGGGGTAACAGGTTTAACACTATTAATTGGTTGTCTCTGAGACTTCTGAGATTTTCATTTTATCATTCATTTTCTGTACCCCTTTAATAAGTACACCCCCCCACACACAAACACAATGGGGTGTTCCTACCTTTCTCTCATCTTCTTAATGCTTTTGTCCCTCTGCCTCTTACTCCCATTCATTCTCATTTCCTACAGTAATTCAGATCCACCTCCGAAAGAGACACTGGATAAAACAAGGAGAGCAAAGAGGGTAAAATTTCATATGTATCCCAGATTGTGTTTTGTTGTGTTTTGGATTTTTTGGAGAGGAGGGGAAGCATTAGAACTTACTGAGATTGAGAGAAAAGCCTTGATAAACAGATCCTTGGTTTAAAACCTTAAGCATAACAAAGTAGGTGTTAAAAGGTACAATTAAAGTCAACATAGGCACGTAGTATGATTTGGAGGGAGACTGTTGGGATTTAGAAAATCTCTGGAAATATAAGCTATGCTACTTAGTATTACTTAGTTAAAAAAATTTTTTTTAGGTGCATTTCTTAACTCTCTTAACCTTCATTTCTTAATCTGTAAAATGGTTACTGTTAATACCGAGGTTTAATTTGAAATAGTGTTCATTCAACTTTTAGTTTTAAAATAGCCCAGTATTTGGAGTTTGATAAGGCATGTCATTCAGCATCTTTAAACATTATGCTTCTGTTAGGCATCTATTTAATACGTGTGTTTATCACACACACCACACACACACACACACACACAGAGTTGACCCTTGAACAGTGTGGGTTGGAACTGTGCAAGTCCACTGATTTGTGGAATCTTTTTCAATAAATATGTACTGCAGTACTTTACTTGCTTAACTGAGGCAATAGTGGGTGGCATTTAGTTAAGGATGCCCGTTTAGGCATATTGAAACAAGATCTGAAATTCAGTTGAACTCCTGGTTGGAAAAATATATTTAGTAGGTCAATGATAGTAGTTGAAACTGGACTGAGAATGACTTTTCTGGAGAAAGGAAAGAAGGGTTTAAGAATGAAGCCCTGGGGATTATGTACAGGGGGAAAGCCATCAGGAGAAATCAGTTACAGGAAATAATAGTGAAAGAGTGCTCGTTCACACATTTGTTATTTTTCTGTGCAAACCTAATCCTCATCCAGGACAGAACGATGTCATTGAAAGTACAGCTGTAGTTATTGTCAAATTGAGTAAATTCTAGTTTTTATATTTAAGTATGTATATATTCTCTCCTCCAACATAGTTTCTTTTTCAGTCTTTTGATTCTGAGTTCATTTGGTATATCTTATCTGGAATAAAGAATTTTTCTAGCAGTAAGAGATGCCCTTAATATCGTCAGATGGTAGATTGTGATTTTGCTTTTTCTTTACCAGAATAATTACCACTGGGAAGGGGGCCTTACAAGAAAATCACCTTGTTTATGATTCTCATTTAATTAGCCTTGCCTGGAGTATTTGAAGATGACAGTCATAAAAATTGGTGTGCTTATCCAGAAGTTTTCACGGGAAGACTATCTCTAATATAAAATTAAATTTTACCGATTTCTCTTTATTTCAAAAAGGCTAGTTTAGCATTTATTTATTATCTGATGTTTATATATCATTTGGTACTTCTGGAGAAATAAAAAAATAGAGAATTAGTAGATCTGATTTTTTTTTTTTTTTTTTTTTTTAATATTCTAAGAGGAAAAATCAACTCCTGTGTATATGTGGACGTTTGCAAATGCCCTATTGATCTTACACTGTTGGAGAATAAACTCTTTCCCTACAGATATGTTATTGGGTAGCCAAACCTACTACTTTAAATGTCAGGGGAAAAAAGGGGAACCATTTTACTTTACAGGGGACTCTTTCCTGTCATTGATTGATTGATTGCTATGTGGCTTGCGGGATCTTAGTTCCCCGACCAGGGGTCAAACGCATGCCTCCTGCAGTGGAAGCACAGAGTCCCAACCACTGGACCACCAGGGAAGTCCCTTCTGTCTTTTATATATTTATTTATTTATTTTGCGGTATGCGGGCCTCTCACTGTTGTGGCCTCTCCCGTTGCGGAGCTCCGGACGTGCAGGCTCAGCGGCCATGGCTCACGGGCCCAGCCGCTCCGCGGCATGTGGGATCTTCCCGGACCGGGGCACGAACCCGTGTCCCCTGCATCAGCCGGTGGCCTCTCAACCACTGTGCCACCAGGGAAGCCCCCTCCTGTCTTTTAAAACAGTGGATATGATATGAACTTCAGTACTGACCTTTTATTGGCATACTTTGTGCTCCTAGG
Source organism: Neophocaena asiaeorientalis asiaeorientalis (assembly GCF_003031525.2). Lineage (NCBI taxonomy): Eukaryota > Metazoa > Chordata > Mammalia > Artiodactyla > Phocoenidae > Neophocaena > Neophocaena asiaeorientalis. The sequence continues at coordinate 7,009,385 of NW_020176571.1, forward strand.
CTGTGTAGGTTTACTGTTAATGCTTTTGACTTTTTATCAGCTTTTTTGTTTTGTCTTTTTCCTTGATATTAACAGATGGGAAAAAAAAGAGAAAAGTAGATGTTTTAAATTTAAAATCATAGTCAGGGAGGAGATATCAACCTATTGGTCTCTGCCTGGCCTATAGGAATGCATTGGTGGCCTTTCAGGCCAGGAGGGCTGTTGGAGATGCAGAGCCTCTGCTTTGTGGCTGGCGTCTTTACCTGTTTCCTGGGTATTGTTAAATGTGAATCCCAACGGAACAGTCTGAAAAAGACGAACAGCCACTACAGCAGTATCCCTGGGCACCAAGGATGGTCAGCCGCTTATCCTCCCGTGGAAACTGGGGGGGACCACTGGGCAGAGAAGAGGTTGTGCCCTTTCACTCTCTGGCAATAAACTGGTCTCTGGAGATGACTAAAATTATAGTAGATAAAAAATCTAGACAGGTGTTACTTGAAGATACCAGCACCAGTCAGCTAAGGGTTGTTAAGCACACTTTGTCGTTTAGAAACTGGTGATGTCATTTACTTGTGCAGGAAGACTGAGTTGGAATACAGTGTCGCATACCTCTACAAATTTTTACAGGAAAACCAGGGCATAACGCAAAAATCTTTTGAAGGTGATAAAGAAAATGTATTCTACGAGATCAAACTGAAGCTACTACCTCAGTTCAGGACAAGGTGACAGCTCCCATGGTACCACTTCTTCTGTAGGGCGAGAGCGTTCTTCCAGTTCCAGATTAGGGGCTGTGGGCATCCCCCCTGAAAGAATGTGGTCCAGTTGCGGCCAATGATGCTCTCTACCTTTGCTTCATGTCTTCCAGACAGAGAGGGGAATCATTTTCTTTCTTAGAACCCTAGGTTCATGAGGATTTCGAGCCCTTTCATTAAAAAGAAAATGAAAGGCGATGGGGAGCCTGATATGAGCCTGTCGTTAGTTGTACACCAGTGTAGAAACACCCAAACTTTACATGAGGATATCAGGGCTGTGGCCATGAAGCCAGACAAGATGGATATGCCCATTGGCATCATCTCTTAGGAGTTGCTGCATGACTGTGAGATTGCAGCCCTGGAGTGTTTTTATTGTCTGGTCATAGAATCACTGAAAACACCATGTTGTGTTACGGTTGTGGCCTGGGCATTTTCCTGAAAGCTGACATGCCATAACTGCTTCCCAGTTGCCAGTGGCTATAACATCCCATCCTGATTTCTACTGGATCCACAACTGCCCTAGTTAATGCAGTGCAATTTCATGCAATGAAGTCAATCATAGAACAGACAGTAGTCAAGAACTAAGTGTCAGGGCAGGCACAGACGTGGCTTCGGAGTATTGGAGGTCAGTGACAGATTGCTTCAAAACCTACCCAATTGTAAACATTTTAAGGGCATTTTTATAGTTCCCCTCTCGAGGGAAACTGGACATCTCTACATTAGATGCTCTGGTGTGACTTGTGGAGCTTTTCCTTCTGAGTGAGACCCTTTCCATTCGCCTGGAAGGCCACATCCCATGTTCCTCATGTGTAAATTGAGCTCCAGTCCCCTGATGCCTTTGAGACTGTGGGTCCCCAGGCAGGTGGGTGAGTGTGGTAGGCAGGACAGGTCACGGTCTTGAGGGAGGGGGTGGTGTGTGTGTGCGTGTGTATGTGTGTGGTAGTGCCTCTGTCCCATGATGTTCTGGTCTTACTGTGTGCATCTGTGGAGCAGGCCCTTCTGGCTGAGACTGTGGAAAGCACGTGAACGGTGCATAAGGGACCAGTTCCGGCTGCTGCGATGCTGGAAGCCATCCGTCTGTATGGCCATTGCTTCCTCTATTCCTTGCCCTTGTCCTGTCCTTCTGTGTTAGGTTTGCCATGTCATCTGGGATAATACTAGAGATCACCTGTTATGCTTGTTAGTAAAACTTGTAACTTTTTTCTTCTTCTCATGAAAATGACTTTCAGTTGTCTTGCTCATGATATAAACTCCGAGAAGCAGAACTCTTGGTGGCATTCTAGTAAACAAGCTATGTTTGTTTAAGAAAAATTCTGTTTAAAAATAGAATAAAAACAGTGAGTAAGAGCATGCTGTCTCCTGACTGAAAAACAAATTTTAGTGAATGAACTTTGGCATTTATTTAAATAACTTTGGCAGTTATTCAAATTTCCCCCCCCACATTCTCAAACTACTTATTTTGACTAAAGTTGCTATGTGAATGACATCATTGTTGATGCTCATCTAGTAATATGCGCTACCATCTGATTTTTAAGCATACCTATAAATATGTTTATAAGAAACTATACATATATGAAATAAAGGAAGATAATTGAACAGTAGCTATAGATACATGAATATACATAATTTGTTCGAGTTTGTAGGGATGGAAAAGACGGTATAGTTCCTGTTTTTCATAGCTAGTATATAATCATGGTGTGATTTGTGTGAAAGCAAAAAATTGAGTAGTTTCTCGATTTACTTTGTATGTATATCTTCTCTTCCAGCTAGAAGGAGTCTGTATTCAGGAGGAAGTAATCCCAGAAAAGGAAGAACAGGCAGAGCAAGATGTGTAGCTCTGTGGCCGCCAAGTTGTGGTTTTTGACAGATCGTCGAATCAGGGAAGACTATCCCCAAAAAGAGATCTTACGAGCATTAAAGGCCAAATGTTGTGAGGAGGAACTGGACTTTAGGGCTGTGGTGATGGATGAGGTGGTGCTAACAGTCGAGCAAGGAAACCTGGGTAAGTCTACAGTTAAGTAATTTCTTTGCATTTTTACTTAGAATTTGGTGACTCTGCGTATTTTAGGAATAATTAGGGCAAAGGATTTGTTAATAGCCTTATTATTACTAAGTATCATCTAGTCTAAAAATCTAGTATATTTTATGGAAGAAATGGCAACACCGGTATTTGTTAAATCCCTTATTGTATTATTTAGGAAATAGTTGGGAGGGAAATTAAAGATAACCTACTAGTTTTCTTCCATTATTGTTTTCTATTTTTAAAATGCCTTGTTTATAAGGTGCCTCTATGGGGGAATTTGTACCCCATCAGGGTCCTTTTAGTAAATTGATCAAAATCCATATGTAATTCTCTTTTTTCTTTATAAGATGCTTTATATGTGTGGTGTTAAATACAGCTTTTCTTTCTGGATAAAAGTGTCCAAATGATTTGACTTAATTGGTGATAAGTATTTTTAATATTTTCAGTAGTTCATATTGTTTTCAGATTACTAGGGGAAGATATTTTGGAAATGTGTAGAAATTCTTTAGGACTGACTTGCAGGAATCTTTAAGCTCTGTAAAAGGATTTGTTACAGTTAAATTGGTCCTTTCTATTAGGGAGAGGTGGTTATTGTGAGAATTAATAATGCAGAGTCCAGATCTGCTTTTAAGGTAATTTCACTCATGGGCTTATTTCAGCTTTTCTGTCTCTGTCTCTTTTGACCTAATGCATCCTTAAGAGCCATTTATGCCACAAAATTCTGTTGCTTTTTTCCCCCCAAGCCACAGCTATTCTGACTTCTACTTCTTACTGTCCTGGGTCAGGATCTTAGGGCCCCAAATTTTAATGCTGCAGCAGCCCTTTATGTCTTTTTCAAAAGTCTTTCCTTTCTAGCCCTTTCTCATTCATTAAACACTACTTTTATCATCTTAACATGATAAAACCTTCAGAAACTCTCTACTTCCCTATAACATTAAATCTAATCTTAAAGACTTTTCATTGATGCATGTCCCATAAATCCAGGAGTTTCTAGGTTTTTTTTTTTACATTTCGCATATTTTGAATTATTTAAATCTCATACCATCTTGTAAGGAAGGTAATATTATCATTTTACAGGTGAGGAAACAGACTCTTGAAGAATTAAGTGGATAAATTAGAATAAAATTCCTCTTCTCACATATTGTTAACTCTGCTGTAAATGCTGCAGATAGACCATTTGTCCAACCTTGTCTCTTATTAGTCTGTATTGTTTGCCTTGGGTCAGTACGTTCACTATGAAAGCTCAATGTCATTTATGCTCATTGCTGTTTCTTTGTCTTTGCTCATATATTTCAGTACACCTTAATATTTCTGGACCACAGTTAACTGTGGTAACTGTGGATAAGGGGACTGCTGCATTCTCCTATAATATTTTTTATTTCTGTAGAATCGGTAGTAATGTTCCCCCTTTGATTTCCGAGTTTAGTAACTTGAGTCTTCCCTCTTTTTCTCAGTCCATCTAGATAAAGTTTTGCTGATTTTATTGATGTCTCCTGTATTAGTGTCTTCTTTTGTGTTTGGTTGACATTTTTGTAGAAATCTTTACGTTCCTTTTATTTCCTTTTGTGTATATTTCATTTGCTTTTTGCGTTTACCACGGGGATTACATTTAACATCCTTATGTTATACTACTCTAATTTGAATTTATACCAGCCAAACTTCAGTAACATGCAAACACTCTGCTCCTTTACCACTCTGTCTCCACCCCTTTCATTTGTTGATGTCACAAAATTACACCTTTATTCATTTTGTGGCCAAAAATATAAACTGATAATCCTTTTAAATGCACCAGTCTCTTAAGTTATATAGAAAACAGGAGTTGGAGTTACAAACGAAAGTTATAGCAATACTAGCTTTTATACTAATGATCGTTTATTTTTTCTTGAATTATATTGATCTCTAAATTCTGAAGTACAGTTACAAACTATTGTTACAGTAATGTTAGCTTTTCTAATTGCCCATTTATTTACCTTTATTGAGATATTTATTTTTCCATACGAATTTGAGTTACTGGTAGATGTCCTTTCATTTCACCTTACAGGTTCACGAACTCCTTCAACTTTTGCTTTTCTGTGAATGTCTTAAATTCTCCCTCTTTTTTTTTTTTTTAACCTCTTTATTGTAGTATAATTGCTTTACAATGGTATGTTAGTTTCTGCTTTATAACAAAGTGGATCAGTTATACACATACGTATGTTCCCATATCTCTTCCCTCTTGCATCTCCCTCCCTCCCACCCTCCTATCCCACCCCTCTAGGTGGTCAAAAAGCACTGAGTTGATCTCCCTGTGCTATGCAGCTGCTTCCCACTAGCTATCTATTTTACGTTTGGTAGTGTATATATGTCCATGCCACTCTCTCACTTTGTCAACAGCTTACCCTTCCCCCTCCCCATATCCTCAAGTCCATTCTCTAGTAGGTCTGTGTCTTTATTCCCGTCTTGCCCCTAGGTTCTTCATGACCTTTTTTTTTTCTTAGATTCCATATATATGTGTTAGCCAAGTTGTGGTTTTTGACAGATCGTCGAAACGTTATTTGTTTTTCTCTTTCTGACTTACTTCACTCTGTATGACAGACTCTAGGTCCCTCCACCTCACTACAAATAACTCAATTTTGTTTCTTTTTATGGCTGAGTAATATTCCATTGTATATATGTGCCACATCTTCTTTATCCATTCATCTGTTGATGGACACTTAGGTTGCTTCCATGTCCTGGCTATTGTAAATAGAGCTGCAATGAACATTTTGGTACATGATTTGTTCTAGTTCTGTGAAAAATGCCAGTGGTAGTTTCTACCTCTTTTTTGAATTAGAGTTTTGCTGGATGTAGGAGTTTTGGTTGGCAGTTTTTCTTTTAGCACTGTGAATGTATTAGACCCCTGTCTTCTGGTCTCCAAAGTTTCTGATGAGAAATCTGCTGATAATTTTATTGAGGATCCATAGAATGTGATGGTTTGCTTCTGTCTTGCTTCTTTCAAAATTCTCTCTTTGTCCTGGGTTTTGAAAGTTTTAGTGTATCAACATGTGTCTGTTTGAGTTCATAAGGTGGAGACTGTTGAGCTTCTTACGTGTTTATATTCATGTCTTTCATCAAATTTGGGAGGTTTTCAGTCACTATTTCATCAAATATTATCTCTGCACAACGCCCCCCCCGCCCCCGCCTGCCTCCCCGCCCCAACCTTCCTGGGACTCCCACAATGTGTAAGTTCACTGATTCTTCTGTCTGCTCATATCTGCTTTGAATCTCTCTAAGTGAATTCTCATTTCTGTTATTGTACCTTTCAGCTCCAGAATTACTTATTGGTTTCTTTTTTATGTTTTCTGTCTACTGGTATTAACATTTTATTCACACATTGTTTCTTTGACTTTCTTCACATCTTTCTTTAGTTCTTTGAGCATCTTTAAGGTAGTTTCTTTTAATGTCTTTGTCTAATCTCTCTGCCATTAGTTAGGACTTCAGGAATGGTATCTGGTGATTTATTTCATTCCTTTTAGTGGCCATACTTTCTTGGTTTTTCTCTATGCCTTGTGAGTTTTTGTTGAATTCTGTACATTTGACTCTAATGTGGAAACTCTGGAAATCAGTCTCCCCCTTCCCCAGGGTTTGCTGTTTTTTGTTTACTGTTTTTGTTGTTTTGATTGTCATAGGCTGTCTCTGTACCTCAGATCAGCCTAAGGTGCAATCTTAATGTCTTCTAAGGTCTTTTCTGAACCTTTGCCTAGGCACTTGCAGTCACTTTTAAAATTTTCCCCATATTTGCAGTTGAATGTCCTAGAGTTTAGTGTATGGCTTCTGAGAGGGGAAAAATGACAAGGGACAAAGGGGCAAAGAGGATATTTGAAGAAATAAATAAGTCCCCTGGAAGTGACTTCAGCTGGAAGGGGAGGGGCTTGTAAAAGTGGGAGGAGTGGTACAACAAAAATGGCTACTGGCCTCTTTGTCTGCACCTCTGATCAGAAGCTGCATCCAGCCATCAGAGCAGAGATGCCGGATATTTGGAGGGCAGCGTCCTTATAGACCACCCTGACTCCTGCAAGGCATGTCAGCTGCTCCAGAACCAAGTGCAGTATTGCTAAAGAATGGGGGATGGGTAGTTGCTACTTTTCTAGAGCTGAAATTGATGAAAATTAACTGCACTTACCATGCCAGTATTTTCCTTCATTATCCTTCAACGGATTGACAATGCATTTGTTGTTTAGGTGGCGAGACAGAGTCCTGATGCTCCCTACTCCTCCATCTTCCCGGAATCCTCTCTGTACTCTTTTTTTTTTTTTTTTTTTTTTTTTTTTTTTTGGCCCCGGGCCCCCCCCCCCCGGGGGCCCCCCACACTGCTGTGGCCTCTCCCGTCGGGAGCACAGGCTCCAGACGCGCAGGCTCAGTGGCCATGGCTCACAGGCCCAGCCGTTCCGTGGCATGTGGGATCTTCCCAGACCGGGGCATGAACCCGTGTCCCCTGCATCGGCAGGCGGACTCTCAACCACTGCACCACCAGGGAAGCCCCTGTACTCATTTTTAATTGGTGTGTGTCTCTTTTTGTTTTGTAGTCTTGTATTATATTCTGGGGAAAAGTCTCTTACCGGATACATGTACTGTGAATATCTTCTCTCACTCTGTGGCTTGCCTTTTTTACTCTGTTAATGGCATCTTCTGGTCAGTGAAAGTTTTTAAATTTAATTAAGTATGGTTTATTTTTTCATTAGTGCTTCTGTGTCCCAGTTAAGAAAATGTATGTGCCCAGGAGTCCTTATTTTGAGATACATGTTGAAAACCTACTTCATAAAATACAACATTGTTAAGTGAAATTATTGTTAGGAAAAAGGGCGTATCCTATTATCTAAGGGGAGGATGGGTATGTGACTGTAACTTTTGCTGGTTTAAAAAATAGTTAATAGAAGGATAAATCATAATTTTCTAAGTGTGGTTACCTTTAGGGAAAAGAAAGGGTTCAAGAGGACAGGGATGCGCTAGACTACTGTGACTCTCACAAGGTTGAAAGTAGGTGATGGTACATTGGATTCATTATAGTATTTTTATTTTCTGTTTAGGAGTTTTCTTAATAAAATTAAAATAAATGGAGAGAACGTTTGAACTGATGAAAATTTTTGACTCAAGGATAGAAGGAGAAAGTTTGGAATTTAATCATTTTTGGTATGGCACTTTGATGAGATTATAGGTTGTTTCTTGCTCAAGTTAACTAGAGATATTTTAATTGCTTACAAATCAAATAACGTTCCCCGTGACAGAAATTAATTCCAGAGAGCATATTGCCAAAAATAGATACTCAGAGACATGGTTACTTGGCATAGATAGGGCAGAAATCAATTAATACTACCTTTTTTATTTCAGAGTGGGAATCTCATAACCCATGGTACACAGTGGTGAAACTGGTAATTAAGTAATTACTTTTATTCACTTGGAATCATGGTCTTTTTGAAGATTAAGCCTTGGAATCTGTTAGGTACTGCCACAGGAAACTTTTTTTAAAGAGTATGAGGGATTTGGAAACCTGATACTGAATGGCCTTCTGAAGGCATTGGGGAACTTAAAGCAAAGGAATGATGAGGAGCTCAAATCTCTAAATTCTTCCTTCAAGGCAAGTAACAAAATTCAGGGGCTTTCCAGTATTTAGGATTATAGGTCTAACCTAACCATTAGAGTATATTCTTGTTGAAAGGAGTCTTCCAGCTGTCATGCTGCTAGGGCTTTGGAGGGAATTCATGTGATATAATGAAAACAGCTTCTGCTTTAGAACTAGTTCGATCTAGCTATCCTGGCTGATTTAGTTTTTAAACTAAACTCTTTTGCAGTTGGTCAGACTGGTTGTCTTGATACTGCTAAATTAAGTCTGCTGGTAAATTCTCTCCTTGACAAGTAGAGAAATTTCTAGATATCATGTAGTTAGGTCACCTGCTCTCGATTGCCAAAAGGAGGTTAGAGCAGACTGATATAAATGTCTTTAACCTGGAGCCACTGTTGAAAAGTTTACTCTTTTTCAAAGTGGACAGGGGGCTTCCCCGGTGGCGCAGTGGTTTAGAGTCTGCCTGCCGATGCAGGGGACATGGGTTCGTGCCCCGGTCCAGGAAGATCCCACATGCCGTGGAGCGGCTGGGCCCGTGAGCCGTGGCCGCTGAGCCTGTGCGTCCGGAGCCTGTGCTCCACAACGGGAGAGGCCACAATGGTGAGAGGCCCGCGAACCGCAAAAACAAAACAAAAGAGAAAACCAAAGTGGATAGGCACTTGACATTTAAAGGACATCACAAAGATACTTTGCTTACACTCTCCCCTTTTTTACATTAGTCTGTTGCTGGGAGACTGCTGTAACTTTTTATGGCTGGCTTCATTAATAGCGACCTAAATGATACATTTCCCCAGTTTTCTTCTATATAGTTTTCTTTTAAACTATTTCAGTATAGATTGCTATCTTATGGGGGAAGAAAATGTAATTTTGGTTAGATAATAACATTTCATATTTGGATAATAGAAAAAAATTCATAAAGTTTTCATGTTAGCAAAATAGAAATATGTCTTCTTGCTTCTAATACTGAGACCTTATGCATCAGTTATCAAATAAATCAAGTTTGCTTGGGAGTTGAGAAAAAAAAGATGAAGAATCAACAGCTACCACATGGGCCGTCAGCCTACCCCAACCCACCATTGTAAACTAAGAGTAATTGATAGCCACTAACAATTATTAACTACTTACTGTGTGCCAATCTTTATCAAATACTTAACATGCACTTTCCCCCATCATCCTCCTCAAAACTTTTTAAGTGGGGCTAGGACTTTATCCCAAGGCTCAGAGTATCTTAAAATAGATGCTCAGTGTTTTTGAATGAATAAAAGAATGAGTGGATAAGTGGATGAGTCCTTTAAGGGTATTTTATCTTTTTATCACTTTCATGAAGTATTTTCTTCTGAGCCATTTTTTTCTATCTATGGAAAAGGTAAAGAGAATGTACTCAAACATGCAGAGCTTGAATGCCAGCATTTATAAAATGAATTAGAATTATTTAGCTAGTGGCATCACATTTTCTCTACATTTGATATGTCCTACCTGCTTTTTGGGGTAGGGTCAGTTGTCTTGACCCCCAGATTCTGTATTTTTTAAAGGTACTTAGAGCAGAAGCTAGCCAGTCATTACCTTCAATAAAAGATGTTTTTAAAACAGAGAGTCGTAATCTGACTTTCCTCATCTCTTTCTCCTTTTCTCTCTCTTTTTTTCAAACACATGATGGTCAGCTGCAAAGTGGCATTGCTCAGTGTTAATGAGGCACACTGTTATAGTAGACTTCCTTTTGTTTCTTTCGGTACCACTGATGGACCTGGGAAAGGAATTTTATTGGTTCCTTATCGTTCCCCAAAGAGCATACCATTGAACAGAAAAATTTTCTTGCTACCTGGGATTAATAGTGAGATAAGGCTTGGAAACAAATTGGACAGGAAAAGGATTGCTGAGGATGTTAAACAGGGGTAGTTTGATAGGAAACATAAAATATATCTTAGTAGGAAGCAGGTAAGCAGATAGAAAAGGCATGTATATCCTCAAAAGAATGGATTCTTTTATTCTTGTTTTTGATATTTGATAACTTAGATGTATGAGTTCTAACCCAGCCTTAATAAAGACTTTTTAGTGTTGTATATAACTCTTTGGAGATTTATCTGACCCTTGGTACTGTAAATTTCCATTACCAGTTGTCCTATTCTCCTCAAAATTTGGGTAATTACTTTTCATCCTACATTTTTGGGACCTGGTGGGGGAAACTAGCCAGTGATTTTTTTAAGGTGATAACTTTTAAAATATTCATTTATTTATCCCCCCTGCCTGCGTCGGGTCTTAGCTGCGGCACATGGGATCTTCATTGAGGCATGCGGGATCTTGCCTTATGGCGCGCAGGCTCTTCTTTGCAGCGTGCGGGCTTCTCTCTAGTTGTGACATGTGGGCTCCGGAGCGCATGGGCTCTGTAGTTTGCGGCACTTGAGCTTTCTTGTTGAGATGCGAGAGCTCAATAGTTGGGGTGCGCAGGCTTAGTTGCTGCGCGGCATGTAGGACCTTAGTTTCCCGACCATGGATCGAACCCGCGTCCCGTGCATTGGAAGGCGGATTCTTTACCACTGGACCACCAGGGAAGTCCCAAGCCAGTGATTTTTTTTTTTTTTTTTTTTTTTTTTTTAAACGGGCTCAAGTCAGGATCACAGCCTCCATGGAAAAGTTACAAAGCCCTTCAGCTACAAGCGACCCCCACCCCCCAAACTTCATCTGCTCTGTGTCCCCAGCAGGTCTGGGCAGCTCTGGTGCCCGAGGTCACCTGGGAGAGCTGCAGAGAGGAGCCAGCACCCCATCGGAAAAACTGTACCGGTGAGCGAGACCTTGATTTATCCCAAGTGAAGCCAGTAGTCAACAGCAAAACCCAGAGATTTTGAAACTGGGATGACCAGCATCAGTTCTCCTTAGAGAATACTTAAGAATTTGATACGTCTTGGATTCTCCCCTCCAAATCGGGTTTTCATTAAGAATTTTAAACGAAGAGAAAAGCTGAAAGACTAGAATTATGAACAGGTATATTCTTGCTACCTAGATTGAGTGTTCAGTAGTAACCCCCGTCATAGTTCTTTAATATCTCTTTCTCCTAGTATGTATAAACATTATGTACATTACACACAGCTTTTTGAGAGAGTCATTATCTTTTGAATACAAGTAGCTATCTTAATGTTCACCCCTAAATATTTCAGTATCTGAGGCCAAAAAATAAGGATGTTGTTCCCTATCAGCCAACACAATTAGCATGCCTAAGAAAAGTAAACTCTTTAATATCATCTCATATATACACTAGAATCAGATTGTCGCAGTTGATTCCAAAATACCTTTTTCAGTTATTTTCAAATCAGGCTCTATAAGGTTCATGCATTGTATTTGGATATAATGTCTACTTAGTCTTTCTAACTCTAGACGTTCTTCCCATCTTTATTTCTAAAGTGACATCAACTTTTTGAAGTGATCAGAACAATGTCTCATGTCCTGGATTTGTGTGATAGTTTTCTTGTGATGTCTGCCTCCTGAAGCTTCCTGTGAGTTGGCATGATTAGATAGAGTTCATGTGTTTTGTGCACACAGTTACCTCTTAGTTGACCATGGATACTTCACAGTGCGTTCTTCCAGGAGGCCCAAAATGATAGTCTGTGCCACTGTCCAGGATAAGTTTGATCACTGGGACAGGTAGTGTCTGCATGGTCTGTTAGAAAAATCTATTTTTATCTTTTGCCTAGCAATTCTTTGATATTTTGGCACTATACAGATATCCCATCCACCTTTCCTTATAATGATTATTATTATTATTATTATTATTATTTTTTGTGGTACGCAGGCCTCTCACTGTTGTGGCCTCTCCCGTTGTGGAGCACAGGCTCTGGACGCGCAGGCTCAGTGGCCATGGCTCATGGGCCCAGCCGCTCTGCGGCATGTGGGATCTTCCTGGACCAGGGCACGAACCTGTGTCCCCTGCATCGACAGGAGGACTCTCATCCACTGCACCACCAGGGAAGCCCCCCTTATAATGATATTTTGATATTTCATTGGGATTTGCAAAATGGTGATTTTTCTAATTTTGCTATTCCTTCTATATTAATTGACATTCTTCTCTAAAGAAGACCTTTTCCTACTGGTGATAAATAGCTCCTCCTGAAATGGGGGCATGAATGTAGTTTTTCCTCATTATTTACCAGTTTTTATTTTATTTATTTATTTATTTATTTTATTACCAGTCTTTATTTCTTTATTTATATTTTAATAAATTTATTTATTTTTGGCTGCATTGGGTCTTTGTTGCTGCGTGTGGGCTTTCTCTAGTTGCGGAGAGCGTGGGCTTCTTATTGTGGTAGCTTTTCTTGTTGCAGAGCACGGGCTCTAGGCGCGCAGGCTTCAGTAGTTGTGGCACATGGGCTCAGTAGTTGTAGCACGCAGGCTTAGTTGCCCTGTGGCCTGTGGATCTTAAGTTTCCCGACCAGGGTTCGAACCCGCGTCCCCTGCATTGTCAGGCGGATTCTTAACCATTGTGCCACCAGGGAAGTCCCTACCAGTTTTTAGAATACAGATTTATGTAATAGTTCCTCAAGTGATAGCAAATGAGCCCCCCTTCTTCATTATCATTATAGATTAATGAGCTTTTTTTTTGCATTGTTAGTAGTTTTTTTTTCTTTGAAATTTGGCTAAATGAAAGCTCTTTCAGGCTGTCTCCCGTGTTCTAGTAACTCATCTGTCTTAATCTTTGAGTGCGTCCTTGATTTTTGGCACAGAGACTGTGTCGCTTTTTAATTGTGTACAAATAGCTCCTTCACTGGAAACTTCCAGTTTAAATTCTTAAAATTTGTTAGCTTTAAAGTGATTCCAGAGGTCCTGGTAAATCCTCTGGAATACTAAAGGATGGAAGAAAAAGAAATGCCAGTCAGCAGATAAGCCTATCCTTATTTCCTGAGGATGAAAACACCTAGTCCTTATCATGTAGCCAAACTAGTTTCAAAAAGCACAGGTGTAGAGCAAGCTACATGAGAGATTTCCCGCTTAATTACTGGCAAGGAGATTATTAATATCCCAAAGGAATCTTTCAACTTGGGAGAATAATCAGCCCTCAGCACTTTCTCACTCTGCCTTGACAACAGTAGCAGCCTTTTAATACATAATACATTTTTATCTAAAAAATGTGGGAATAAAAATTGTTCCCAACCCCATTGCTATTCTAAGGTTAACTCATTATTTATTGGCTTTTAATTTTTTTTTAAGATGTTGGGGGTAGGAGTTTATTAATTAATTTTTGCTGTGTTGGGTCTTTGTTTTCTGTGCGAGGGCTTTCTCTAGTTGTGGCAAGCGGGGGCCACTCTTTGTCGCGTTGCGCGGGCCTCTGACTATCGCGGCCTCTCTTGTTGCGGAGCACAGGCTCAGTAGTTGTGGCTCACGGGCCTAGTTGCTCCGCGGCATGTGGGATCCTCCCAGACCAGGGCTCGAACCCGTGTCCCCTGCATTAGCAGGCAGATTCTCAACCACTGCGCCACCAGGGAAGCCCAGCTTTTAATGTTTAATCATACACTTAATTCAAAACTTACCCAAAATATTTATATTGAAATCTCTATCCCAGTATGAAACAAAACTAGATGAATAGTTTCATAAGTTGCTGTTAAAGATGATGAGCAAAAAAGACAGTATACGCTTGAAGAAGTGGAATTGATAGCAAAGCTGACTGGTAGCACATTCAATTGGAATAGCTGTTTTCACAATGAGTAGAGTGGAATTGTGCATGTGTATAATGAATAACAGGGATCTAAGGAAAAGACTCATCCTCCCTATATTTCAGTTTTATAAGCTCTGAATCAAAGATGAGTGGTATTTACTAAGAGTACTCAAGAGATCAGTAATACTTTGCCTTTTTTTTTTTTTTTGCTCACATTCATCTGTACCTGCCCTTCTTTCTGGGCAGTCTCGGATCACCTTCTGCTTGTCTAGGATAATAAAGTGTTTCTGTTACTGGAGGCATTGAATTTCTTTCCATCCTCAGTAATGCCCATATAGTGTACTATGCAGATCTGACTGTGCTTTGGATAAAGTACTCCCATATTCCCAATTTCCGTTGGCAGCAGACCGAGAGTGGAACACATTGCCTTCTCTATCCCCTTTCTTAAAAGGTGCAAAAAGTGTCTCCATTTTAGGGAAATGAAAAGATAATGTCATAATGGATGAATTTTCTCTTGACAGTTGACAGTGTCTCTTTTCCTGATCACTCAAGTTTTCCCAAACTCAATCTTTGTTTTACCTCTGTTTCATTTAACAAATTTGATGATTCTCTCCAGGTAACACTGACTTTTCTTATTTTTCATATTACTACTTAAAACTAGATTTTCCTGGTTTTTTGACTCATTTTTTGTCAGGTTTTTGCTTCCTTCTCGTGTCCCTTAACTGAGATTCATCAAATCCAGTCCTAGGAATTGCCATTTTTTCTTTTTCTTTTTTCAGCCTATACATCCCCATTTCTTTAGGTATTAAGTCTTGGGCTGATTCCTTCTGTAAGCTCACACACACTCCACACTACCAGATATGAACTATTTTACACACCTGTAATACACATGTGTATTGTATATACACATCTGTATAGTTCCCATCCGTACTTCAACTATTACAGAATAGTTCTACTTTGATGTTATCACCAGAATCTTTCATATCTACACCCAGAGGCAGCATATTTTGCCATAAACTGGGTTCCCTTTTCACCTTTCCCATTCTCCATGTCCCCTTTTAACTCCCAATTTGGTCACTAGGCTTTTTTCTGATTTCAAGTAAAATGCTGTTTAGATTTTCCTGTTGAGGCAAGTCAGCACAAAAGCCCAGGAAATGAGAAAATGTAGGATTGCAGGAATCCGCTGCTGCTGATCTCAAGATGCCTGTAGCAGCATGGTCAGTGAACGACTGCAAGGGCAATGCCTGAAGCCTTTGGCAAGAAACCTCACATTTGCTGATGACCACAGCGCTACCTGTAGCTGCCCCTGGAGAATAATGACTTCTACTTCTCTTTGACCTTTAAAATTGTGTGTAATTGTCTCTCGTTGGTGGATTCTCAAAATAGAATCCTGCTGGCAAGGGAGAGTAGGAAGTGCTTCTAGTCCCTGCCATACAGGGAGGGAGTAAAAGATGGGGATGGTGTGAAGTATCAACAGGTAATATCAAGCACATAACCTCAGTTCCCTTAATCAGAACAGATAAGATCTCTTTTGGCTCAGAATTGTGGATCCAGCATATTACCTCAAGGAAATGAAATCACTATCTTGAGGATTTATCTGCACCCCCATGTTCATAGCAGCTTTATTTATAATAATTACAACGTGGAGGCAAACTAAGTGTCCATTGACAGATGAATGTATAAAGAATACGGTGTACACACACACACACACACACACACTCACTCACTCACTAACTATAAAAGTCCTGGGTATGTAAATGTATATAGAGTACAGTGACTAGTCAGGGACCTTATCTGCCTTATTTACCAATCTATTCCCAACTTTTAGAAAAGAATCTGACACATAGTAATTACTTAATGTTTATTCACTGAATGAATGTCCATGAGTAAGGGATTGATCATGTGGTGTATCTTTAAATATAATTCTGTTGAGCCCAGTACAGTTATATGTGCACTGACTTAGATGTCTGGTGTAATTTTAAGTGATGAGAGAAAGTGACATAAAATGATGTAAACAAAGTATCTCATTTGTCTAAAAATTATATATATTTTTCTATAATTAGATAATGGTGGGGAAAATACTATTAACATACTAGTAGTTAACTATTAACTATTAGTTAATACATACTGTTAACACTGTGTAGGATGTTGGATGGGAGGTAAATGTGTTATATTTTTGTATTTGAATGTTATTTAAATAAGTATATGTAGTTTTTTAATAAAAGTAGGTTGTAAGGAGCAACAAGTACCTTGTTCCTTTATTATTTGGGACCTCTTTAAAAATAGAATGGTATTGGATAAAACTCAGAAAACTGCTCTTTTAAAAATTTCTCTTTTTGGGGCTTCCCTGGTGGCCCAGTGGTTAAGAATCTGCCTGCCAATGCAGGAGACACGGGTTCAAGCCCCGGGCTGGGAAGATCCCACATGCCGCGGAGCAACTAAGCCCGTGCGCCACAACTGCTGAGCCTGCGCTCTAGAGCCTTCGAGCCACAGCTACTGAAGCCCGCGAGCCGAGAGCCCGTGCTCCGCAACAAGAGAAGACACCGCAGTGAGAAGCCTGCGCACCGCAGCGAAGAATGGCCCCTGCTCGCCACAACGAGGGAAAGTCCGCGCGCAGCAACGAAGACCCCACACAGCCAAAAATAAATAAATAAATACATTTATTTTTTACAAAAAGAAAATTCTCTTTTTGTACTAAAAGCATATATCCTCACTTAAAAAAGATAGAGAATTGCATGGAGCAACATGTTTTGAAGTTCCTCATTCTGCCTTTCTCTTCCTGCCTTGCCAGCCACACATACTCAGAGAAAGCCATTTTTATATATTTTCTGTACATATGTAAACACAAGAGTTAATTGCTTTAAAAAAACTTAACCTTATGCATCTGGACATTCTTTCCATCTTCGAACATGGAGATTTATGACATTCTTTTTAATGGATATGTAATACTTCGTTGTATTGACATGTACTGTAATTTATTTACCCAGGCATACATTCTTCTTATTACATCTTCTTTGTTCTTACAAAAGAAAATTATTTAAGGAAGAATGTCTCTTTGTCCCAGTGAAATGTTAGCAAAATAGTACATTTAGTTTTGAGACCTAAGCTTTGGTATATATCTGTTTCTCTATTGTATATTCCCCTTTAATGGTTATGGTTTCATTCCTGTATATTTCAGGTCTTCGTATCAATGGAGAACTAATTACTGCCTACCCTCAGGTGGTGGTAGTGAGAGTACCAACCCCTTGGGTGCAAAGTGATAGTGACATCACTGTTTTGCGTCATCTGGAGAAGATGGGATGCAGGTTGATGAACCGACCTCAAGCCATCCTGAACTGTGTCAATAAGTTCTGGACGTTTCAAGAGTTGGCAGGTCATGGTGTTCCTCTGCCAGATACTTTCTCTTATGGTGAGTTAACTAATAAGAATTTATAGCCTAAATTTTAGAGCACCAATAAGTTTTGAAAGCCCTGCTAAACTATTAGGGTTATGTGATATAATGAAATTTATGAACAAGGAAGAACTCTTAGAAGCGATTTTCAGTTTTAACAAACTGGGCAGGAGAATTATGAATCTGTGTATGGTATGAGTAGAATGGACTGACCAAATTTTCTGTAATGGGTCAAATAGTAAATATTTTGGGCTTTCCAGGCTATAAGTTCTCTCTTGTGACCCTCAGTAAAGCTGTTGTACTGTGAAACGTGCTGTAGACAAAGCTTAAACAGTGAGTGTGGCTGTTTTCTAGTAAAACTTAATTACAAAAAAGGGCTGTATGCCAAATCAGTCCTTAGTGTGGCAGCCCCTGAGGTAAAAGAATCTGTCATCTCTGTAATTTCTGATTATCTTCATTACCATTTTCATGATAATGGTTCATAAATATTTTCCTATTTTTAAAGAAAATTACACTATACTAGGTGTGCTTTAAACCAGTGCTTCTAAAATCATCTGTGGTAGAGGACTGTTTTTTTTTTTTAAGACCCATTTGCTGTGCATAAGTACACGTAAAGTATCGTAAAAATAGCAGAGCAATGCCAGATTGCTTTCTTTTGCTTACTCTTTTTGTATTTATTTGGACACATATCAGTAGCAAAGAAGTCACAAACAGGCAGGGGTTACTGGACCACACTTGGAGTAGCACTACTGTAAACAGGATTATGTTAATGTATTTCCTGCCTTTCCAGTTTTTCTAGTTTGGAAAGAATCAGACTTGCTATAAATCAGTATACTTTTTCATAAAAATATTTCTTAAAATGTCCAGCAGAATGCTTGGAGAGTTAACGAGGCTTTAAAAAGAAGTTCCTGTCCCGTTACAGTTTGAGAGTTCTCTCTTCCTGATGCTTTTGAGATATTATATAGCTTATTTCATCGTTCTACAATTCTGATTTTAAGAGAATGGAAAGGAGAAAAGTATATTAACCAAATTAATGAATATTACCTGTGCTCTCACGTTTAAGGTTTAAAATTTGGAGACTAGGTCGTCTTCATATCTCTAAGCTGAAAATTTATGATATCACAGTTGTTTAATGAACCTTTTCTTGGTGTGATTATTCTGTCATCATGCTGATTTTGTACAACTACAATCCATTTTTGCTGTAGCTTTGCTTCTGTATCGTTTGTTCCTAGGAATATAAACAGAAAGAACAAGACATAACCCATGGGTACTGAATAGCTCAATGTAGAGGGAACTCTGATTTATAATAGAGATAAGAAAAATTAATTTGTGTATTTGATGAGAGAGAGAGCCATGCCTGTGCATGCAGCATCTTTTCAACTTTGGATAAGTCTACCCAACTGCCTCACTCTTCTGTTTCTTAATCCAAATAGAATTCTGTATACTAAAGTAGATCTTGGCTTCTATTATTTGTGTGGTAGAGAAATAAGGGCTAAAAATATGAAAAATGTTACAGAATCAGGAAACTTTGTTTTAATTTCTTTGAGTTGTATATTAGAATATTTATAGTTTAAGATAGTTTTTATCCATTTTAAAAGGAGTGGTTGTTTAACTGAAGACAAAATTTAGCCATCAGGTTATTACCTTAAACCTCCCTCGTCTTGCTGACTTTAGTATAGATAAAATTTATCACAAAACACCTGTTGCTGTTCCTAAATTTCTTTTTTGCTCAAACCAGGTGGTCATGAAAATTTTGCTAAAATGATTGATGAAGCAGAAGTACTGGAGTTCCCAATGGTAGTGAAGAATACACGGGGTCATAGAGGTGTGTATGAGTTGTTGCTACCACACATAATATTGAAATTACTCATGAGAATTAATAAGTGGTTATTCAAAACAGATTTTTTAAGGCTTAACTTAGATCTACCTTGTATTTGCTCATGGTTGTTGACTAGACGTAGTCTTGTCAATTGAAGTTTATAGCTTTTGAAGCAGAGCTTCTGAAGAATTACTGTAGGGAAATTGCTAGGTGCATGGTACCTCAGACTTACAGAAGGCGCTTTTGTGAGTTGTTCCTCTAGGCTGGAACAACAACAACTCCCATTTCTGTTCATTTAGTGGTTATCCTAGAGATTTTTTTTTTTGCGGTACACGGGCCTCTCACTGTTGTGGCCTCTCCTGTTGCGGAGCACAGGCTCCGGACGCACAGGCTCAGCGGCCATGGCTCATGGGCCCAGCCTCTCCGCAGCATGTGGGATCTTCCCGGCCCGGGGCACGAACCCGTGTCCCCTGCGTCGGCAGGCAGACTCTCAACCACTGTGCCACCAGGGAAGCCCATATCCTAGGGATTTTAAGATGCATACTTTAATGTAGGCTGAGTCTCAGTATCTTTATCTTCCTTTTCAACAATGCAAGGATTCTAGATCACCAACTCCATCATCCCCATCCCAATTTATATAGTTTGAAGACAGTGTATAAAATATCTTAATAACTTCAGATTAAGTAACTATTTCTTAAGGCATAAAATGATTCATAAATCCAAGTACTTCACAAGGTTTAGTGCTTTGACAGAGATAGCTGGGTCAGGGTTTAGCTGGGACTTTTGACTGCACTGTTTCTACTTGGCTTCTCCAGTATGGCAGCCAAGAAGTCTCAGGGCTCCTGCAGTGAATGCTCCAGGAACAAAGAATCTGTGTGACCTTTTACAATTTAGCCTCAGAAGTCAGAGAGATTTGCCTATTCTGTATTTTTTCTGAAGCAATTACGTCCCCTCCTAGATTCAAGGGATAGGATATAGATTCTGCCTCCTCTTGATGGGAAGAATGTCAAAGGATTTATATCCTTTTTTTTTTTTTTTTTTTCCCTCTGGTACGCGGGCCTCTCACTGTTGTGGCCTCTCCTGCTGCGGAGCACAAGCTCTGGACGCGCAGGCTCAGCGGCCATGGCTCACGGGCCCAGCCGCTCCGCGGCATGAGGGATCTTCCCGGACCAGGGCACGAACCCGCGTCCCCTGCATCAGCAGGCGGACTCTCAACCACTGCGCCACCAGGGAAGCCCTATAACCATGTTTTAAAAGCAGACACTTCTGTTGGCATAGAAGTAGTAACATACTGCTACTTTACTATATGCAAACATGGCATCTTAATATTGTGTAATATATAAAACATATGTTTTAACTCAGAAAAATGTTTTGTTGATAAGTGAGGCTAACCTGGAGGAATACAAATCTTAAGAACCCAAATATTTAGTTGGTCTTTATATACATTTTACCATAACGCTGTTACTTTGGTTAAAAAGCAGTTGGTTCTGAAAAAGGAGATTGGGACACAAGAAGATGCAGGTAATGATATCAACTGCTCATAGTTTGTTGACTTACATTTTTTATTCTTTTCGACCACAGGCAAAGCAGTTTTCTTGGCTCGCGATAAGCACCATTTGGCTGATCTAAGCCATCTTATTCGCCATGAAGCTCCATACCTGTTTCAGAAGTATGTTAAAGAGTCTCATGGAAGGGATGTACGTGTCATTGTCGTGGGAGGCCGTGTGGTTGGCACCATGTTACGCTGTTCAACGGATGGGAGGATGCAAAGCAACTGCTCACTAGGTAAAAGCTATGCAAGTGTCTTTCTAGGATATAAAGTAATACTATTAAAGCTTATTCAGTGAGTATTTGTATATAACTGAGATCTTTTTATTTAATATGTTGAAAAACGTATCTTTCACATGTAAATGTGATTCATAGATTTACCACGAATATAAGTATAGAATTGTTTTTCTAGTAATGAAGTTGGATTTCTCTGAATCATAAATTTGCTTTCACCCAGGCTCAATTTGTACCCCAATTTGCACATGTGTGAAATGTCTAACAAATTCCCTCTTTGGTCATATTATTTCATTTAAGCTGTGTCCTAACCCATTTTACCCGTTGGTCCAAAGAATGTTGCTGATTTTGATTTGCTTAAGTGTATATCTTCTGAGATTTCTTACCGTTGACGCGCCTCAGAGCGTAGTCTGGGTTTTTTCTTCTTCTCTGTGTATTTTATGTTCTTAGTAATCTTACCTAGCTCATGGCTTTAGATGCTATCTATGTTATTATTTTCAAATTTATCTCTCCAGTTTAGGCTTTCTTCCTGAACTCCAGGCACATGTAAATCACTGCCTCTCGATATCTCCATGTAGATGTCTGTTAGACATTTTAGTCTTAACATGTCCAAAACTGAACTCCTCATCTAACTCCTCCTCCCAACATGTCCCATCCACAGTTTTCTCTTTATTGTTTTTTGGCAACTGTATCTTTCTAGTTTAGACCAAAATCCTTGGAGTCATTCTTGATCTCCTCTCTAGTCTAACCCCTCATATCCAAACTTCTTGAAATCTCTACTCTCAAAATGCATCACCTCTTGTTCCCTCTCTCTTCCCATGAGAGGATTAGAACAGTTTTACTTCTCTTCCTACTCCTCCCTCTTGATTCATTCATTGACTGAACAAGTATTTTTGAGTACCTCCTAAGTATCAAGTGCTGTTATAGCAGTATTCTGTATATGGCAGTGAACAAAACAGACACAAATTTCTGCTTCCCTGGGCTTTGTATTCCAGTGTTTTTCTGAAACCATTTAATAGTTTTAGTTCAAGTCTATAATAGAATTTCTTTTATTGTGTGTCTCTTCTGTTTCAAGAATCCTTATGTAGCACTTACTTTATCCATTCCCAGGCAGTCTTTATCTGTTTAGAGTTAATTACACCTGTATTGCAAGAATCACACTACCAGTCACTCTTTACTCCCCATCTGCATCTTCCCATATCTTGAGTTTTCTGTCCTTAGTCACTTGCTGTTATGTTAGTATCTCTTCTTGATTATTTTCCCTGGATGGTGTATGTGAGTGATAGATACCTCATAGCTTGCTGTCTTTCTCAAAGGAGAATGACATATTGGCTGAGATAGGATTCTTAAATTGTGTGAGTCTTGCTTCTGTTCTGCTGCTCTACAGTTTACACTTTTGCAATTGAATGTCCAAATCTACTCTTGATTTTGGGAGGGGGGTAGTTAATTTATATTCTTTGTAAGTTTGTTTTTGTTTTGTTTTGTTCTCTTATTTTTGGTTGTTTTGTTTTATTTGAAATGCGTAACAGTTTTGTCAGGATATTTTTAGATATGTGTCTCTTCTCAGTCCAACCTGGATTTTAGTAAGCTGTTTCTATCAGATTCAGTTTTTCTAAGCTTCAGGAAAATTTCTTCTCTCCATCTGGGGGTTAGGGTTTTTCTGATTCAGTTATCCAAATTTTTTCTCCTTCTTTTGTGACTTCACCTCAGGTTTTTTGTATGTGCTTCAAAATATTTCTTACAGTAGATTTTCCAAGTTATAAGTTAGACTCACAAAAGCAACTCTCCTTCAGTTCCTCTGTTGAAACTTTTAAGTTGGGTAATCATGTTTTTGTGTTAGTTCAGAGAGTCTTTTTGTGCTAAGCTTGAATTTGTGCTCTTATTTCTTTCATTCAAGTCATAGACAGCTTGTTATTTGTTACTGTCACGTCACATCAGAGCTCTGCTCTGGTTATTTGGAGCATTCCAGATGGCCTCAGTACTATGGATGCTGAGAAGCAGTGTCGTCTAATTCATTGGCTAGTGTGCCAGTCCCCTCCTTCCTGCACTCCCCTCCCCATACTCTTCCAGCCACAGTGGTAAGGGGGACTCTGGTCATATGTGCATTTACCTTTGGTCTCTTTGGGTCAGGCATACTTACATAGTACTGATGTCAGCTTTCCTCCTGTTGAGCTCCTTAAGCCAAGGTTTTGTCAAAATTCTTTTGCTTTCTAGTCCTTATATAGTCCTTTCTAGTCATGAAACTGTCTCCAACTAGTTCTAATTCTTTTCTCTCAGGTACCAGCGAAGACTTCACATACACTCCTCCAGCTACCTGAAACCCCAGAATACTTTTGGCTTAGGAACAGCAAAGAGATTAGAATTGGGACTGTGGAGGAAGAAAAGCATGTTCCTAGATTCTGTCCTCTGTCCTTGTTATGCATCTCTGTTTTTACAAATCAAAATCTGAAACTGATAAAAACCAATAACAACATTAAGTGGTTTAACTGTATCTATGCAAAAGTTCCATGTGATTGCAAGTAAGATAGGCTTCAGTGAAAGTTTAATGTCTTCAGAAAAAAATAGCATATGGAGAAAGTACTAAGTCATGAATTTGTCGAGAGACTGCGTTGGAAGGGGATTCCCTAATGAAAGAATCTTAGACTTCAGAGTCCCAATTTTACACTAGAATAACACTTTTGCTATTCTACTGATTTAGAAGAGAGGTTTAGCCTTAGAGGCTAACTTTAAGGTCAGCTTTAGTTTTACTCCAAGATTTTATCATTTTGGTAACTTCTTATTTCTCTTTTGCCAGGTGGTGTCGGGATGATGTGCTCATTGAGTGAACAAGGGAAACAGCTAGCTATCCAGGTGTCTAATATCCTGGGAATGGATGTGTGTGGCATTGACCTGTTGACGAAAGACGACGGCTCCTTCTGTGTCTGCGAGGCCAATGCAAATGTAGGTTTCATAGCCTTTGATAAGGCTTGTAATCTAGATGTAGCTGGTATCATAGCGGACTATGCCGCCTCCCTTCTGCCCTCTGGCTAAAACTTTCTTTTTCTTCTTTCCTTTTTTTCTTTCTTTCTTCTTTTTCCTTTTTTTTTTAAACCAACTTGCAATGCTGTTCATGGAAAATGCTCAGAAAGATGAGAGAAAATTGAGTAGGATTAGTTCAGAAGGAAGAATGGGGAGATAGACGAGACCTTTGCTACTAAGATGTTACTGACTTTGATTTAAAATCCTACAGATAGAGAGGCAGAAGAGGTGAGATACAGAAAAATGTCAGGCTCTCGTAGTTTTACATTACTCAGAGAAATGTGCAGGCTCTCAGGCCACGAAGAACATAATTTTTTCATGGTCTCTTGCTTTTGTTTTTGTACAGTTGGTACAAATTTCAGAGTAGTGTAACTTCACATTGTGTTGTAATCCGTGAGGAAGACATCTACCTAAATTATAATTTTTTTATACAAATCTGAAAATTCAGCCTATACACTATTATCTAGGAGCTTTATGTTCATAGTTATGAAATCTTGAGGAGCTCTGTTATTGACTTTTTCCCCCTTAATTTGGGTGGGAGGGCAACGTGAATGTGACCCAATAAAGGTTTTTTTAATGATAAAGTTGGCATGTTTGCATGATAAAAGGGAAATGAACAGTATTGCAATGTCTGGCACACAAAATAACATTTACTCCATTGTAGATGAAATTGCACTAGTTAAAAATATGTGCATTGACTTGTATTTGTTAGCGTTTTAGCCTTTTTTGAAAGATATATGCTCTGTTAATGTTGCATTTTTTTTTTAAATACATGCTAGTCTTAACATTCCCTGATCTATGCCTGCATCTTTAACAATGGCCAAAGTGAAGAAAATGCTACCTTTTTTGTTAACAAGACACTGACTTGAAACATGTGCATTTAAAGCCTTTTATTTTTTTCCTTTTTTCTTTTGGTGGTTGGGCATTTAAAGAATAAGGACAAGGAAGAATATTTTTGGGGGGCAAATCAAGGGTCTATAAGTTCCTCAGTATAAAGTTGAAGTGATTTCTAATACCAGCGTTATATATCTGCATATTTCACATTTTAGGAGGGTGTGTGTGTGCGCGTGCGTGTGTGTGCACGCACGTGCACGCTTGCATGTTTATGTGCTTTGCTTTTTGTTTACACCAACCAATCAAAAAGGAAAGATTCTAGAAAATGGAGCATGATGGGAAACAGTTTTTTACTTTAAAAAAAAACACAACTGAGTCGTTTTCATAACAATAATCTACTGGTAGAGGTACTCACCTAAAGACATGAGGAGAATAGCTGCTGCTTAGGCTTTTGTGTATATGTATGTTGTTTGCTTTTTTTCTTTGGTTCTAGACTGTTCAGTGTATGATTTATTCCAGGCTACATGCTTTTCCTCTGCTTCTTGCTGTGCATTTTCTCCTATTACACATAGGTTTTGGGTTGGGGTGGACTGACCGTTTTTGTTTGGGGACTTATTTAGCAGTATTGAGTCTCTTATAGCCCTACTCTGAAGCCTTCAATATTCTACTCTTTATATTACTTTATTTCTGAATTTATAAAAGCCCCCAAACTGCATATAATATGAGCCTTTAAACATGGGTAAAACTATCCCAGTGAATGGTTTGGAAGGTGTGTTAAGAAATGGAGATGCACCAGAGCTCAACGTAATTTTTTTAAGCGGCAAGTTCCATCTCCCTACAATCCTCTGAAGCTTTTTACCCGAGTCCTTTCTTGCCTCTCCAGTGCTTTTTTCCTTCAGATGGACATTAAACATAATTTCTTGGACACTACTAGAGAGACTCCGAGGCAATAAGATCAGTATTAACCAGCTCTAACAGAGGTTTGATCATGCTTACTTGTACAGTTTTTCCCCCATTTTAAAAAAGGAATGTAATAAAACGTGTTTTTTCCATAGAATTAAATAATATTAAAATGGAGTGAAAGGTTGATTGTTGACAAATAGAATAGTACCTCTGATCTGTGCAGTGTCTCATTTCACCTTAGAAAAAGATACATAAGAGGACTTTCTGATTTATTTTAGGATATTCTCATCTCATCTAAAAGAATTTGACTTGTACAGGGTTATTGTGCGACATATTGTGGAATATATAAGTACCTCTGGCTCACTTGGTACTTCTTTTACTAAATGACCATACTTTGGAAGATGCACACTATTTGGGATAGAGAAATAAACAAGGGAGAAGGAATCGCTTAATTAAATCATCATTCATACGTGTGTAGAGACCATCCGGTTGCCACATAGATTATGATACATATACTTTGAATAGTTACATGTCACATGTATATAGATTAGTGAATTTTAAAACACAAATAGAACACCCTGTCTATTTGATGAAAAACTCAAGGTTTCTGTTGGGTGGGATAAGGCACCAGGAAAAATGTAGGTAGCCTTTTAAAAAAATTATCAAATTAACCAAGTACCTTAGAAGAAATATCTGAGATCATTTCATTGTTAGTTTTACTCACTGCCCATCTTTTGTGCATTCACACTATGTTAAAACATAGCCTTACCAACTATTTCTGGATCGTACACTGAATGGACATCTTAGAGTTTAAAAACATGAATATCCTCTTGAATTCCTTCAAAAAGTAAGGTAAAGAATAAGAGCAAACCATACTGGAAGAACCCAAATAAAACAGCCCAGATATTTAAGTGAAAGTTAAATATATTTTCATATTGTTGAGCAACTTTCTTAAGATCTTTATTGCTATTATGAGAGGTGAAAATGTGTATTTATCAAATATGTATAGTTGTTATTTTATCATGCAAAAATCTGAATTATTGTAAAAGTATTGTACATTGTTAAAATTGTAATTCTGAATTGTATTTAAAAGTAATTCTTTCTGATATTGTTTTTATGTCACCCATGATGAAAAGTGGACTATGTATATACATAAACACACAAATATGAACTATTCCATTTAAAATTCTTAATAGTTATTTTCTTTTGATTGGTCATTTCTGTTGGCTTTAACTCCACTGAACTTCGAAGTATTTCTGTATATGCTATCAAATAAGAAAATACCCTGGAACATTAGAAAAATCCATCGAGAGACTTGCTTTCATCAGGTGCTTTATCAGACTTTTGAAAAGGTATCCAAGGCGTTGAAAGAAGTAATTGACTTTCAAGATCATCTCTTCTTTTTCTCAAGAAGAAAACAAAGGAAAAAGAAATTCTCTTCATTCAGTGAGTCCCCAGTTTGGGGTCTGGGGCGCTTAGAGACATTGTGAAATCAAATCTTGTGTTACATTTTTCTCCTGGCTCACTCTTTTTTGAGAAGGTTTATGGGCTATATGGCTGGTGAGACACCATCCCCTCCTAAGAAAATGTAGGTGCTCAGACAGGTAACCTCTGCTGCTACTGTTTTTATTTGTTTGTTTGTTTGTTTAATTTCTTTTATAGTTTGTTTCTGTCGTACTAGGATATTTTTAAATGTAATATATTGCAGGATTTATAACCAGGTTCACTGCTTTCTTTCTTTTTTTTTTTTCTTAAACCAAACAAAACAAAATTTCATTTAAGATACATTTAGGCGCCTTTGAAGCTTGGATTTTGGAATGTTTCAGTAGTGGACAGAAATCTGCTGTTGGAATCTTCTAGTCTTCCAGGTTTAATTTGAAATGTTTTTAGTTTTGTTTTGGATTTTTGTGTGGTATTTTATTTCCTTTATACCAATGCCCTTTTGCCATGCTGTTTTGGGGTGGCTGCCTAACTCTAGTGAAAATTCTTTCTATATTAACGAAAATGTGGTGTTTTAAATTCCTTAATGTTTTGCATTTTTAAAATTGTTTTTAAAGAAATATTCTAACTGCTTGCACTATTACTGTTCTTTGCCAGCCTTTTCAGGAGACAAAAAAACAAAAACAAACAAACAAAAAAATACCCAGAGAAAAAACTTTCCTTCTTCCCCCTTCCTGATGATGAGTGAGAAGTATTGAGAACTTTCGGGGTCAGTGCCCTTCTAAACTCCCCTTCCCCCAATAATGCAGCTGTAGAATGAATGGTAAATGCAGCGGTTTGGATTCAGGCACAGCCCCAGCCTGCTGGCAGGTAATTTGATTCTTTCTCCTTTTTTTCATCACAAGGCTAACTTTACTTTCTTTTTAAAATTTCCTTTCTTTTATGTACTTTGAAGGCACCAATGGGTTTGTAATATAACTTGGATTTCAAAAAGAAAAGTATAAACATATCTAGCAAATAATTTGGTTATAGAAAAAGTTTTGGGGGTAAAGTTTGAACTGGTTGGGATGAACCCAGGACTTTCTTTGGGGATTTGTTTTAGCCATTTAGATATCTCCATTCCTTGCATATATGTCTATAATTATTTCAGAGTGTGACTTTTTTAGCTTTGTTTTTGTTTTGGGTTTGTATGTTTCTTCCATTGTGCTACTCTGGCTTAAGCTTTTTCAGGGGTTGGTGTTCCGAATACACAGTGAGCTCACAGTATAAAGACATCAATTAGGAGTGGACAGGTATGGAAAACTAGAGTTTTGAAAAGGTAAAATTAGGTTCTAGGTTATATATATGGTAAAAACTCAACATAGCCTTCAGTTGACCTTAGTAGTGCTTCTCTTTCTGTGGCTTCATTATAAAAGTGAAAGGTAACGAGACAAAAGGTAATAGCATTTCAGTTATTTCAGGAGCAGCGTGATTTCAGAATTAATGATTTTAGCATTTCTGATGCACTAATTCTAACAGAGAGATAGATGTCAGCCATTCGAGATTATCATTAAGTAATGGTTTAAATATTGAAAAGTTATGGGTTTGAACAGATTGGAGGGCATTTCTGAAGCACAAGATCTTGGAGCAGATTAATCAAGCCCATAAAACAAAGTTAATGGCAGGAACAGGAATACAACTTATCCATTTTAATAGCCTTCCTGTTAGTTAATACTACTATCCTTTCCTGTCTGCCCCAGTCCCCCTACCCTTTTCCTCCTTTTTCCTGTCCTTTCCAAAGTTTTAGCTCTAATATGAGTTATTATCATTATGGGAGATAATCCTCTTTCTGATAGGTAGAATTTCAGTGTCAGTAGTCAGGACCTTTTCAAGATATATTTCTCTTTGGATGCCCTATCCAAGGAGGCTGGAAGTCTAGTAACTCACTAGTTAGGGAATAGGAAATCCTGGCTTGTAATGCTGTTTCTGCAGCTGAAGGCATAAAATAAGTCATAAACTTGTTTTGTGCTTCAGTTCACTCATATGAGGTAGGGACAGTCATTCCCCTAAGCATCTTAAGATAAAAATATTTATGTCTTGAACTGAAATTTACCAACAGAGGAATCCTGGCTCCACTCCTGCAGTAATTTATGACATATGGAAGGATCTTGTTCTCTTGCTAATGAGAATGGCTAGCATTAGCATGTGTGCACTCTGTGGTTGCATGGGATGTGGTGGATTTACGAACCTCCATTCCGCTGCCCCCCCCACCCCCCAAGATCACTGCCATGTTAAAAATGATCTTGCTTTCAGATTTCACCATATTCAAACTATATTAGATGGTCCTTATATAGTATATATACCTGGCTGCTACTGTGGGGTTTGGGAACATGAGGGGTGGGGTGAATTGTTGTTGTTTTAGGTTTCAGTCAGACAGCCATCCCTGTGCCCCAGTTCCCAGAAGCACAGCAGGCCTCTAGGAGCATCCGTGGGAACGGCGCAGTCCTGACATCACCAACTCTCCTGCTCAGGCTCATCCCATAATCAGAGGTCAAAGGGTGGGGCTTGAGATGGGGGAAGGAATGAGAAAGTAGAAACAATGTCACAGCAGTGCCACTGTTGACTAGCCTTTGGTGCTTATGTCAGTGTTTGTTTTATTTTTTAAGTTCACAAGATAAGTTTTTATTTTGGGGTAAAGGTAGTGGGAGGGTGGAACAAAAGCTATTATTACTAGTTCATCGTTATCACTAGCTCATTCTAGCATATTGTTCTTTAGTAGTGAATAAAGAATAAATTTGAAACTTAGACCTCAATAATAAAGAGACTGGGAATAGAAATGAATCTCAGGATATTAAAAAACAAAACATTTATGTGGTATTAATTTCCAGTTCTACAACCGCTATTACCTTTGTCACTCTCGCTTTTTTGCCCTTAATTCTTTTATGTATGTATACAGTTTGAGGAAATGTGCATTTGTGGTCAGTCCTTTTAAAGGGACCTAATGAAATTACTACTCTTTTGCAAAAAATATACCCATTGCTTATACGGGCATACAAATGCTACCCTATTTTAAATGTAGGTGGCGTATGTGTTCGTGTTTTAATGTATTCAGAGCCATTGGGCAATAAGCAGTCCAGAACATGAAAACTCAAGCAGGTAAAGCGCCTAACACCCTTAGTTTCTAGAATTACTTTTAAAGACTCCTGTATTGCTGCATCTTCCACAAGTCTTTTGGTAGTCTCTGAACTTAAAATTTGGAGGAGTTGACTACCTAGTTAAAATTTTAAGTTATGCATTTATTATTTGTAGGGACAGGTGAAGAAGGAAAGTAACAGAAAAGGAATGGCTCCTTGAGATGGCAGCTGCTGAGTGTCTAAATCTTTCCAGCTCCCCCCTCCTCCAGCTTAGCATGAACATTGATCATATGTGTTTTGATCTTCTGTGATTGGGATTTTTGTTGTTTTAACTTGGAGGGGAGGTTTCGGGGAAACAGGAACTTCATACACATGTGAAAATATGAAATGTTAAGGAATTTTTCTGTTTAATATGAATAGTAAGCAAGAACTTTTTCTATATACTCTTCTGCTGCAGCAGAGAAATAAACTGGTAGGTGGCAGCAGAAGAAAGAATTCTTCAGATTGATGGCTACTGACAGAATCTGCATAGGAGAAGAGATAGAGCATGACATACCACGACAAGCAAAGGGGGCAAAAATGGAAACAGGACTACGATCCCTGATCTTGACTCTTAAATGGTAAGTTAATTTCAAGAATGTGTTTCAATATGATACCAGTGTCCTGTAAGTCACTGTGGTGTGTAATCACGAATGCCTGTAAATTCTTGACGTAGGATGAATTTGTCCTAACTGGGGTACTATCATTCTTTAATTTGGAAAAAATAGGAGCAATATGTAAAATTAGGGATTTCCAGTATATTGATACGTGTGAAACCTTTTTTCCCCCCCAGCTTTATTGAGGTATAACTGACAGGTAAAATTGTAAGATGATGATTTGATATACATTGTGAAAGAGTTATTATCATATCCAATATGTAGACCTTAATGATGGCAAAAATTATGCTATCTCACAGTAAATGTGATTTTTTTAAAAAAATCTGCAAGATAAATGAAATATGCGTTGTTAATCATTTTGTAAAAATGAAAGTGTCCCCTTTTTAGTGTGAGCACTGGGGGGATAACTACAGAAGTATGTAATTTGACAATATTTTGTGGTAAAAATGACCTTTTCTTCTGGCTGTCTCTTTCCTTTCTAGTCCCATTTCCTTGTCACTGTACCTGCCCATCAGTTCCGTTCTGCATATTCACCTTTCTGTCTTATCTGTCTCTGCCCTTCTTCTCTTACTGTTTCTTCAGTTGTGCTTCTGCTTTCCTGGTTTGGTATCTCTCTCTTTAGTCATTCAGTCCCTCGGGATTTTATTTTTCCAATGTTGTCATTTTTTGTCTCTGCCCACATATTCCTCTGTGTGTGTGTGTGTGTGTGTGTGTGTGTGTGTGTGTGTGTGTCCCCATTTTCATTTGTGTTCTCTCTGGTAAATAGGTCTGTTTCCTTTCCATGAACAGCTGCCTTCAGACATGGGCATCAGTACCAGTGTTGTGATTTTCTACATTTTAGAATTTGATGAGGCTCAATAAAAGAAATGAAGTGATATTTTGAAGTCTCTAGATTTAAAGACTGTAATTTTCCATTCTTTTAATAAGTTGCAGATCCGTTTATTCACTCAACTACTTGTTTTACTATAGTATCTGTAATAACAGATTCAACTGCTGGCCTACAGAGGCCTACCATAGAAGTTTAGAAATTTTAAAGTGGAAAGCTTAGAGGTAGTATACTACAATCTTGGATTTACTGGTAAAGAAACTAACGTTCAGAGAAGTTAGTAACTAAGATTACAGAGCCAGGACTACATCTGAAGTGTCCTAACTGCCAATATGGTGCTCTTTGCATTATGTGGCGTGCATTCTTCAAAATCTGCTGTAGTACTGAATAAGTGAAGTGCTCTGCAATGAGACTGCTGTGAGTTAGAAAGAAAGTTGTCACTGTTTGGGCTTGTGGTTAGGATACTAAGGCAAGCTGTGGGCAGCCATTTTAGGTGGTTTGTACATAGAATTAATGAGTACATCATTTACAGGGTTTGAGAATAAAAAAGTGTCCCTTGTTAAGAGAAGATGCAAAGAGGTTCTTTGCAATTTCTGGTCAAGAGAGAAGAGAAGTGGATCTCTTAGATCTATTATACCACTAATCCTCTACCTCTCCTCTGGCCTACCTTTATTTCTATTCTGGATAATGAATCAATCTGCAACAAAGGTAAAACATTATATTCTGAATTTTTTTTTTCTGACAGGTTAGCAAGGGGTAGTAGATAGTTAAATGGACTTACTGTGTATACTTGGAATAAAGGATTTATCGTAACATGAAGCTAGAGTAACTGATATTATTGTTTAAATACATGGTGAATTCTGTTTTTTTTTTTAATAGTATAAAAAGAAGTCACCTTCTATTAAAAAGTTGTTTAATGCTAAATACAGTTTTTACATATATTAGTATGGAACACAAGAATACATGCCTTAGTTAATATGGTTAGAATTTCTAAACTTTTAAAAAGAGTTTTGTCACAAATTTTGGTTATTATATGGAGATGTCAGTGCTTTAGAACTGAAAGAAGCTTGAATCTTAATCTGAACCAAAATTTATTGCTCATTATATAATTTATTGAAAATGTAGTCTTGAGCACTAGAGTAAGAGCATTTAAGTTTAGTTTTGTTTGTTCAGGCATTTTGCTACAATAACTTTCTGTGATGTTTTAGAAAAAATGTTCTTACCTCAGTTTTTTCCTCTTGGTGCTAAAATAAAACACAATTGTCTATATTGTAGGGTTTTCAAGGAGTAATATTGCTGACACATCTTTTATATGATTGTATTTTTTAATATGAAATTCAGTGTCTAAAATTGGGTTGATTTTTGTAAAATATAAATTATCTCTATAGTACAGTTTAAATCAATCACTAGGAAAGTATGCTTACATGGATGTCTTACTGAAATAAGTCTCACAAAACTCCAGTGATGAAGACCAAAGTTTTGGCTTTTGTGTTGGCAGCATCTTGAAAAAGTAGATAAAATAATGGACCTATAAATTGAATTGTTGATTCTAGAGAGAAGAAATTTCAGGAAATAAGAATAGTTTCTCCTGAAGAAGAATCAAGTAAATCTGGGAAGTAAGGTTGCTCTTTTAAACCTGTTATAGGTTTAAGCCTTTAATTTTTAATGAATGATATACCTTAGTATACCTTTGTCAGCTGAGATCACCAAGATGAAATGTGGTAATTACAAAAAGGGTTATGATTCTTTTTGGCAATCTAGACATTTTGTATTTTTTTATTGTCACATTAGTTAATTTTCTTATTTTCCTTTTCTTTTTTCTCATCCTAATTATAAAGACTGTTTAAAACTGTGATTTAAGTGAGCTCTGTGTGTTTCCCCCCTAGGTTCTTTTGATCTCACAGAATGGATGAAGACAGTATGTTTTTTCAAATGGAGGATAGAAGTACACAGAACAAGGAAGCAATAGCTCTAACCTGTTTAATTCAATATGCTTTCTAAAATAAAAACACCAGAACTGGAAATGAAATAGCATGGAGTATGGTTTGTTCTTTTGTCAGTTATTTCTGCTCACTCCATTTTGTATGGGTTCACTTCAGTCTGCATATCTAGACTTGATGTCTAGCTCCACATGTGTCATTCTCTTTTTTTTCTTCACTTTTTGCAAGATTAAACTCCTTGGTTCTTGACAGACTGATCTCTCTATAAAATATTCTGATATGATTACTCCTTTTGGCACAAAGATAGGCACTAAAATGTGTATTTGGATTTTCTCCTGCCCCTTTCATCTCAGTTTACCTGTCCATGCTGAATAATTATTGCTGTGTTTTTATCTCTGAAGAAATGCAGCCTTTTTTCTGTTTCACTCTGACAAGGCTCTAGCACACACTTGTCATAGCATTGCTCACTACATTTTAATCTTGTGACTGGAGCCCATGTCTGACCTACTTTATTTGAACTGTAGGGGATCTAATAATATACATGTGTATACAGAGGCAGCCCTAGTACTTTTGACAAAATAGGCTTTGTAAGCTTTGACAACATGGGCTTTGTAAGCAGATACTGATACAAATTCTGATTTCATTACTTGCAGTTTAAATGGTCTTTGGACAGGTCACCTTCTGCAAGCCATAAAGGAGTGGTTGTAAAAAAATGGAAAGAACCGTACCTACTTTGCTAGTCTAATGTGTAAGTATTAGCTAAGCTATAATACATGTATAATTCTTAGCACATAGTTGAGCATTTAATAAATACTGTCTTTTAATTCTGTAAATTTTGATTATTGAAATCTTATTCAAGACATACCAAATCTTTTTTCGTCTCAGAATGGAAGTCTGTAAGGTTTTCTTTCTTGATTTTCTTTTTTTAAAAAATTAGTTTATTCATTTATTTTTGGTATGTTGGTTCTTTGTTGCTACGCGGGCTTTCACGCGGGTGAGCGGGGGCTACTCTTCATTGCGGTGCTCAGGCTTCTCATTGTGGTGACTTCTTGTTGTGGAGCACAGCCTCTAGGTGCACAGGCTTCAGTAGTTGTGGCACTCGGGCTCAGTAGTTGTGTCTCGCGGGCTGTAGAGTGCAGGCTCAGTAGTTGTGGCGCACAGGCTTAGTTGCTCTGCGGCATGTGGGATCTTCCCGGACCAGGGATCAAACCCGGGTCCCCTGCATTGGCAGGTGGATTCTTAACCATTGTGCCACCAGGGAAGTCCATGATTTCCTTTCGGTTTTCTTATTTAAACTCCTTTTAAACTCTTTTGTTTGGATCATTTTATGTGTGCATGTGTGTGTGTGTGTGTGTGTATGTGTGTGTGAGATTTCTCCTAATATAGACGGATTATTCCTCATTCCCACATTTCATTGGCTGAGGAATTTTATATTTCTTTAAAAAACCTTTTACCTCATTTTTTTCCAGGTTTTTCCCCCGTCAGCTCATAACATATTCTTTTCTTGCTCCTAAACCGAGAGAATTAAGTAAGGAAAATGCATACCATGTGCCATAAGGAATAGTTTAGGATAGTATGACTTGTTTTCCCAAAAATGATTTGAGGAGACTTAATATAAATGTATTAAAACAAACAGAAGATTGGGATGAAACCAAAATACAGAAAAGAATAAGGTGAAAAGAAGGGTTAAAATGCATATGCATGCTATCAGATCCTGTACATTTGCTCTGATAGAGGTGGACAGAATTGACAAAGAGTTGAATAAAGTTAGAAAATTCATGGTAACCTTAAGATAGAAGCAGATATATTGTACAGGAATAGCAATGTTTCCTGATCATGAGATGTCCCGCAGTGCAAATCAATATGACACTAAAATTTAGTCCACTGAAGTCAGTCCAGTAAGAAGTCTTTTTGATGGTCTGAGCTGATCCTGTGATGAAATTCTCTCGAAGTGTCCTTAGAACCACCTATATCATGATCACATGGATTATTTGTTAGGTTCCAGGGTCCTAAACCTGAATTTTTGGGTTGCCAGGAGTCTGCTTTTTGACAAACTCCTCAAGTGACTTATTCATAATAATGTTTGAGAATCACTGCCCTAAATCTTTTGTCAGTGACAGTGACTAAGAAACACTGCTCTTTGGAACCAGGGATTTTACTCTCTGAAAGGACAAATTCTAAGTATTTTAGGCTTTGCCGTCCACATACAGTCTCTTGCTTAAAAAAAAAAATAACCCTTTAAAACTGTAAAACCATTCTTAGCTCAGTTTGTACAAAACAGATTGATCCTTACTCTAGAGGAATGGGTGGATTGAATATACCTTAGGCAATGATCCGTGAATTTTACTTCTCTAAATTGAGGCTTTGTTAGCAGTAGAGTTTGAGGTTATTTGCTGTGATAGGAAAACAGATGTATTGAAATTCTTTGTAATGAACCAAGAATGGTGCTTTGGTAGTTATGAAAGGTGGAAAAGTTGATATTCTCGTTAAAGTTAGCTGTAAGTAGAAATATCAGGACAGAAGCGTGTACGTTTCTAAAAATGTAAAGACACCGAATCCTTCAAAGCTTTTTTCAGACTTAAAAGCTCAGTAAATAAGGACTTCAGTACTACAAACAGATGGCCTTAGTGGATGGTTTAATTTTTTAGTTCTGTACTCAGCTACTAGTTACACAGGAAGAATCCTTTAAAGGTGAGGGCTTCGTGAAACAGGCTTCTAGAGGTTGCCTGAGTACTCAGCTATTCCATGATCTCTAAAATGGTACATGGTATAAATTTGAGAGATTAAGCCATTGAAATCTATGTTACTGAACGATGTGTAGAGTCAAGAGATGTGGATGGTTTGGGGTAATCTCCCCCTCTTGTTTAGTGATTGTTGTAATTTTAAAAGCTTATTGTTAGAGCTGGAGGCTGTTTGCTTCAGGTTTTCTTTTTTCCCAGCCTAATTGAGATATAATTGGCAAATCACATTGTATTAAAGTGTATAACAATGATTTGATGTGTCTAAGTATTGCAAGATATTTACCACAAGTTTAACATCCATCACCTCACATAGTTATAATTTTTTTTCTTGCAATAAGAACTTTTAACATCTACTCTCAGTAAATTTCAAATATACAATACAGTATTGTTAAGTATAGTCACCATGTTGTACGTTACATCCCCAGGACTTTTTCATCTTACAACTGGAGGTTTATACCTTTTGACCACTTTCACCCATTTCCCCCCAACCCCCAGTCTCTGGCAACCACAAATCTGATCTCTTCCTATGAGGTGGTTTTTTTTTTTGTTGTTTTTTTTTCCTTTGAGATAAGGAAAAAAATTTTGTTTCCTTCAGGTGTATACCCAGAAGTGGAATTGCTGGATCATACAGCAGTTCTATTTTTTAACTTTTTGGGGAACCTCCATACCATTTTCCATAGTGGCTGCACCAGCTTACATTCCTACCAGCAGGCACAAAGCTTCCCTTTTCTCCACATCCTCACTAGCATTCATCTACCTGTTTGTTTGTTCGTTTTTTTATGAGTATAGCCATTCTAACAAGTGTGAGATGACCTTCACTGGAGTTTTGATTTGCATTTTCCTGATGATCAGTGATGTTGAACACCTTTTCACGTATCTGTTGGCTGCTTGTATGTCTTTGGAAGAATGTCTAATCAATTCCTCTGATCATTTTTTATGTTGGATTGTTTTTGCTATTGAGTTGTATTTATATTTTTTCAATATTAACCCCTTGTCAGATATTTGATTTGCACATATTCTGTTCAGTATGTTGCCTTTTCATTTTGTTCATGGTTTCCTTTGCTCTGCAGAACCTTTTTAGTTGGATGTAGTCCCACTTGTTTATTTTTGCTTTTGGTGTCTAATCCGAAAAATTATTGCCAAGACCAATGGCAAGGAGCTTACTACTTATTAGTTAACGCCTAGAAAACTCTTCTAGGAGTTTTATGTTTTCAACTCTTAAGTCTTTAATCCATTTTGAGTTAATATTTCTGTATGGTATATGTGTATAGTTTAAGGTAGGGGTTCAGTTTCAAGTCTTTTTGCATGTGGCTGTCTAGTTTTCCCAACACCATTTATTGAAGAGACTGTCCTTTTCCCATTGTGTGTTCTTGTATCCCGCATTGTAAATTAATTGACTATATATGTACGGGTTTGTTTCTAGGCTCTCTGTTCCATTGGTTTATGTGTCTGTTGTTATGCCAACACCATATGGTTGTTTACTAAACCTTTGTGACATGGTTAGAAATCAGGAAGTGTGCCTCTGGCTTTTTTTTTTTTCCACATCAGGTTTTCTTTTCTTTTTTTTCTTTTTTTTTTTTTTGCGGTACGCGGGCCTCTCACTGTCGTGGCCTCTCCCGTTGCGGAGCACGGGCTCAGCGGCCATGGCTCACGGGGCCCAGCCACTCTGCAGCATGTGGGATCTTCCCGGACCGGGGCACGAACCCGTGTCCCCTGCATCGGCAGGCGGACTCTCAACCACTGCGCCACCAGGGAAGCCCCCACATCAGGTTTTCTTGAAGAGATCTGAGTGGCACACCTGTGGCAACCACATTCCACCTCTAATATATGCTGCATAGATCTCTTCGCACATACGTTTGGGGAACAGCTCCTCCACAGTTCCATGAGCCTCTTTGACAAAAATGGCTGCATTGGCATCATTTTCTACCAGTGGTACCTAGAATACCATAAGGTCCACCAGATTGTGTGGCCCAACTTGCAGGGCTACTTGCATCACAGCCTGAATCTTCTACAGAGCCCTTTCTTGCTCCAGACCCTAGTCAAACTAAGTTACTTTTCACACCATCCAGTATATAGGCTGGGATAGCGTTTCTAGGCAAAATGTGTTGCCTCCATAATCTAGAGAGATCCACCAGGCATTGTGCGTGTTTCCATGTAGCAGGTGATGTAAATGTAACAAGTTGTGTTTTACTTTGTAGGGGATGTTCCAGATGCCTCTTAGTACAGGTCATCTAAAAACTATAGGAATGGCAGATCTCCAGATCTCTGTAGAGTTTATTTCCCACCCTCTGGAACACGTATCTCAGCAAGGCCTCTGGTATGCTCAGCTTCCTTTTGCTCATTTGTCTGATAAGTGTGATGTCATTGATGTAATACATTTATGTGATGTTCTGTGGAATGTCCAGATGGCCTATAATTTAGATTATATCATATCCTTGGCGCAAAACTAAATGAATATTATCCATTCCATGTGGATGCAAACTATTTCTAGTCTTCTTTCCTGATGGAAATAGTGGAGGAAATTCACTTACCATACCAGTGGTTGTATATTATGTCCCTGAGCCCTAGTATCCCTGCTGTGTGCAGTCATTGGCTAGGAAGAGTTTGGCCTTGGA
The DNA here is from genome assembly GCF_003031525.2 of Neophocaena asiaeorientalis asiaeorientalis. NCBI lineage: Eukaryota > Metazoa > Chordata > Mammalia > Artiodactyla > Phocoenidae > Neophocaena > Neophocaena asiaeorientalis. The sequence goes on from NW_020176571.1 coordinate 7,048,436, forward strand.
GCAGAATACGGAGGTGGATCCAAAAGAATGTCATCTGGAGGCTGGCAAGCCAACTACATTTTTCACAGCGAGTTATAGGAGAGGTCTGATTGGCAAACTTGTATGACTGCCACAGTGCTCTTGATAGATAAATAGTTCTCAAGAAGAGAATAAACTGAAAAGAAAAATCTACTGGCACCTCTCCTACTCCTCCTGACCTTATTCCCTAGAGGGAATCACTGTTAATATTTTCTTGCATATCCTCCCAGAATTTCTGAATTTATTTTATAAGCCTGTCTCTTTTTCTTAGCCCGATAGGATTATGATATAACCGTGTTCCATAACTTTACAATGTATTACATTTAATATCTTGCCATACAAGTGTGTATACTACTACCTCAATTTTTTTAAACAGCTATATAAAATGCTATTATTTGCTCCTACCATAATTTAATTCCTTGGCTTAGTTACCTGAAATATCCCAGTATTCTTCCAATAGATATTTGCTCTTTGTTTAAATTGTTACATGCAATTTAACTCGTTGGTTAAAGAGTTCTAATACAGGAAAGGAGACTGAGAACACGAAAATAAACTTTGACAGATTTCTCTTAGGATGACATTGAAAATAATTTGAACACAAATTGAGTGTTGCCAGAACACCTAATATGTGTATATACTAATGGTAACAAATAGGACCTGGGAAAACTACAGCGAAGTTTCCCATGGTTGTATTCAAAGTGAATCCCACAATTTGGTCATGTGCTTAATTACCAAAGGATGGGAAAAAAAGGCGTGAGTTGATTTTTAAAAAGTAATGGCTTGGTTCCAGAAACCAGGCAGAGTCTTGGATTGGCCTGAGTGACACTAGATTTAACGGAGGACAGCTGGCCCGTAATAGGGATGTGGTAGGATTAAAGAATTGCCAAGTCTAATTAACATCCAGGGACTATAAAGTGCCGGCAAGAATAGTGAAGTCACTTGTACCAGTTCAATAAAATCAATTGAGTATTTAAACACACACTCGGGGAATATTTTCAAAATCCGTATCTTGCATAATTAGGGTATCATAATAAAAGCAGAAAAAAAGGCTGCCAACCAATTCAGTATTTGGAAAACAGTTTTATAATTGTATTTCCGTGTATACTCCACTCCATCTCCAGGAAAACACATTTGAGTGAAAACACATGCCAACATTAGAAACATTTAATATATTTGCTGACATAGGTAATAAATATTTGATAAGTTCAATTTATGTGTAAGATGAATTAGCGTAATTCCAGACCACTTTATGTAAGGCATCTCTGCCAAAGAGCCTGAAATATACTGGATCTAGTATACATTGGACCAGACCTGACTTTGGATAACATGAATATATTATACTTGGAGTAGATCTATACAGGTTGCCCAGTTCAAGGAATTTGCAATGAAGTAACTAATGAGACCAGTCAAGCCTATGATTTGTCCACTAGTCTAATAACCCTAGCCTAATCACTTGACAAGTATTGTCAAAGTCAAGTTAGAACTGAGTCTAAATTTCAGCTTTGCCACATGCTAGTTCTGTGATTGTGTGGAAGTTAAGTTCTCTTTGCACCAATTTTTCTATGGCAAAAATTATCAATGATAGGTTTTAATTTGATTTAAAAGTAAACGTAATAGCATTTGGAACATAATTGATGTTAAATAAATAGCTCACCTAGAATTTCTCCCCTTTGCACTGAAGGATAATGAAAGAACTATGAAAGATAATCTCTGTCTTCCACTAGCCTGTAATTCAGCTGGGAGATGGAGAGAAGAAAAAATACTTGTGAACAATTAAAAACAAATTTGCATAATGTCAACAGTAAAACAGTAATCCATAGAATGGGGGGAAATATTTACAAACCTATGTCTGATAAGGGATTAATATCTAGAATTGAGAATTTCTAAATTGCAACAACAGAAGAATAACTTAATTCAAAAATGGGCAAAGGACTTGAAAAGACTTTCTTCGAAGAACACAGAGAAGTGGCCAGTAAGCACATTGAAAGATGCTAACTAACATCACTAATCATGAGGGAAGTGCAAAACAAAACTGAGATATCACTTCACATCCATTAGGATGGCTAATAAGTTCTGGCAAGCTAGATCAGCCCCTCCTAATACGTAATAGAGCGAGTTTCCCACAAGAATAAGAGGGAGGGGAGGGCAGTTTTCTTCCCTAAAAAGAAGAGACAATGAATGGAATGAAAATGGGGAGTATTAATATAGAGACTATTATCTTGTTTTACTGGAGACAGTATTTGAAAGATTAAGACATAGCTTTAGAGGATTTACGTGACCTTCCAATGGTTACATAGTAGCGAAGCCAAAATGTTAAAAAAGGTGCCCTTAGGTTAACTCTTAGTCTCTGTTCTCAGAGTGGGGGTTTCAAGCACTTTGGTCTGTTTTATGGTGATCTGGTAAAGGGAAATTAATTGCAATAGCTCTGGATGCTCAGGAAGTGAGAAGAATGATATATCTTCCATTAAACCCCCGAGATTCCTATCCTCTGGTATACATGCTGTGTCTCCCTTTAAATGGGACCTCTGAGTATGATGAACTGTCATCTTGTGATTAGGTTATGTTATATGACAAAGGTACAGGGATTTTGCAACTCTTAAAACCTCTAATCAGTTGGCTTTAAACTGATCAAATGGGAGATTGTCCTTGGTGGGCTCAACCCAATCAGTTAGGCTGTTTAAAAGAAGCTCTAGAGGACAGAGAGGAGAAATTGGATTTGAAACAGCAGAGACACCCCTGGTGGCCTTGAAACAAACTGCCATGTGGAGGGGAGAAGAGAGGGCGAGGAACAGAGTCACAAGGAACTGAATTCTACCAAGAATTTGCAGGAGGAGCCTGAGACTCAGATGAGATTGCAGCCTCCTGACTCCCTGAGAAGACCTGTGCCCAGACTCCCTACCTGTGACAATTGTGAGATAATAAATGTGAGTTGTTTTAAATCCCTAAATTTAAATCCCTAAAGTGAGTTATACCGCAATAGAAACCTAATACAAGTATCTTTATAGTAAAAATATGTATGTAAAATAAATACTATAAATATATTTACATGTATTATATTTTTAATATAAATAATGTTTTAATCTAATGTATAAATATACTTTATTCTATATAAATATTTATAGTATATAGGTGCTGTGGCAGATTTGTGCTACCTTGTCTGATGGTGGGATAACATGTACTGGGCATAGCTTATAGCTTCACAGGCACAGGGGTCTAGTCTAGTACATTGAATGATTGTGTAATGGAAAGAGCAGTGGATTGAGAGACAGGAAATAGTATTCCGTGCTGCCATGGACTAATTGAGTAACCCTAGATAAATCACTTACTTTTGAGAAGCTTCAGTTTCCTCATCTGGAAAGGGAAGGAATTAGACTGGGTTAATTCTGATGTCCCTTCTAGCTCTAACTTATATTAAATGTGTCAGTTATATTGTATGTAGGATGTAGTTAAACCTGGAAGGGAGGATAAGCTTTCCAAAGTGGTGACACAAAAATATTCAAGAACAAAAATGTCCTGTGTGCGTACAAAGACCAGGTCCGAAAAGAGAAGCAGCAGGGACAAATTTATGAGAATGATGAGGGATGAGGACAGGTAGATTTGGGGGTGGGGGAAGGGATGGAAAGAGAGAATCGATAGGAGGTGAGTGTGAAAATCAAGGAAGAAGTGAGTTTCTCCACGCAGCTGAGATGTGAGTTGTGAGAAATTGAACTTGCCAATTTATGGCCACTCAAAGGATGACAGGCAATAAATATTGTGTACCTTCTATAATTCTCTGGCCTAAATGGGAACACCAAGATAATTACTACCTTGGAAAGCAAAAAACATGTTTTAGAACTGCTATGGGTACTACGTGCTGCTCTATCTTGGGCAGACGGAGACCTCAGCCCACAAACTGCTTCCAGCTTCAAATGAGGTGGCCCACTGTGTAGAACTCCACCCTTCTCAAGGCCAGGAGAATTGGTATTGGCAGATATCACAGAATGAAAGAATGGAGGAACCGCCAAGCAGTCTTCCTAGTGAGGTGTATTTGAAAGAAAGATGAGATCTGACTTTATGAAAGAGGATTGAGTCTAGGACACATGTTTTTCTTCTTAGACAAAGAGACCTGTAAGTCTTTCTGCTTCAAAGACAGAACACAAGATGTGGTTGAATGTACACACAAGGAATTAGGAGGTCCTCTGGGCTTTATTCATGTTTTCTCCTGCTTTTACTTATACTGTATAACTAATCTCTTCAGGATATTGAAGGAAGAAGTTTCTTTTTAAGTCAACAATTATATAGGTGGATAAATACTTTTAGAAAAAAATTTTTGTTGCACTGTTTTTTTTGTCTTCATTTAAGAATGGTGGTATTGAGGGAGTTTCCTGGCACTCCACTGGTTAGGACTCAGTGCTTTCACTGCCGAGGGCCCGGGTTCAATCCTTGGTCAGGGAAACTAAGGTCCCACTAGCCCGGCGATGCAGCCAAAAAATTTAAAAAAAAAAAAAATGGTTGTATTGAAACAGTTCTGGAGACGGATGGTGGTGATGGTTGCACAGCAACGTGAATGCACTTAATACCACTGAACCCTACCCTTTAAAATGGTTAGAAGGGTAAATTTTACGTTACATACAATTTACCACAATTTTTTTAAAATTGAAAAGTTTGCAACACAGTTCTACCGTTAGTTTCTAAGGTCCCATTTCACATCTTCATCAGCATTAAAAATCTTGACAAATCGGTTTTTAAGGAAGAATGATGGTCTTATATAACAAGTCTTCACATAATTCTAGTAGGAATAATATTTTCCAAGTACACATCCAAGCTCCTCCTGAAGTCCTGCTATTAGACATTTTTGCCCTTTGAAATCATGTTTTTGAGGTATTTCAGACTGAGCTTAATATCAGGTCCTGCTTCCCACAGTTTGCGTCACTGTATCCCCATCTCAGCCCAATCTCTAGGTTAAATTCTGCTCTTTGGTAAAACACATTAAATATCTCTCATCCAACAATAACACTTCGCATCAAATGATCTTTGTTACTGGCAAGACTCTGATATTATACTCCATTTTTGATAATTGGATTTCTGTTTTGTCTCCTGTGGCTGAGTGCCTGTTTTGTAACTTTCCTTCTACCCTAAATGCTCTATGATTGGACTCAGAGTTTCATCCAACAAATATTTAAGGGATCTACTATGTGCCACACACTATTTTAGATGTTTGGGTTAAATCCTTGCCATCACTTGCTTTATGGTACAGTAGGGGAAACAGATAGTAAATAGTAAATGTTCTTAAGCTGGAAGTGTGCCTGGAATGTTTGAGGAACTGCAATGAGGTCAGTATGGTTGGAGCACAGAGAGCAATAGTAGAAGAAAGGTATTTAAGGACCAGATTAAACGGTCCTTAAGATAACTGCAGAGACATTGTTTTATTTTGAGAGAAATTGAGAAGCATTGGACAGTTTTGAGCAGAGAAGTAATATGATCTAACTTACATATTTAAAGGATCATTTTAACTCCATTGTTGATAATACACTCTGGACAGGTAGAAACAGGAAGACTACTGCAGTAATACTGGCAAGAGGACTTCAGCTTCTGGCCAAGGTGAAGTACCAGAGACTGAATTTACCCTGCCATCGGAAACAACTAAAAAATAGGACATAGTATATATAACAATGGTTTTCAAGCACTGGACATCAGTTAGCCCATGGTAATGATCCCTTAGAGATGGAAAACTACTCGGGTGAGCCCTGTGATTGCTCCATCTTACTACATGGGGAGTTTTCAGGTCACAGTGCAGGGGAAGGCAATCTTAAAGGAGCTTAGTGGTCCCACTGAGTTGAAGAAATGGAGTTGAGGGTTAGAGGGCCAGCCTGCTGGAATTCTCAGGGCAGAGTACCAGAGAGGAAAGATGACCACAGAGAGAGAATACAGAGATTTGCAGAGGGTCTTGCTGAGTTTTTCAGATGAGTCTTACCAGCATATGCATGTGAAGAAACTACCCAAGGGCAGCAAAAGAACCACCTGAAATTATTAGTAGGAATGGTCCCTGGGGCTCACAAAAGGACTGGAATAGTTTGTATTCCCACCAGCCACAGTGGAAAACCCAAATATATCATGGGACAAAAAGTAGAGAACTCAGAAGGGTATTGCATCAGGAGTGGGAAAAAATTGCCACAGACTAAAAGCCATTCAGGAACTTCCCTGATGGTCCAGTGGGTAAGACTCCACGCTCCCAGTGCAAGGGGGCCTGGGTTCGATCCTTGGTTGGGGAACTAGATCCTGCATGCATGCTGCAACTAAGAAGTCTGCATGCTACAACTAAAAGATCCCGTGTGCTGCAGCTAAGACTCAGCCAAATACATACATAAATAAACAAACAAATAAATAAAAGCCATTCAATCACACTTAACAAAGCTTAAAACCAAACCTTACCAACAAGGACCTACTGTATAGCACAGGGAACTCTACTCAATATTCTGTGATAGCCTATATGAGAAAAGAATCTAAAAAAGAATGAATATATGTATAATTGAATCACTTTGCTGTACACCTGAAACTAACACAACATTGTAAATCAACTATACTCCAATAAAATTCAAATATTAAAAAGACAAAAAAAAAAGCAAGCCTTGATCACAGCTGGGGCAAACAACAGATTAAGCAAAAAGCTTAAAAGGGAAAAGCTGAAGAATGAATTGACCATAGGGGCTTTGAAAGCTTCAACATATTCCTGGAATCTAGGAGGCCATGTGCATGAGTCAGGCTGTGCACATGCTCAGGAAAGACCATAAGGAAAAAAAACAAAAGAAAGGGAATTCCCTGGTGGTCCAGTGGTTAGGACTTGGCACTTTCACTATTATGGTCCTGGATTCAATCCCTGGTCAGGGAACTAAGATTCTGCAAGCCACACCCCATGACAAAAAAAAAAAAAAAAAAAAAATTGTTGATAATACACTCTGGACAGGTAGAAACAGGAAGACTACTGCAGTAATACTGGCAAGAGGACTTCAGCTTCTGGCCAAGGTGAAGTACCAGAGACTGAATTTACCCTGCCATCGGAAACAACTAAAAAATAGGACATAGTATATATAACAATGGTTTTCAAGCACTGGACATCAGTTAGCCCATGGTAATGATCCCTTAGAGATGGAAAACTACTCGGGTGAGCCCTGTGATTGCTCCATCTTACTACATGGGGAGTTTTCAGGTCACAGTGCAGGGGAAGGCAATCTTAAAGGAGCTTAGTGGTCCCACTGAGTTGAAGAAATGGAGTTGAGGGTTAGAGGGCCAGCCTGCTGGAATTCTCAGGGCAGAGTACCAGAGAGGAAAGATGACCACAGAGAGAGAATACAGAGATTTGCAGAGGGTCTTGCTGAGTTTTTCAGATGAGTCTTACCAGCATATGCATGTGAAGAAACTACCCAAGGGCAGCAAAAGAACCACCTGAAATTATTAGTAGGAATGGTCCCTGGGGCTCACAAAAGGACTGGAATAGTTTGTATTCCCACCAGCCACAGTGGAAAACCCAAATATATCATGGGACAAAAAGTAGAGAACTCAGAAGGGTATTGCATCAGGAGTGGGAAAAAATTGCCACAGACTAAAAGCCATTCAGGAACTTCCCTGATGGTCCAGTGGGTAAGACTCCACGCTCCCAGTGCAAGGGGGCCTGGGTTCGATCCTTGGTTGGGGAACTAGATCCTGCATGCATGCTGCAACTAAGAAGTCTGCATGCTACAACTAAAAGATCCCGTGTGCTGCAGCTAAGACTCAGCCAAATACATACATAAATAAACAAACAAATAAATAAAAGCCATTCAATCACACTTAACAAAGCTTAAAACCAAACCTTACCAACAAGGACCTACTGTATAGCACAGGGAACTCTACTCAATATTCTGTGATAGCCTATATGAGAAAAGAATCTAAAAAAGAATGAATATATGTATAATTGAATCACTTTGCTGTACACCTGAAACTAACACAACATTGTAAATCAACTATACTCCAATAAAATTCAAATATTAAAAAGACAAAAAAAAAAGCAAGCCTTGATCACAGCTGGGGCAAACAACAGATTAAGCAAAAAGCTTAAAAGGGAAAAGCTGAAGAATGAATTGACCATAGGGGCTTTGAAAGCTTCAACATATTCCTGGAATCTAGGAGGCCATGTGCATGAGTCAGGCTGTGCACATGCTCAGGAAAGACCATAAGGAAAAAAAACAAAAGAAAGGGAATTCCCTGGTGGTCCAGTGGTTAGGACTTGGCACTTTCACTATTATGGTCCTGGATTCAATCCCTGGTCAGGGAACTAAGATTCTGCAAGCCACACCCCATGACAAAAAAAAAAAAAAAAAAAAAAAAGGAAAGACCTGAGAAGGCCCTAAGCTCTCACCTCTGACTGCCCTTGAAACTGCACAAGCAGGAAGTGAAGACTAAGATACTGTTGCAAACTGCCTGGCTAAATCTGAAGATATGCTCCAATATAACCACAGAGCTCCTCAGCAAGACTGAGAGATTTATTGGTTTAAGGACATTTTTTGCCTTAAAGAAATCTCTCTCCAGTTATTAGTTGACCACTAAGCTAACTGAGTAAGGACTTTGGTGGCTGCACACAAAAAAGAATATAGACTTTACAGAATCAGTACAGAAGTGTCACTAAACCATCAATTACAAGAAGAGGAAACAACAATGAACTGGAAAGAGGAGAGACTGACTGCCAGAGTTGCTACATTATATTACTTGAAATGCCCAGTTTCTGACAAAATGTTAGGACACATTAAATCAGCTATTTAAAATACGTTCAAAGAACTAAATGAAAACTTTGTCTAAAGAACTAAAGTTTAAGAACAATATCTCATCAAATGGAGGATACCAATAAAGAAAATAAAAATTATAAAAGGAGCCAAACAGGAACTCTGGAGTTGAAAAATATAACACCTGAAAGGAAACAAGCACTAAAGGAAATTTGAGCAGGAATAAGAATCAGCAAACTTGAAGATAGGTTAATTGAGATTATACAGCATAAACTTAGGAGGGAGTGGAGCTACATAAGAGCAAAGTTTTTGTAAACTGTTGAAATTTATATTAATCCAAGTTAGATTGCTACCAATTAAGGTGTTAATAGTAATCCACAGAGCAACCACTAAAGACATAATTTAAACATATGCTGGGACGTAGTGAGAGAGTAGCATTGACATATATACACTACCAAATGTAAAATAGATAGCTAATGGGAAGCAGCTGCATAGCACAGGGAGATCAGCTCGGTGCTCTGTGATGACCTAGAGGGGTGGGATAGGGAGGGTGGGAGGGAGACGCAAGAGGGAGGGGATATGGGGATATATGTATATGTATAGCTGATTCACTTTGTTATAAAGCAGAAACTAACACAACATTGTAAAGCAATTATACTCCAATAAAGAAAAAAGAAACGTAGTAAAGAAACAAGGAAATTTAAGTGATATCTACAACAAAAAGGAATGCAGTAATGGAGGAATTGAGGAACAAAAAGATGTATAATAAGCAAATGGCAAAATGGCAGACATAAATCCTAATTTATCCTTTTTTTTCCTTTTAGCTTGTTTATTTTTTGAATTTTATTTTATTTTTTTATACAGCAGGTTCTTATTAGTTATCCATTTCATACATATTAGTGTATATATGTCAATACCAATCTCCCAATGCATCACACAACACCCCTCCACCCCCCACCCCTGCTGCTTTCCCCCCTTGGTGTCCATATATTTGTTCTCTACATCTGTGTCTCAATTTCTGCCCTGCAAACTGGCTCATCTGTACCATTTTTCTAGGTTCCACATATATGCGTTAATATATGATATTTGTTTTCCTCTTTCTGACTTACTTCACTCTGTACGATTTTTCATCCTTAGTGTATAGGAATGCAAGAGATTTCTGCGCATTAATTTTGCATCCTGCCACTTAACCAAATTCATTGATTGGCTCTAGTAGTTTTCTGGTGGCATCTTTAGGATTCTCTATGTATAGTATCATGTCACCTGCAAACAGTGACAGTTTTACTTCTTCTTTTCCGATTTGTATTTCTTTTATTTCTTTTTCTTCTCTGATTGCCATTGCTAGGACTTCCTAAACTATGTTGAATAATAGTGGTGAGGGTGGACATCCTTGTCTTGTTCCTGATCTTAGAGGAAATGCTTTCAGTTTTTCACCATCGAGAATGATGCTTGCTATGGGTTTGTCATATATGGCCTTTATTATGTTGAGCCAGGTTCCCTCTTTGCCCACTTTCTGGTGAGTTTTTATCATAAATGGGTGTTGAATTTTGTCAAAAGCTTTTCTACATCTGTTGAGTCGATCATGGTGTATGATCCTTTTAATGTGTTGTTGGATTCTGTTTGCTGGTATTTTGTTGAGGATTTTTGCATCTATATTCATCAATGGTATTAGTCTGTAATTTTCTTTTTTTGGTAGTATCTTTGTCTGGTTTTGGTATCAGGGTGATGGTGGCCTCATAGGATGAGTTTGGGGGTGTTCCTGCCTCTGCAATTTTTTGGAAGAGTTTGAGAAGGATGGGTGTAAGCTCTTTTCTAAATGTTTGATAGAATTCACCTGTGAAGCCATCTGGTCTTGGACTTTTGTTAGTTGGAAGATTTTTAATCACAGTTTCAATTTCATTACTTGTGATTGGTCTGTTTATATTTTCTATTTCTTCCTGGTTCAGTCTTGGAAGTTATACCTTTCTAAGAATTTGTCCATTTCTTCCAGGTTGTCCATTTTATTGGCATAGAGTTGCTTGCAGTAGTCTCTTAGGATGCTTTGTATTTCTGCGGTGTCTGTTGTAACTTCTCCTTTCTCATTTCTAATTTTATTGATTTGAGTCCTCTCCCTCTTTTTCTTGATGAGTCTGGCTAAAGGTTTATCAGTTTTGTTTACCTTCTCAAAAAACTAGCTTTTACTTTTATTGATCTTTGTTATTGTTTTCCTTGTTTCTATTTCATTTATTTCTGCTCTGATCTTTATGATTTCTTTCCTTCTGCTAACTTTGGGTTTTGTTTATTCTTCTTTCTCTAGTTCCTTCAGGTGTAAGGTTAGATTGTTTATTTGAGATTTTTCTTGTTCTTGAGGTAGGCTTGTATAGCTATAAACTTCCCTCTTAGAACTGCTTTTGCTGCATCCCATAGGTTTTGGATTGTTATGTTTTCATTGTCATTTGTCTCTAGGTATTTTCTGATTTCCTCTTTGATTTCTTCAGTGATCTCTTGGTTATTTAGTAACGTATTGTTTAGCCTCCATGTGTTTGTGTTTTTTATGTTTTTTTCCCTGTAATTGTTTTCTAATCTCATAGCGTTGTGGTCAGAAAAGATGCTTGATATGATTTCAATTTTCTTAAATTCACTGAGGCTTGATTTGTGACCCAAGATGTGATCTATCCTGGAGAATGTTTCTTTTTTTTTTTTTTGCGGTATGCGGGCCTCTCACTGCTGTGGCCT
>NW_020176571.1:7060110-7136459 GCF_003031525.2 Neophocaena asiaeorientalis asiaeorientalis
TTTTTTTTTTTTTTTTTTGCGGTACGCGGGCCTCTGCCTGCTGTGGCCTCTCCCGTTGTGGAGCACAGGCTCCGGCCATGGCTCACGGGCCCAGCCGCTCTGCGGCATGCGGGATCTTCCCGGACCAGGGCACGAACCTGTGTCCCCTGCATCGGCAGGCGGACTCTCAACCACTGCGCCACCAAGGAAGCCCTATTGTGTCATTTAAAGCTTATGTTTTCTTATTAATTTTCTGTCTGGATGGTCTGTTCATTGGTGTAAGTGAGGTGTTAAAGTCCCCCACTATTATTGTGTTACTGTCGATTTCCTCTTTTATAGCTGTTAGCAGTTGCCTTATGTATTGAAGTGCTCCTGTGTTGGGTACATACATATTTATAGTTGTTATATCTTCTTTTTGGATTTATCCCTTGAGCATTATGTAGTGTCCTTCCTTGTCTCTTGTAACGTTCTTTATTTTAAAGTCTATTTTATCTGAGATGAGTATTGCTACTCCAGCTTTCTTTTCACTTCCATTTGCATGGAATATCTTTTTCCATTCCCTCACTTTCAGTCTGTATGTGTCCCTAGGTCTGAAGTGGGTCTCTTGTAGACAGCATATATATGGGCCTTGTTTTGGTATCCATTCAGCGAGCCTGTATCTTTTGGTTGGAGCATTTAATCCATTCATTTTAAGGTAATTATTGATATGTATGTTCCTATTATCATGTTCTTAATTGTTTTGGGTTTGTTCTTGTTGGTCCTTTTCTTCTCTTGTGTTTCCCACTTAGAGAAGTTCCTTAGCATTTGTTGTAGAGCTTGGTTAGTGGTGCTGAATTCTGTTAGCTTTTGCTTGTCTGTAAAGCTTTTGATTTCTCCATCGAATCTGAATGAGATCCTTGCCCAGTAGAGTAATCTTGGTTGTAGGTTCTTCCCTTTCATCACTTTAAATATGTCACGCCACTCCCTTCTGGCTTGTAGAGTTTCTGCTGAGGAATCAGCTGTTAACCTTATGGGAGTTCCCTTGTATGTTATTCGTCGTTTTTCCCTTGCTGCTTTCAATAATTTTTCTTTGTCTTTAATTTTTGCCAATTTGATTACTATGTGTCTTGGCGTGTTTCTCCTTGGGTTTATCCTGTATGAGACTCTGCTTCCTAGAGTTGGGTGGCTATTTCCTTTCCCATGTTTGGGAAGCTTTCGACTATAATCTATTCAAGTATCTTCTCGGGTCCTTTCTCTGTCTCTTCTCTTTCTGGGACCCCTATAATGTGAATGTTGTTGTGTTTAATGTTGTCCCAGAGGTCTCTTAGGCTGTCTTCATTTCTTTTCATTCTTTTTTCTTTCTTCTGTTCCGCAGTAGTGAATTCCACCATTCTATCTTCCAGGTCACTTATCCCTTCTTCTGCCTCAGTTATTCTGCTATTGATTCCTTCTAGTGTAGTTTTCATTCCAGTTATTGTATTGTATATCTCTGTTTGTTTGTTCTTTAATTCTTCTAGGTCTTTGTTAAACATTTCTTGCATTTTCTCAATCTTTGCCTCCATTCTTTTTCCGAAGTCCTGGATCATCTTCACTATCATTATTCTGAATTCTTTTTCTGGAAGGTTGCCTATCTCTACTTCATTTAGTTGTTTTTCTGGGGTTTTATCTTGTTCCTTCATCTGGTACATAGCCCTCTGCCTTTTCATTTTGTCTGTCTTTCTGTGAATGTGGTTTTTGTTCCACAGGCTGCAGGATTGTAGTTCTTCTTGCTTCTGCTGTCTGCCCTCTGGTGGATGAGGCTATCTAAGAGGCTTGTGGAAGTTTCCTGATGGAAGGAACTGGTGGTGTGTAGAGCTGGGTGTTGCTCTGGTGGGCAGAGCTCAGTAAAACTTTAATCCCCTTGTCTGCTGATGGGTGGGGCTGGGTTCCCTCCCTGTTGGTTGTTTGGTCTGAGGTGACCCAACAGTGGAACCTATCCAGGCTCTTTGTCGGGGCTAATGGTGGACTCTGGGAGGACTCACGCCAAGGAGCACTTCCCAGAACTTCTGCTGCCAGTGTCATCCCCACGGTGAGACACAGCCACCCCCCATCTCTGCAGGAGACCCTCCAACACTAGCAGGTAGGTCTGGTTCAGTCTCCCCTGGGGTCACTTCTCCTTCCTCTGGGTCCTGAAGCACACACTACTTTGTGTGTGCCTTCCAAGAGTGGAGTCTCTGTTTCCCCCAGTCCTTTTCAAATCCCGCTAGCCTTCAAAGTCTGATTCTCTAGGAATTCCTCCTCCCGTTGCCAGACCCCCAGGTTGGGAAGCCTGATGTGGGGCTCTGAACCATCACTCCAGTGGGTGGACTCTGTGGTACAAGTGTTCTCCTGTCTGTGAGTCGCCACCCAGCGGTTATGGGAGTTAATTTTACTGTGATTGCGCCCCTCCCACCATCTCACTGTGGCTTCTTCTTTGTCTTTGGATGTGGGGTATCTTTTTTGGTGAGTTCCAGTGTCTTCTTGTTGATGGTTGTTCAGCAGTTAGTTGTGATTCTGGTGTTCTCACAACAGGGAGTGACCTAACTTATCCTTTAATACATTAAATGTAAGTAGATTAAATTATCAAAAGGCTGAAATTGGCATACAGCTATATAAAAGGAAAAAAGTGATCCAATGGTATGTTGTCATTTTTGATTCAAAGACGCAAATAGGCTCAAAGTGAAAGAACAGAAAAAGATATGCCATGAAACAGTAACCAAAAGAGAGCTAGAGGGCTTCCCTGGTGGCGCAGTGGTTGAGAGTCCGCCTGCTGATACAGTGGACACGGGTTTGTGCCCCGGTCCTGGAAGATTCCATATGCCGCGGAGCGGCTAGGCCCGTGAGCCATGGCCGCTGAGCCTGCGCGTCCGGAGCCTGTGCTCCGCAACGGGAGAGGCCACAACAGTGAGAGGCCCGCATACCGCAAAAAAAAAAAAAGTAAAAAGAGAGCTAGAATAACTATACTAATATGAGACAATCCAGAATTTCAGACAAAAATTGTTACTAGAGACCAAAAATAGGACATAATGACAAAAGGTCAATCTATGAAGAAGAAATAACGATTATAAATATATGCACCTAATAACAGGTCTGAAAAACAAGCAAAAAATGCACAATATTGAAGGAAGAAATAGACAGTTCAACAATAATAGCTGTAGAATTTAACATCCCACTTTCAATAATGGATAGAATAACCACAAGGAAAATCAACAAGGAAATAGACTTGAACAACAGTACATCTAACAGACATCCATGGAACACTTCAACACCCAACAGCAGCAAAATACATTTTCTCTAGTGCATATAAAACATTTTTCAGGATAGAATATATTTTCAACTTCAGAATCCCTATTTAGGTCCTTTAAAAACTTTCTTTCTCTTTATTGATGTTCTCTATTTGATGAGACATCATTCCCATACATTCTTCAGCTCTTTAGACATGATTTCTGTTAGCTCTTTGATCGTATTTAAAATAATTGACCCAAAGTCTTTATCTAGTAAGTACAACATCTGGGCTTCTTCAGGGACTCCTTCCTTCCTTCCTTCCTTCCTTGTTGGGTCTTCGTTGCTGCATGCGGGCTTTCTCTAGTTGCAGTGAGCCAGGGGCTACTCTTTGTTGCAGTGAGTGGGCTTCTCATTTCTCATTGCGGTGTCTTCTCTTGTTGCGGAGCATGGGCTCTAGCCACACGGGCTTCAGTAGTTGTGGCACACGGGCTCAGTAGTTGTGGCTCGAGGGCTCTAGAGTGCAGGCTCAGTAGTTGTGGCGCACAGGCTTAGTTGCTCCATGGCATGTGGGATCTTCCCGGACCAGGGCTCGAATCCATGTGCCCTGCACTGGCAGATGGATTCTTAACCACTGTGCCACCAGGGAAATCCCAGAGACTATTTCTACTGATTGCTTTTTTTTTTCCCCCTGTGTATAGGTGATACTTTCTTGTTTCTCATAATTTTTTTTAATTAAACATCTCAAATAATAATATGTGGCAGCTCGGGAAAGCAGATTCTCCTGCCTCCTCAGGGTTTATCATTTTGCAACTTCTTAGACTAGTCATTTGTTTGTTCAGTGACTTTTTCAAATAATTCCAAAGAATTTTTCAGTGTCAGAGGTTTTCAAAGTCCCTATGGATATCTCACGCCTCAGCTTTTCTTGTTAAGCTTTCTGGTTAGTCAACTGTGTGTGTCAGCGTCTCGGGCAGCTGTGATGTTGAAACATTCCGGAAAAGCTCTTCCCTCCCTCCCTAAGGTGGTTAGTACCAGGCAAGTTTGTGTGAAGTTGAATAAAGAGCCTTTCCAGTGGTCTTACAGGGAACCCCTAGCAGATAGATCAAATAATGACATTTCTTTGGGAATGAGATCCTTTCTGTTCCCTGCCAGTATTAGAAGTGCAGACTGTTATTTTAAGGCTGCCATGGAACTGGGGGGATGGGACTAAGGTAAGTTAAAACGCCACAAAACTCATTGCTGTTACCAGGGTTCAGCTCTTTTTCTTAACTAAATGTTCCTTGGATTGTTGAATGCCTTAGGTTAATTTTGAATTCTAGAGCTGATTCTGACCATTCTTGCCAGGCTTTTTTGGTTGCTTTTATGGAGGGACAAACTTTTGGAAGTTCTTACTGTATGATTTTTGCTGAAATCACCTTAATTAGATTAGGCCTTTTTGCTCTCATTATTTCTTTCATTCATTCCTATTTATTAAATGCCTACCACAGCCAGACACTGTTCTAAGAGGCCTGAGGATACAGTGTGTTCTTCCCTGGGGCTCACATGTTATATAACCACAGTAATAAAATGGTGGCTGGTGGTATAATGTAATTTTATCCAGTATCTTGCTGTGAAGAGTTTGTGTCCTGTTGGTTAAGTAGTCAGCAAAAACATATTGAACGCTTACTATGTGCCCAGCATTGCTGACTTTCCAGGAAAACTTTTGTTCCACTCTCACATAAATCCCTTATAGTCTACTTCTCCAGAAGGAAGGTTATACTTCACAGGAGGCACTTACATCTGTTGTGCTACCTCTCCCCCTCCTCCCCCTCCCACAAATAGTCCAGTCAGATTCAAAAAGAATGGCGTAGTATGGATAAAACAGTGCCTCATAGTCAAAATAATATGGTTAGGCCTGAGGAGGAAGGTCCTGACTTTCAAAAAAGAAGATTTTCTTTTGTTGAGGTGGGGGGTGTGTGGGTGGGGGTGGGGTAAAGGATTTAAAGTTAAAAAGTAAGAGCGATAAAGGCATAATGAAAACCTGTATGAAAGAGGTTCCCTTCTCAATTACACACTGTACTCCTTTGAACTTTTCCTTATAACTCTAACCCAGCCCACAGTTCTGTCTTCTAAATGAGTAATACCTGTAGCCATGCTTTAGGTACTAAATCATGCTATTCAAGGCATTTCTTTAATATTTTTGTTATTAGACTTTTTGTGTGTATCTTATTTTATGAAATATTTTCTTTGAAGTCAAAGAAAAGGTCTTCAAATATTTCCCCTATTGTCTGACATGCTGAACTGGCAGACTGGACACTAGCTACAAACATAGTCACACTCTGAGGCACTGATTGAGGTTAGGACTTCAACATATAAATTTTGAGGGACAGAATCCATTCTATAACATTGATCAATAGATATTTGTTGAAAAAGAGTCCTTTTCCCAAGTATAATCTGAGCACATGATCTCTCTGTTTCTCCTTTGCCTCTTTTATTAGGAACTTTCTGTTTTCTTTCACTTCTTGCTTAGGAAACTAAATACTGGTTCAGGTACTGTCAAAGCTTGGGTGGGGTTGGGTGGCAACTGCATTTGCCCTGGTGCATTCATATTTGAACGTTGACATATTGCATAGTTCACTTGAATGGGTTTGGAAAAGAAAGAATTGAGTCTATAATTAGTAGGGAAGGATGGAGGAGACCCAGAGATTAGCAAGGAGTGGCCCTAGCTCCGGGCGGTTTTTCCCCCTTCCTTTTCCTCAATAGTATGACTTGCTTTGGTTACTTCCTGCTCTCCAGAGGTGGAGTCAGTTAGGCTTCTACAGAGGAACTGTTATTACCTGAGCTGGGCGATTCTCCTTACACAGATCAGCAGACCTACAGTGGGACAGAAACAGGCCTTTCTCTGCTGGCTTCCTCTGGAATGAGGAGAGCAGAAAGCTGGCTTGCTGAGAATATCATAGTACTAATGTGTGTCCTAGGAGACTACCAAGTAAAGAGAGCTGCTCACATTTTGGACAGCAAAGTATTCAAAGAAAATGTTAGCAGATGGAAGACCAAAGAATATGTGTGAAAAAGTAGAAATAATCTGGAAATGAGAAAATAACATCCTGGAGCAGAAGGGTGTGGGACAAAATATAAAATATATAGAAAAGGATCAGGAAAGCTGGGATGAAATAAAGAAAAAAATTCCAAACACACCAGGACAAATTTTTTCCTTAGTTGTACTGAGTACTTATTATCACTATTTTTTTTTTTTTGGAGGATGAATAGGAAATTTTTATGAGTACCCCTTAGTTATGCCTAAGATAATACATAGAACACTATAATAAGCTATTAGGATAAGATAATAAGATAATCTATAATTATATGATATACTATTGATATAATTCTTACTCCAGAAATACTTTTATTGTTTACAGTAAAAGGTCCGTGGACAAGAACTCTTTCAGATAATATGTTATGACATCTATTTAGGCTAACACCCTCAAGTCAGGATTCTAATACCCAAACAAAACCAAGTGAGCTAACTCTTTACAAAATACCCTTTAACACAGCTGCTTTTTCTGTTTGTACCACATGATATGCCAACCATAAGACTTTATGCAGCCTAACTTTTGGAGATTTTTACACCCTCAACATTTTCCCCCGCTAAATTCCAGGCATATTATCAGGCTGTTAACTACATTTACATAGATTTTAAAATGGATCAGAAAAGAAAAAAATAATTGGTGGGCCAATTT
Organism: Neophocaena asiaeorientalis asiaeorientalis; assembly: GCF_003031525.2. Classification (NCBI taxonomy): domain Eukaryota; kingdom Metazoa; phylum Chordata; class Mammalia; order Artiodactyla; family Phocoenidae; genus Neophocaena; species Neophocaena asiaeorientalis. The sequence goes on from NW_020176571.1 coordinate 7,067,028, forward strand.
GACTGGCAAGAATGGTAAAGGAAAATAACCAACTTCCAATGGAAGATCAGTTAGGCTTCTACAGAGGAGCTGGTATTACTGGAGTTGGGCGATTCTCCTTACACAGAAAGCAGAGACAGAGTGATGGACAAAGGAGAGATAGAACTTGCCAAAATCAAGCTTCAATCATATTCCTATCACATGCCAGTGTTACGGGCAAACCACATTTATGGGGACTTCAGGGAGTGTTTATGCTCTGGAGTTTATTCAAATTCAGCTGTAGTTTGATTGAAATTGAGAGCAGAAATGTAGAGGTTTCCTGATTTTAACTCAAAGTAGTGTATTTGGGCTATATTAGTATTAATATAATACTTAACTAGTGAAGCATGTTTGAAATTTCTTTTTCTCCCCAACCTTACTGAGATATAATGGATAAATAACAATGTGTATGATGAAGGCATATAATGTGACGATTTGATAAATGTATATGTTGGTAAATGATTACCACAATAATTATCATTTTGTGTGTGTACGGTGAGAATATTTAAGATCTGTTCTCTTTGCAAATTTCAAAATACTGTATTGCTAACTATAGTCATCATGCTGTATATTACATCCCCAGAACTTATTCATCTTATAACTGAAAATTTGTACCCTTTGACCAACATCTCCCCATTTCTCCTACTCCCCAGCACCTGGCAACCACCATTTTACTCTGTGTCTATGAGTTTGAGTTTTTCAGATTCCACACATAATTGAGATAACACAGTATTTGTCTCTCTCCCTCTGACATTTCACTTAGCATAATGCCCTCAAGGTACATCCATGACATCTCAAATGGCAGGTTTTCCTTCTTTTTATGGCTGAAAATATTCCACTGTATGTGTGTATATATATATATATATATATATATACCACATTTTCTACATCCATTCATCCACTGATGGGCACTTAGGTTGCTTCCATGTCTTGGCTGTTGTGAGTAATGCTGTGCTGAGCATAGGGGTCCAGATGAACTTTAGCGATAATAATTTCATTTCCTTTTGATATATGTGATATATATAAGTGGGATTGCTGGATCATATGGTAGTTCTACTTTTAATTTTTTGAGGAACCTCCATACTGTTTTCCATAGTGGCTGCACCAATTTACATTCCCATCAACAGTGAACAAGGGTTCCCATTTTTCCACATTTTTGCCAACACTTGTTATGTCTTTTTGATAATAGCCATCCTAACAGGTGTGAGACAATATCTCATTGCAGTTTTGATTTGCATTTCGCTGAAGATTTGTGATGTTGAACACCTTTTCATGTACCTGTTGGCCATTTCTATGTCTTTGGGAAAATGTCTATTCAGGTCCTTTGCCCATTTTTTTTTTTTGGCTGTACTGCACAGCTTGTGGGATCTTAGTTCCCTGACCAGGGATCAAACCCGTGCCCCGTGCAGTGGAAGCGTGGAATCCTAACCACTGGACCACCAGGGAATTCCCTCTTTTGCCCATTTTTTACAATTTTTTTTTTTTTTTTTTTTTTTTTTTTTGCGGTATGCGGGCCTCTCACTGTTGTGGCCTCTCCCGTTGCCGAGCACAGGCTCCGGACGCGCAGGCCCAGCGGCCATGGCTCACGGGCCCAGCCGCTCCGCGGCATGCGGGATCCTCCCGGACCGGGGCACGAACCGGTATCCCCTGCATCGGCAGGCGGACTCTCAACCACCGCGCCACCAGGGAAGCCCTTGCCCATTTTTTAAATTGAATTGTTTTTGCTATTTTGCTAGTTATATAAGTTCCTATATATAGTGGGTATTCATTCCTTATCAGTTTGCAGATATTTTCTCCCATTCCATAGGTTGCCTTTTTATGTTGTTGATTATTTCTTTTGCTGTGAAGAAACTATTTCTTTGGATGTATTGTTTATTTTTGCTTTTGTTACTTATGCTTTGGGTGTCATATCCAAAAAATTATTGCTAAGACCAAAGTCAATGAGCTTTTCCCCTGTGTTTTCTTATAGGAATGTATGGCTTCAGATCTTACATTTAAGTCTTTAATTAATTTTAATTTTTGTGAGTGTCTTAAGACAGTATTCCAATTTCATTCTTTTGCGTGTGAATATCCAGTTTTCCCAACACCATTTGAAAAGACTATATCTTTCCCAGTGAGTATTCTTGGATCCCTTGCCAAATATTAGTTGACTGTATATGCATGGGCTTATTTCTGGGCTCTCAATTCAGTTTCATTGGTCTATGTGTCTGTTTTTATGTTAGTACTATACTGTTTTGTTTACTATAGCTTTGTAATGTAGTTTAAAAATCAGAAAGTGTGATGCCTCCAGCTTCATTCTTCTTTCTCAAGATTGCTTTGGCTATTTGGGGTCTTCTGTGGTTTCATATGAATTTTAGGAGTATTTGTTCTATTGCTATAAAAGTGCCATTGGAACTTTGCTAAAGATCACATTGAATCTACAGATTGCTTTGGATAGTGTGGGCATTTTGATAACATTAATAATTCTGATCCATGTATTGAGCTATCTTTCCCTTTATTTGTGTCTTCTTCAATTTCTTTCATTAATGTCTTATAGTTTTCAGTGTACAGATCTTTCACCTCCTTAGTTAAATTTATTGCTATGTATTTTATTGTTTTAGATGCTGTTATAAATGGGATTGTTTCATTTTTTTTTTAGATAATTTGTTTTTTGAAATTTATAAAGTCACGACTGGCCCTATCAGCAGTTAAAAAGCTATCTGATACAACCCTTCATGGTCACCTCAGGGAGGGGTAGATAGAAAAGGAAAGGGTTGGTTTAGGATAGAAGCATATACTTGAAAGGAAGTAGTTATTAATAATAGAAAGATGAAATATAGTTCAGAATATCTCAGAATTCTGATTTCATGTTTCTCTAAATTGGTATTCATTTTCATATAAACTTTCTGTAGACTATGATTGTATTTGTAATAAAACTGATTATTTACTTAAGAATTTATTGAATGTAGAATAAAACGTAAATTGGATGTACTGGTTTCCCCTTCTGTCCACATCAGTCAGAGCCTGCAAGAATCAACCACAAAATGTTCCATACCTAACAGAAAGCTTCGGTATGTGCATGTATGTGTGTGCCTATTGTGTGTATTTGTCCTAGGATCCCACAAGCCACGCAGTGGCACGGCCCAGGGAAAAAAAACAAAAAACAAAAACCAGCAACAAATACAAAATTGCAACTGAGAAAAGTGTTACAAAAAACTTGTAAGAGATTTTATTAAAGGAATTTGCACAAGTAAATGGATGTCAGAGGAGATCTTTGTGAGCAGAACTTCCCTCAGACCCTGGGAAGTGGGCTCCTGCCCAGGTTCTGTGCCTCACTGGACCCAAACTTTGGAATGCTTTCCTCAAAAATTTACAAGTCCCATTCTGATGCCTGGGACAAGCTGAGGCTGTAGGAATGAGGGGAACATGGACGGATTATTTTAAACTGTAGATAGGAGTTCCCTAGTGCATTCCTAACAAGGATCTGATGGGATATTTATGGACGATCCAATCATGATCTCATCAATAACCACCAGTATTGACTGATTAACTGAAGGTTCCTAGGTGCCAGGTACTATATTAAATGTGGGAGATACAATAATTAGCAAAACAGAGTCCCTGCCCTCACAGCTTATATAGTCTGACTGTGCATACTGGAGAGGTTTCCAAATGAATTTAGATGTGACTCTTACATTCTGGGCCTTCAAATGCTAACTACTCCAGGGTGTAGGTTTAAGTTAATGTTCACTCTTTTCCTTATGCATCATTGCTTATATGGATATATCTTAAAGAAAATTGTAGACGTTAAAGCACAGAGGCAGCCCTTCGTATTTTTCTGCACAATTCTCCTTTCCCATCAAGGGAGAGTTCATTTGGATTCATTTCACAAAGACCTCATTAATGTTGGCATCTTATTTCTTCTATCCCGTATGGTTACTATTTTCATTTTATTCCAGGTAGCAGAGTACCAAACTAAAGAAGTCCTGGGAGGACCAAACTACAAGAGACAGAGGATGAAGAGAGAAGGAAGACAGTTTCATGGCCTCTTTCTTTTTTAAAAAAAATTTTATTTTTTAATTTTTTATTGAGGTATAGTTGATTTGCAATGTCGAGCTAATTTATGCTGTACAGCAAAGTGATTCAGATATCTATCTATCTATCTATGTCTATCTATCTATCTATCTATATATATATACTTTTTAAAAAATATTCTTTTCCATTATGGTTTATCATAGGATATTGAATATGGTTGTCTGTGCTATACAGTAAGACCTTGTTTATCCATTCTATATATAATAGCTTACATCTGCTAATCTCAGCCTCCCACTCCATCCCTCCATCCCTTCCCCAACCCCCTCCCTCTGGAGTCTCTTGGCCTCTTTCTATTGGGCTTTGGTAGGAGCAATGCAGAAGAGAGGTTGACATTCTGTGCCTTTATTATCAGAGCTTTGCTCTAAACTCCAGGAAGCCTTTCTGACTAAACTACTCTTAGAGCCAACATTACAGCTCAGTTCTCAAAGTGTGGTCCCTGGCCCAGCAGCATCAGCATCACCTGAGAACTTGTTCAAAATGCAAATTCTCAAGCCCAGCTACAGACCAATGAATCAAAAACTCGGACTGGGGCCCAGCAAGATGTATTTCAACAAACATTTTTCTGTGTCTCCCTTATTAATAAATCAATTAAGACAAAAGTTGGGCTCTTCTCCCTATAGTATATGAAGTATGTGAAGTTACCTATAAGAAAGAATAATTAGTTAATAATGCCACAAATCATAAAGTCATACCAGATAAGAGCCCCAAAGAGGGAAGGACCATTGAAAGGGTTTGGGAGATCAGGAGCCAAGTGAATTATTTTGAAGGTAATGAAGAGATGAATAGGATGAAGGATAACTTTTGCGCTTTACTCCTCATTTATATGTTCATACTGAGTACCCAGGCTAGGAGAAGGAAGACAGATAAGCTTTAATTCTCACTCTAAAGAGTTTGACAGTATAGGTGGGGAAAAGAGGCATGTAAGTCACAAGACAAGGTAGATAGTGCTGTGGCCAATTCACTAGGTACTGAAGTTTGGGGCAGAGAAGAAAGGAATTAGTTTTATCTGGAGCAGTGGAGTATATGAGGTGGATTAGAAATGCCTTCATAGAGGTATTAGTTGAATCTGGAAGGACAATGAGAAATTCTCCCAGTAGAGAAGAAAAGGCAATTCAGGCAAAGGGAATGGCTTGGACAAAAGCATATGTATGAAGAAGCAGTCTTTCAGGTTTTTTCCATCTGCTTTGCTGTGTCACTCTGTGCCTTCTGCCGATCACGTGGAACCCTCAATGCCCCAAACAGAAGTAAACATCTTTCTACAAATCTTTTTCTTTTTAATGAAAGTTGCAAATTTTTAAATTTAAGAAATACTAGAACTAATTTAATTTGTCCTATTTTTTCCAACCTCCAGATCTTTATTGATTATCAATTATTATATTTTAATTTTTAATTGCATTAAAATACATAATATAAAATGTACCCTTGGGCTTCCCTGGTGGCGCAGTGGTTGAGAGTTCACCTGCCGATGCAGGGGATGCGGGTTCGTGCCCCGGTCTGGGAAGATCCCACATGCCACGGAGCGACTGGGCCCGTGAGCCATGGCCGCTGAGCCTGCACGTCCGAAGCCTGTGCTCCGCAACGGGAGAGGCCACAACAGTGAGAGGCCCACGTACCGCAAAAAAAAAAAAAAAAAAAAAATGTACCCTCTTCACCATTTCTAAGCGTACACAGTTCGGTGTATTCACATTGTTATGTCACAAGTCCACAGAGCTTGCCTTATTTTACTCTTCAAAATGTTAATTGCTTGAAAGTTGCTAACCCTACAAAAGGGTGCTCCATCATAATTTTTAATAATACTAAAGCAAAATTTGCAGAAAGCTTACTGTGTGCCAGACACTGTGCTAGGCACTTCCCATTCATCAAGTCATTTGATTTTTATACCAACTCTATAATATAGGTGCTATTATTGTTCTCATTTTATAGATGAATAAACAAAAGCACAGAGAGGTTAACAACTTGTCATGGGTCACATAACTAATAAATGGCATCCTCTGTACAGATTCTTTGTACAATTATCTTTCTTCTGCAAGATTGGTGTCTTATGGTTGCTGGAGCAGTAAATAGATGTTTTAAATCCCCCTTAGCAGTGAAGTTAACTTCCTAGGTATCCAAGTTAAATACATGTAATGTAAATAAGCACCCCTCCCTAACTTAGGTATTACTATTTTTTCATTGCATAGCTAATATATTATTGGACGTGCATAGCTGGAACCATACTTGTCTCCATTCTCACTTCTCTTTTAGATCCACATGGTTGGAAAATGTTCAGCAGAATCCCAAAGTTAAAAAATCTTATAAACTAAAATCAAAGGGCCAGGGTAAAAGAAGATTCTTGGCTGAAGAGAATGAAGGTGTATTTCTGTGATTTTAGAAAAGCTGTGAGAAGTAGACATGTATAGTGGTGGGCCCTGAACATGTTACAAAGGGAAGAAGAGGGGAAAAATTTAGAATCAGAAAATTCAAAGTAGGAGGAGAGAAGGAAAAGGTGCCAAAGGAAGTATGCTAAGCAGGTTCTACAAACTTTCTTTCTTCATTTTTCAGTTCCTTTGTTTTGCCATGTAAAACACTACCTCTACATTGCAGCTCAGAATGAATTATATTTTTGCTTTAGGCAGTCATTTATCTTTGAGTGATTAAAAATTGATTTAAAAAAAAAAATTGATTTAAATGCCTTTTATATTTTATTTGATATAATTTCCAGAGATCTTCATTTATTTGTGCAGTTTCTGTATGGTGTGTTATTCCAGGGGTCGGCATTTACTTTTTTCTGTAGATAATCAGATAGTAAATAATGCAGGCTTTGCATACCACATAGTTTCTAATAATCCCGCAAATCTACTATAGCACAAAATAGACACTGATAATATGTAAACAAATGAATATTACTGTGCTCCAATAAAACTTTATTTACAAAACCCGTGAAAGGCTGGCTATGACCAACAGGCCATAGTTTGTCAACCCCTGTTTTATCTTCTGACTTAATTAAGAACTCCCTTTAATATTGCTTGTAGCATAGATCTGCTGGCAATAAATTCTGTCAGCTTTTGTTTGTCTGAAAAACTCTTTATCCCTTTCATTATTGAAAGATATTTTTGCTGGGTACAGAGTGCTGATTTCCATTTTTTTCCCCCTCCTTTTAGTACTTTAAAGATGCCAATCCACTGTCTTCTGGAATATTGTTTTTCATGAGGAGTTTGCTGTAATTCTTTTTTTATATATATATATATATAATGTGTCTTTTATTCTCTGGCCACCTCCAAGACTCCCTATTTATCGCTGGTTTAGAGAAGTTTGAACATGATGGATTAAGTGTGTTTTATTTTAGCATTTATCCTGCTTGGACTTCTCTATGATTCCTGGATCTATTGTTTGATGTTTTGCATTACTTTTGGAAAACTCTCATGTGTTATCTCTTCAAAGATTTCTTCTGCTTGTTCTTTCTCTCTTCTTCTAGGATTCCAATAACTTGTACATTAAACCATTTGATATTGTCCCACAGCTCTTGGATACTCTGTTCTATTTGTTTCTCCTCTTTTCTCTTGATGTTTCAGTTTGGGTAATCCTAATGACCTATCTTCAAGGTAGATATTGGTTTATTATTTCCTTAGCTGTGTCAGGTTTAGTAATGGTATCTCTGATACCATAGTTTTTATTTTCAGCATTTTTTTTTTTTTTGCGATATGCAGACCTCTCACTGTTGTGGCCTCTCCCGTTGCGGAGCACAGTCTCCAGACGCGCAGGCCCAGTGGCCGTGGCTCACGGGCCCAGCCACTCCGTGGCACGTGGAATCTTCCCAGACCAGGGCACGAACCTGTGTCCCCTGCATCGGCAGGCGGACTCTCAACCACTGTGCCACCAGGGAAACCCTATTTTCAGCATTTTTATCTGACTTTATCACTTATGTCTTTATTCTCAAATTCCCTATCTGTTCATGGATGTTGTCCACTTTTTTCATTAGATCTTTTATAAGATTGCTCCCAGCCATTTTAAAGTCTTTCTTTGATACTACTAACATGTAGATCATCTCTGAACCTGGTTCTGTTAATTGCTTTGTATTTTGAAGACAGGTGGTTGTCTTCTTGGTTATTTTTCTTTTGGTAGATTATATAATTTTTGATTGAATGCCAGACATCTTGTGTAGAATAGGAGGAATTTAGGTAAACACTATTTGTGCCTCTTCTCAGGCAGTTTAGCATGGTGGATAGAGTCAATCTAGTTAAAAGGTGAGGTGGAGTTAGGTTTTGCTATTGCCAAGATTACTTCCAGTGCACCATAAGCTTCAAATTCGGTATCTTAGGCTTAGGGTGGGGTCTGGAATGCTGGAAAGATCTCTCAGTGTTTGTTCTCCACCCTCAACTCTCAACCTTCTTTATACACCTTGTAGGAGTATACAGAGGTAGTTTCTCTCCAAGTTCTTGCTCCTCTGCCAGTGGCAGACTGCTACTACTAGTTACTTGGTGTTTGCTAGGGTAGTGCTGAGGGGTAGGGTGGTTCTCTGTGGTCCTCTTCATTTTCAGTCTTAGGTAGTTTTTATATACCTGGACATTGGAGAATGAGATTTCTCAGGATTCCTGCCTCTACTCCCTGCCTACCTCTGCTGTGTATCTGTGGCAGGTCTTGTGTGGGAAAGATTTTCCTGCCCCTCCTTCAGTTTTAGGAGACCTCTGAAAATACTGGCCTAGAACTCTTGGCTGAGGACTGTTTCTTTTCCCTCCCCCAGGGTAGAATTTTTTTCCCTCTATCCTTTTCTTGGCAACAATGGGTTTTTACCTGTGCAACAATGGGGGCAACAGTATTTGCTGCTCCCCCCCAGAGGCTTAAGACTTTTGAGAGAAGAGTATGGGCATCTGGGCCCTTTCCTGCAGTGATAGATAATATTGTCCACTCTGCCTGTACTACTAAGAGAGGCTTAATTTAGTGTGTCATCCTCTCCTAGTCTTTCTTGTGAGCACCTGGTCAAGGTCTTGGAAAAGAACCTGTGAGTAACAACAAACTTCCCTTGCTTCTGTGGCACACAGAGGTTTTGTTGGTAGTTGCTCAAGCCCACACAGGCCTTTAGTAGTTCATTAAAACTTTAGCTGTATTTTTCTTAATTTGCTTCTATGATGGCCCAAATACTTCCCATGTTCTGACACAGATGAGACAGTCCACACATCCAGTCTCTGTTCTGGAGGAACTGTGTCTCCTTAGATTTCAGGCTACTTAGTTGAACTGCAGCCTTGACTCAGCTCTCAGATTCAACTTTGGTTCAAGAAAAGTTGTGATTTTGCAGTTTGTCTGGCTTTTCCTCACTGCCGGGGAGAGAGCAATGCTCTCTCCAGTTTTTTACATCTATAAAGGAAGTGGAAATTCCTAAAAATTGTTTTGTATCATATTTCCTCCCCCCACCCCTTCAGTTAGTATTGCAAACAATTCCTTTTGTCCTGAAAACATTACTTTAAATGCCTGAATAGAATTGCTTTGTATTAATACGGCAGTTTATTCAACCAAGCTCATATTATTGGGCATTGTAATAGACTTAATGTTTTATTTTCCCAGCATCTTTACCCCAACTCACTTCTTTCTTCCTTTTTTTAATTTATTTTTTTTTGTTTAATTCAACTTTTTTTTTTTTTTTTTTTTGCGGTACGCGGGCCTCTCAGAGTTGTGGCCTCTCCCATTGCGGAGCACAGGCTCCAGACGCGCAGGCTCAGCGGCCATGGCTCACGGGCCCAGCCGCTCCGCGGCATGTGGGATCTTTCCAGACCGGGGCACGAACCCGTGTCCCCTGCATCGGCAGGCGGACTCTCTTCCTTTTTTTTAAACTGTGATTTTCTTCCTTCCTCCCTTCCTTTCTCCCTCCCTCCCTTCCTGCCTCTCTCCCTCCTTCCTTCCTTCCTTTCGGCTGCACCGGGTCTTAGTTGTGGCACACAGGATCTTTTAGTTGAAGCATTCGAACTCTTAGTTGTGGCATGCATGTGGGATCTAGTTCCCCGACCAGGGATTGAACCCGGGCCCCCTGCAATGGGAGTGTGGAGTCTTACCCACCGGACCACCAGGGAAGTCCACAACCCACTTCTTTCTTTAGAGAATTTTTCCTCCCCAATTCCATGTGGCTCTATGGGGCTGTCAATCACAGTAGCCTATCACTCAGGCCTCAGAATGACCCAGGAACTCCCAGTCATAGTAGCCTGGCTACAATGATTGATTCAGAAGTGAGCATGTGAAAGGAGGAACAAAATCTTCAGAAATTTCTGTAACTTAGATGAAAATTTTTATCTACCGGGATCCTAGAGCTGGAGATTCTGGATTGAGGACTCACAGCTGCCATCTTTCCCACCACTTGAAGGAAATCCTATGTGCGGCAGGAGATGAGCAAATAAGACAGAAAGATTGGTGGGGGAAAATGAGTCCTGGCAGGATCAAGTCTCTAATTCCAGGTCATAAAGTTTTCAGAGTTTCTCTGGTTCAGTTCTTTCTTTATGTCTGATCCTCCCCAGTTATTCAAAACTCTTTTTTGTTTAAGTTGGCTTGATTTGGGTTGGTCATTGGTCCTAGAAAGTATCCTCACTAATTTATACTTTAGGTGGCTTTCAGGTCTTGCCATTGTAAAGAACAATGGGAAGAAACTCAGAGTGGACACATTTTCTACATACATGCCTGCTCTCATTTTCCAAATACATTCCCAGAATAGGAGTCAGAGAATATGCAGATCTGAAAGGCTTTTTTTTTTTTTTTTTTTTTTGGCACGCGGGCCCCTCACCGCTGCGGCCTCTCCCGTTGCGGAGCACAGGCTCCGGACGCGCAGGCCCAGCGGCCATGGCTCACGGGCCCAGCCGCTCCGCGGCACGCGGGATCCTCCCGGACCGGGACACGAACCCGTGGCCCCTGCATCGGCAGGCGGACTCCCAACCACTGTGCCACCAGGGAAGCCCTGAAAGGCTTTTGATGTGTATTGTTAAATTGCCCTTTAAGATTGTCCACTTTGTATTTCTTCTATGAGTTTATATGTTCCTATTTCCATACAGTCACAATAATACTTATTATTAATTTTAAAAATTCCCAATTAGATAAATGTATACTTTTGTATTGATACTGCTCCCATTCCTGTGCTCCCAAATATGTCTTTTTTTTTTTTTAAATGAGTGAGTTTTTTGTTTTTTTAAAAAATTTATTTGTTTTTGGCTGTGTTGGGTCTTCGTTTCTGTGCGAGGGCTTTCTCTAGTTGCGGCGAGCGGGGGCCACTCTTCATCGCAGTGCGCGGGCCTCTCACTGTCGCGGCCTCTCGTTGCGGAGCACAGGCTCCAGACGCGCAGGCTCAGTAGTTGTGGCTCACGGGCCCAGTTGCTCCGCGGCATGTGGGATCCTCCCAGACCAGCGCTCGAACCCGTGTCCCCCGCATTGGCAGGCGGACTCCTAATCACTGCACCATCAGCGAAGTCCCCCAAATAAGTCTTAATAGAATAATAAAAAGAGAAAAAAAGATCCAATGGGGATGGGAATTTGGAATAAAGCCAGGAAAAAAGGGAAGGATCTAAAACTTGTTCTTAGAACTTTACTTCTATGTATACTCAGCATGTTTTTTTTCCCCAAACAGGTTTTATAGACTGGCTGAGCCAGTGTGAATGTTTCAGGGACAAATAAATTTGAGGAAGTGAATAGAAGCCCTACCCTGGTATACCACCTCTGCCTGAGGCCCCAAAAGGTGATTGGCTGCGGCATCAGCCATAGCTCCATATATATGCCACAGTGGGTGAGCAGACCTCTGGTTCCTGGTCCTGGGGAATCTGTCCCACCCGCAAAGATGTGGGCTCAACTCCTTTTAGGAATATTGGCCTTATTGCCAGCCATGGCAGAAAGACACCCCCTGTAAGTGGCTGGTGTCAGCGTTGATTTAGGGCAGGCGGCTTCTTCGTCTATCCTTCTCAAATATAACTATGGGGAACAGGAGATAACCTCTGGTTTATTTTAATTTCCTTCTCATCTTTTCCTTTCTTTGGTTTCACTTTTCCTTTACCCAGAGAGAAAAGGTAAGATGGCAGGAAGAAACTTAAAAAAAAATGATATTAAAATATACTAGCCTCCTAGTACCCTGTTCTCTGTAAGAGAACTAATTTCCTCCGTGGTACCCTAGGTCCAGGTTCTCAATGATGGTCTACTGGTGGGAGGTTTAAGGCTGTAAACTGAGTTATTTGTTACTTTTCTGCTTCTCCCTTATAGAAAATAAGGCTCATAAAGACAGGGGCTTGGTCTGTTTAATTCATTGCTATATGCTGAGTACTCAGGAGAGGGATTAATTTTGTATTAAATAAATGTATCATTACTGCCCTGAAATCCTTTTGCTTCTTCAACAGAAACTACCTGGTGACATTACCAGCTCATCTTAAGTTCCCTTCTACTCAGAAGGTTTGTTTGGATCTGAGCCCTGGGTACGATGATGTAAAATTTACTATCAGTCTGGAGACCAAGGGCAAGACCCACACATTGCTAACACATTCTGGATCGAAGACGAAGCTCTTGCATTGCAAGTCCTTTTCAGTAAGTACAGGCTTAGCCCAACTATAGTCCTCAACTTTCCTATTCTCCTCCCTGGGTATTCACTATAATTTCTCTTTAAGTATGTTTTCTGTAATTTTACTCTTGCCATGGCCTTTAAAGCTATCTCTCCTAAACTTCAATTCCTGGACATAACTTCTGATATTATTCTCTGGCAACTTTTTAATGGCTCTACCCTTGCTACCCCTATCTAACTCATTTCTTTCCTTTGATTCTCCCTCTTGGGTTGAGACGGGTTGATTCTGTTCCCCCAGTCTCCTACTCCTTCCCAGAGCTCCCTTGTCTTGGCCAGGTACCACTTCCTTCTGGTGGCACAGAAGAAGTAGCCACGGTCTGGGTGAGAGGAACTGGAAATAAAATCAACTTTGAGGAGAAGAAAAGTGTTCTAATTCAGAGGCAGCAGAATGGCATCTTTATACAAACTGACAAACCTGTCTATAACCCAGGGCAGCAAGGTAAGAGGCACACAGATGGGATGAGACAAAAGCCTGGGAACAGCTGCACCCATCGGTAGAGGGGCTTTGCGGTTGGTGGCAGGCCGGTGGACCAAGGAAGAGAGGGGGGTCTGGAGGGATGAAGGATTATGGGTGTTGAATACATGCAGTACTGCAAACACAAAAGGCTAGTTGGTGGAGTTGCTACTGTGTGTGTGTATCTAAAACAAAAGACAGGGAAGTCCCCCGGCGGTCCAGTGATTAGGACCCGGTGCTTTCACTGCTGTGGGCCTGGGTTTGATCCCTGGTCGGGGAACTAAGATTCTACAAGCCGAGTGGTGCGGCCAAAACCACAAATAAGTCAATAAATAAAATAAAACAAAATACACATTTCTCTTGGAATGGAATTTGGCAGGTGTAACTGGGTGCTTGGTTCTCACAGCAAGCTGCTTGTGTACAAATCAGAAAGCATCATCAAGGGCATTTGGCTGGAGCCCTGTGATTCGTATTTGTTCCTTCTGCCTTAGAAGGGGATTCCATTCTGAGGTTTCAAAGTCAGGAGCCAGGAAGAAAAACCGTTTGGGGTGTGAGCTCTCTGTCAGACTAGGTTTTATTACAAAAGTAAAACCTGATGGGATTTTGCTGACTAAGAAGTATGTGTCAGGAAGCAGAAAGGGTGGAAGAAAGAAAGATTCTGAGAGGGGGAAAAAAATCCCCTTTGCTAATGATGCCTGTTTCCTTCTAGTGCATTTTCGCATCGTCACCCTCACCAGCAACTTTGTTCCAGTGAATGACCAGGTGAGAATTTAGTTGGGAAGAGGGACAGGGAAAGGGAAAGGGGTAGGGCTGACTGAGAGAGAAGAGGGAAGAGAAGAGATTCTTTCCGGGGTGGGGAGGCCCTCTAGGTGCAGAACGCTTGTGGGAACTGAAGTTCTAGACTCCGGGCACACATCCAAATCGTCCCCGCCCTTGTCTGCCTGAAAACATGCAGAGGCATCTAGCTGTCATGTTTTTTTTTTTTTTTTTTGCAGTACACGGGCCTCTCACTGTTGTGGCCTCTCCCGTTGCGGAGCACAGGCTCCGGATGTGCAGGCTCAGCGGCCATGGCTCACAGGCCTAGCCGCTCCGCGGCATGTGGGATCTTCCCGGACTGGGGCACGAACCCGTGTCCCCTGCATCAGCAGGCAGACTCCCAACCACTGCGCCACCAGGGAAGCCCAGCTGCCATGTTTGATAGCTGAGAACATCAATCAGGTTAACATTCCTGAGAGATGGTTTCATTTGCTGCTGTTTTTAAAAGAGTTTCTTGCAAACTTCAAGACTTTCCCTCCAGGAGTGACACCTAGTGGCTTTGCAGTTCAAATACTAAGAAATAATTCAGGAGTGTATTTAACAGAAGGAAGAAATAAGAATATCCACCCCCACCATCTTTTTTTTTTTTTGCTATGAGGCAAGGTAATTTATAGAGCAGACAATTCTTTTAAGGTAAAGTTCTGTTGCCAAAGGTAAAAATGTGGTAACATTTGGTGAATACTTAAATTCTCCTTGAACTACCTGATCGCTAGAATCATTAGCCTTATGATAGGTTTGCTCTCAATTTTTTTTTTTTGTGTCATTTCTAAGTGCTTTTGAAAGACCTCTCAGACACTCCTGGCTGTCTTCTTTTTCCTTCAGTTACAGCCCATGTATTCAAATGAAAATTTAAAAGATAATTTTGGAGAAAGCATTACTTATATTTCCATCTCCATGTTTTCAGAACTGCTGTTTCCTTTCCCAGTGCACAGGGAAGCTATAAGCTTTTTATTAATTGGTAGCCTCCTCCAACCACTTTCTTTCCCGATTTAGAATTCTTTTCAGTTTCTTCTTCGTATCAGCTGTATTCTTTATCAGTTGGGTGTAATATTAAGTACTTACTTCTTAAACAGAGTGTTGATTCCAGAGCTGAAAAGAGGGTATGCAAGGGTTAAAGTGTAGCCACAGCCAGTTATTTTAGACTCTACTGCCCCCTGGAGGTTGATCTCATTAGCTACCCCTCTTACATTATCTTTCCTATGCTCAAATTGAGCCGAATTGCTGAGGGGTGCTCTGATTTCCATAGCTATGCTCTATTTCTGTTGTCAAATTACTCCTTCCTCCTCACACCATTTCTTTAGTCAGCCCCTGCTCCAAGTTCCAACTTGAAATACTGAAAATTTGAAACACTGAATTTGAAACTCCAAATGAAACACTGAAATTAACTAAACGTTTTTTTACTCGGTAACAGAGTGACAAAAATTGTGAGTTTACAAAGCTCAGGATTTTATCCTCAAGCAACTGAAGCATACATGATACTAACTGATTCTATCTAACTTGGTTACTACACCCATTTATTCAGAAACCTCAGGCAGCTTCCACTGCAAATGCTATCTTCCTAGCTGAACACTTGTTTCCTTCCAGAGACTGCTTCTGCCTGACTGGTGTCCAAATCTGCTTCTTGACTCCCTGTGTGAGAAAAGTACTTTGCTCTCTGAGGAACTGGTTTCTTTTGTTTGTTGTGTTTTTTTGTAGAATTTATAACAATCCACAGTAATCTCAGTGATACTTGCCTCCTTATTGTGTAAAGAGCCCGGTTTGTACATGTCCTATTCTTCCCTTAAGGAAGGAGGGCAGAATATTCTCCCCACCCCTTAACTGCCACCCTAAATGTGCCACTTTGGCATGTGGATTATTTTGAGCTGAAGGCAATCAAGGTCCCAGAGAGTCAGGAGAAACATTTACTTCTTTCTTAAATGCCTAAAAGAATGTAGATGGGGGTGGGGGGTGTGTATGGGTGGGATTGGGCCAGAAAGAGAGCTATTACCTGAGATAACTGTTTTTTACTTTCCAGTTTTATTGAGATATAATTGGCATACAGTACTGTATCACAATAAGGTTAGTGAACATCTATCATCTCATATAGCTACAAAATTAAGGAAGTAGAAAAAAATTTTCCTTGCGATGAGAACTCTTAGGATTTAATCTCTTAGCAACTTCTATATATAGCATGCAGCAGTGTGAATTATATTTATCAGGTTATATCCCTAGTACTTATGTTTCCTGTAACTGGAAGTTTGTACCTTTTTTTTTTTTTTTTTTTTTGTGGTACGCGGGCCTCTCACTCTTGTGGCCTCTCCCGTTGCGGAGCACAGGCTCCGGACGCGCAGGCTCAGCGGCCATGGCTCACAGGCCCAGCCGCTCCGCGGCATGTGGGATAGTCCTGGACCGGGACACAAACCCGTGTCCCCTGCATCGGCAGGTGGACTCTCAACCACTGCGCCACCAGGGAAGCCCGGGAGTTTGTACCTTTTGACCATCTTCATCCAATTCCCCATCCCCCCATCCCCTGATCTTCTGATCTTCTTCTTTGCCAGGCCGCATGGCTTGCAGGATCTTAGTTCCCTGACCAAGGATTGAACCTGGGACTTCGGCAGTGAAAGCGCCGAGTCCTAATCATGTACCGCAGGGAATTCCCAAATCTGATCTTTTTCTATGAGTTTGTTTGTTTTTTAAGTATAATTGACCTACAACACTATGTTAGTACCTGTTACATCACATAATGATTTGATATTGCTAAACATTTCAAACTGATCTCCTAAGTCCAGTTGTCATCTGTCACCCTACAAAAATATTACACAGATTTGGACTATACTCCCCACACTGTACATTTCATACCCATGACTCATTTATTTTGCAGCTGGAAATTTGCACCTCTTAATCACCCTCAACTATTTCTTTCCTTTCTGCACCCCACACCCCTCTGACAACCACCAGTTTGTTCTCTGTATCTATGACTCTGTTTCTGTTTTGTTATGCTTGTTCATTTGTTTTGTTTTTTAGATTTTACATATATGTGAAATCATACAGTATTTGTCTTTCTCTGTCTGGCTTATTTCACTTAGCATAATGCCCTCTAGGTCCATCCATGTTGTTGCAAATGGCAAGATTTCATTTTTTTTATGGCTGAGTAATATTCCATTATATATATATATATATATATTACATCTTCTTTTTAAAATTTTTTTGTTGCATTGGGTCTTCATTGCTGCGTGGGCTTTCTCTAGTTGTGGCGAATGGGCTACTCTTCGTTGCACTGCATGGGCTTCTCATTGCGGTGGCTTCTCTTGTTATGGAGCACGGGCTCTAGGCATGCAGGCTTCAGTAGTTGCAGTGCGTGGACTCAGTAGTTGTGGCACATGGGCTTAGTTGCTCTGTGGCATGTTGGATCTTCCCGGACCAGGGCTTGAATCCGTGTCCCCTGCATTGGCAGGTGGATTCTTAACTACTGCGCCACCAGGGAAGTCCTGCCCTTTTTTTTTTTTATTGGGTTGCTTTTTTTGATGTTGAGTTGTATGATATCTTTGTATATTTTGGATATTATTCCTTTATCAGATATATCATTTGTAAATATCTTCTCCCATTCAGTAGGCAGCCTTTTCATTTTGTTGATAGTTTCTTTCACTGTGAAAAAGCTCTTTAGTTTGATGTAGTGCCATTAAACATTTTTTGCTTTTTCTTCCCTTACCTGAGGAGACATATCCAAAAAATAATTACTAAGACCAGTGTCAAAGAGTTTACTGCCTATGTTTTCTTCTAAAATTTTTATGGTTTCAGGTTTAACATTTAAGTCTTTAATCCATTTTGAATTTATTTTTGTGTATGGTGTGAGAGAGTAGACCACTTTGATTCTTTTGCATGTAGCTGTCCAGCTTTCCCAGTGCCATTTATATTGAAGAGGATGTCTTTTCCCCATTATATATTCTTACCTCCTTTGTTGTAGATTAATTGCCCATATATGTGTGGGCTCATTTCTGGGCTCTCTATTCTATTCCATTGATCTATGTATCTGGTTTTGTGCCAGTACCATACCATTTTGATTACTATAGGTTTGTAGTATAGTTTGAAATCAGGGAGCATGATGACTGCAGCTTTGTTCTTCTTTCTCAAGATTGTTTTGGCTATTTGGCATCTATCGTGTTTCCATACAAAGTTTAGAATTATTTATTCTAGTTCTGTGAAAAATGCCATTGGTATTTTGATAGGGATTGCATTGAGTCTGTAGATTGCCTTGGGTAGTATGGTCATTTTAACAATATTAATTCTTCCAATCCATGAACATGTTATATCTTTCCATTGTTTGTATCATCTTCAATTTCTTTCATCAGTGTCTTATAGTTTTCTGAGTACTGGTCTTTTACTTCCTCAGATTTACTCCTAGGTATTTTACTCTTTTTAATGTGATTGTAATTGGGATCATTTTCTTAATTTCTCTTTCTGATAGTGTATAGAAATGAAACAGATTTCTGTATATTAATTTTGTATCTGTAACCTCACCAAATTTATTGGTGAGTTTTAGTTATTTTTTTGGTGGTATCTTTAGGATTTTCTATGTATAGTATCAGGCTGTCTATAAACAATGACAGTTTTACTTCTTTGGGAATCAGTGTCTTGCTCCTGATCTTAGAGGAAGTGCTTTCAGCTTTTCACTGTTGAGTATGATGTTAGCTGTGGGCTTGTCATATATGGCCTTTATTATGTTGAGGTATGTTCCCTCTATACCCACTTTGTTGAGAGTTTTTTTTTTTTAATTATAAATGGATGTTTAATCTTGTCAAAAGCTTTTTATGTATCTGTTGAGATGGTCACATGATTTTTATTCTTCAATTTGTTTGGTGTTTCACATTGATTGATTTGTGGGTATTGAACCACCCTTGCATCCTTAGGATAAATTCCACTTGATCATGTTGTATGATCCTTTTAATGTACTGTTGGATCTGGTTTGCTAACATTTTATTGAAGATTTTTGCATCCATGTTCATCAATGATATTGGCCTTTAATTTTCTTTTTTTGTGATATCTTTGTCTGGTTTTGGTATCAGGGTGATGCTGACCTCATAGAATAAGTTGTAAAGCATTCCTTCCTCTGCAATTTTTTGGAATAGTTTGAGAACTCTTCTCTAAATGTTTGATAGAAGTCATCTATGAAGCCATCTGGTCCTGGACTTCTGTGTGTTGGGAGTTTTTAAAAAGTTACTGATTCAATTTTATTAATGATAATTGGTCTGTTCATATTTTCTATTTCTTCCAGTTTAGTCTTGGGAGATTGTACATTTCTAGAAATTTGTCCATTTCTTCTAGGTTGTCCATTTTATTGAGGGGTGATTATTCATGGTAATCTCTTACAAACCTTCGTATTTCTGAGGTGTTGATTGTCACTTCTCCTTTTTCATTTTTGGTTTTATTAATTTGGGCCCTCTCTTTTTTTTCTTGATGAGTCTGGCTAAAGGCTTATCAATTTGTTTATCTTTTTTGAGGAATCACCTCTTAGTTTCATTGATCTTTTCTTTTTTTTTTTTTTTTGCCTCTATTTCATTTATTTCTGCTCTGATCTTTATAATTTCCTTCCACTAACTTTGGGTTCTGTTTGTTCTTCTTTTCTAGTTCCTTTAGATATAAGGTTAGGTTGTGGGGTTTTTTTGAGATTTTTCTTATTTCCTGAGGTAGGCTTGTATTACTATAAACTTCCCTCTTAGAATTGCTTTTGCTGCATCCCATAGATTTTGTATCATTGTGTTTTTGTTTTTGTTGTCTCCAAGTATTTTATTTTTTGATTTTTTTCAGTGATCCATTGGTTGTCTAATAACATGTTGGTTAGCCTCCATGGGTTTATGTTTTTTGCTGTTTTTATCTTGTAGTTGATTTTTAGTCTCATAGTGTCATGGTTGAAAAAGATACTTGATATGATTTCAGTTTTCTTAAATTTATTGAGATTCTTTTTGTGGCCTATCATGTGTCTATCATGCTATAGTGTTCAATGTACACTTGAAAAGAATGTGCATTTGGCTGCTTTTGGATAGAATGTTCTATATTATATTATATATAGAAATATATCTCTCTATATGTTCATATATATATGAACATATACATGTTCATTTGGTCTAATAAGTCATTTAAAGCCACTGTTTCCCTACTGAGTTTCTTTCCGGATGACCTGTCCATTGACGTGCATGGGGTGTTAAAGTCCCCCACTATTATTGTGTTACTGTCAATTCCTCCCTTTATGTCTGTTAATATTTGCTTTATTTATTTAGATCCCTGCATCTTTTAAAAGTGTATCTTAAATAATCATCATATTATTATAACACCTTAGAAAATTAACAATAATTATTTAATATCATTTAATGTTCAGCTCTAATTTTTCCAAATAACTGAGTTTTTTTTCCAAACTATGATCTGATCAAATTCATGCATTACATTTGATTGTTACATTTCAAAAATTTCTCTTAATCTAAACAAATCCCCCTTATTTTCTTATTAGATTGATTTTTTTTTTTTTTTTTTTTGAGAGAGAGGGTGAGAGAGCGATCAGGCTAGATGACTTATAGAATGTCCGCATTCTGGAATATGATATTGACTTTTGAGGAAGCCTAGTTGTCTTATGGAATATTTGATATTCTTGATTTGCCTGATTATTTCCTTACTGTGTAATATAACTTGTTCCTTTATCTTCTGGAAGTAGCTCTGAAGTCTTAATTAGGTTTAAGCTAAACTTTCGGTAAAAAATATTTGGTGAAAGAAAAATAGGTCATGCTGTGAACCTCAAATACATCACTGGAGGCACATAATGTCAGGTTGTCCCATTATTAGTGATGGTGAGTTTGATTACTTAGTTAAGGTGATGGCAGCCTAATTTCTCCAATGATAAGGTGTGTCCTTTTTTGAAATTAGCGAGTAATTTTGGGGTGACACTTTGACAACTAGCACAAAGACTCATTCTCCAATTGAACTTAGTGGTTTTAATATCCATTTGCTTGAGGAAATGGTACATGATCCTTTGATGGAGCTCTTTTAAACTTTTTTTTTTTTTTTTTTTTTTAAGAAATTATTTTGCAATGCTTGAAAGGTTCCTGCCCACTGGCATTCAGAAAGTGGAGGAGGAGGCCAGGAGAATGTCAGCTACCAAGAAGAGGTTTAAACATGGTGGAGCCTCCAGATACTAATATTTTCTCTTAGGGCATGTTGTGGAGGAGCTCAGTCACAGAGCACTGACGGATGCTGAGGGTCTGAAGTTCCATTTCTTCAAATTTTTTGGAGACTGGCAATCCCTTTAGGAAAGCTCTTCTCTCTCCTCCGCCAGCCAATAAGCCTTTGCCCCACTGTTACTCTTGCCAGGGCACAAAAGAGACATTTAGAAAGGAAGGAGTGGGCAACAGAGAAAGAGAGAGGCCTTCGTGAACTTTTTGCTTTCAGCAAGCCTATCCTTAGTGATGGTTCTTCTTTAACCCATATTATCTGGTTTTCCTTTTCAGTACTCCGTTGTGGAACTGCAAGTAAGTAGAAGTTTCTTTTTCTTTTCTGTCAGTTGTGGAGAAGGTGGTTGGTGCTAAAGCTTGAAGTCAGCAACGACTCTGGGATCTTGGCCCAGAGCCTGAGACTCTGCACCAGCACAAAGTATCTGCAATCCCGCCTAAGCTGTGCCTGTTCTCTTGCCTCTGCCCACCCTGCCCCTCTCAGTGTTAAACCTCTGTAAATAAGGACACCAACCCCTATAGTGATGAACCTTCCTTCTCTGATGCCTGTACCTTCTCTGCACTGTATCAGTCCAACGAGGGTTTGTTCTGTACTCTTAGTCTTTGGGTTGGCTATTATCACAGACACTCAACCATTGAGCATGACGAGAATACCTGTGAGAAGTATTAAGAAGGCGAAATTCCTCACAGCTTCCCCTCCATGTTTCTGTCAAATTACCTATCATTCAGGTATCTTACAATCAGTCCCCTCAGCATTGCCCCTCTTAAGGGACCAAGAATAATCACTCTTTGTAAAGGGCATCCTAAAGCCCACTTTCTGAAACATGATAACATTTTAAAGGACTCAGTCTGATTGTTTGAATCCACAAGGGCCCTTTTCTTCCTGGACACAGACCATGGGGGTCACGAGCAATGGGTGGGATTCTTTAGGTTCTTTTTGCTTCTTTACCTGCTTTCTGCAGTGCAGGGTGGGAATCAAAGAGGCAGGCACGTCATGGGATTTCTTTTTAATGGACACAGGATCCAAACGACAATAGGATTGCACAGTGGCTGAACGTGGTGCCCAAGGAAGGCATTGCAGACCTGTCCTTCCAACTGGCACCAGAGGCGACGCTGGGCACCTACAGTGTGGCTGTGGCAGAGGGCAAGACCTTTGGCACCTTCAGTGTGGAAGAATATGGTAGGTGGGAGAATTAGTAGGTCAAAGTGTTGGACATAATCTTGTGTCAAAATCAGCAAAGGTCAAGTAAAATCTATTAGGAACTAGGTCCAAGATGGTGGAAGATTTGACTTCCAGTGGACCTTGAGCCTCATTATACGCCCATTGTAACACATTAGCATAAGCTAAGTGGCACACCCACCAGAGCCATGACAGTTCCCAGGCTGACCATCAAAGATCAAAAAGTGGACAGTGGACCAATTACTGGAAATCTCTGCCCCGTCCCCAAAATAGTTGGAATAATCCTCCCACTTATTAGCCTTTGAAATTACCCAGCCCATAAAAACTAACTGCCCCATATTCTTGGGCTTCTCGCCTTCTGAAATGGCCCACACTCTATCTGTGGAGTGTGTTTCTCTCTAAATAAATCCACTTCTTACCTAAAAACAAACAAAAAAAAAAACCCAGAGGGATTATTTGTTCCTTTTAGTGCTAAACCGGATGGTAACTTCAGGAGCTTTTTACCTTAATAATGCCCTGTTAATTTAATTAGCTAATTAATTATCACTGCTTTATACCCCTCTACTTTAAACTACCTCTTTTTGACCACTACCTGTATGGTAAAACCTTCTTCCTCTTCGTTTTCCATCTCTCTCCAGTGCTGCCCAAGTTTCAGTTGGAAGTGGTGGAACCCAAACAGTTATCAATGGTAGACAATTCTTTCTTGGTGAAAATTTGCTGTAGGTAAGAATAAAGCTCTGGATCCAGTGAGGAGTAAAGCTATATTGAGAGATGTTGTGAGGGAGTGTTATGGAAAGAGGGATTGTGGAGGCAGCAGCTAAACCTTGGGATGCTTTATGTAGTCCAGAGTCAAGAGTTCTGCAAGAACACGTGTTCTAATTGTGCTTCTGTCCTTACTTTCCACTGCTCTCTCAGCCAGCATTATTGACTTAGTGTCTCCTTTGTACAGAGCACAATATTGAATCCCATGGGGAAATAGGAGTAAGGAAAAAGAAAGACACTGTTGTTGTCCTTTGGATGGTATTTATTGTGAAATGGCAATACTCTAAGGCTTTGAGCAAAGCAGGGATGTGAATGGGAGCTGGAGAAGGCTAGGACTGTCAGAGTACTTCCAGAGGTGGGAATGTGAGAGAGAAGGAAAAGTGGTGTTTGGAGGAGGAGGGTTGGATCGTAAGTAGAATTGCCCAACTCTGACTCTCATGCTTTTCTGGGTCAGGTACACCTATGGAAAGCCCGTGCCTGGGATAGTGCGTGTATCAGTGTGTCAAAAGGCATATACTTACTGGCCTCCAGGGCCAGAAGGGGAATTCCCATCTGACAGATGCAAGAATATCTCTGGAAAGGTGAGTAAATGGGATGTAGAAAAGGAACCTTAGTTTCTATGTCCTAAAGAGTAAGTAAGCACCAATATAGAAAAGTGGTTAAAAACAAACAAACAAACAAAAACCCAAAGTAGAAAGCATTTCACATGGTTATTATCCCAGTTCCAAAGAACAAGGCAGTCTTTTTTATCCCCACAAAAGATAAAGCCTTTTAGAATCTGCCTTGGAATCAAGAAATGAACCTAAACCCTTGGGAGATAAAATTTTCCTGTTCTGAAGTGGGTTCTTTTCTCCTCATATCTTGGAACTTCCAAGTTGCTTTATAATTATATATGTGTGGGTATATACTTCATGTTATGGGATGGGGTTTCTATCTTAAAATTGGAGAAATGAAAGTATAGAGATGAGAACTTATTTTCTTCTACAGGACATCATGAAATGGAAGTAAAGATTAGGTTATTCATCCTCTCTCTCCCTCTCTCTCTCTCTGATTGTGTCATTAGACTGACAAAGCAGGATGCCTCTCAGCTTCTGTGGCCATGTCTACCTTCGACTTCACTAGTCGTTCTTACAGATGGGACATCGGTATCGTGGCTACTATGGTGGAAGAAGGGACAGGTAAGTGAGATGCTCCTTGGTTCATTAAGAAAAGAGAAAGGAAAAGAGGTGTCCCAGAGCCAGACCTACTCAGAGGAGTCAAGACCCACCCTCATCGCTGTTTGGAAGGGACTCTGTTCCTAGTTCACAGTCAAAGGGAAATGCCAGATTCCCTCTGCCATCCACTCTCTGTTTCTCCAAAAGTTTGGGGAGGAGGAGTTGGTTTGGATCTTTGGCCAGAAATATATTCAGCTTCCTACTTCCAGTGGCACCATCCTTTCAGGGATTTTGTGTTAAACATGAAGGTGAGGATATCAGGTTTTTAGATCATCATACATCTGGTTTCCCTCTGCAGGTGTGGAGGCCAATACCACTCGGCATATCTACGTTTCTTCACAAAGGGGCTCAATGACCTTTGAAGACACCAATTATTATTATTACCCTAATTTCCCCTTCAGTGGAAAGGTATGTTAAAACTTGTCTCTGCACAGACAAAAAAATGCTTAACCATCCACTGTCACCTCCTTCCTGTACACATATGATAATAGCTAACTTAGCATTGTTCGAAGTACTTGATGTGTATTCACTTGTTTAATCTTTACAACAATCCTGAGTTAGGCACTGTTATTGGCCCCACTTTACAAATAAGGAGGCTGAGGCACAGAGAGGTTAAATGATTTTCTCAAGGTCATAAGCTCGTGTTAACTATGATCAAAGCCAGGCAGCCTGCCTCAGAGTATGTGCTTAACTCCTTGCACTGTGTGTCCTTAATCTCGTATGACACGTGCCTTGAATATTAATGTGACTTCAGTGCCCTTCCTCATGCCAGGGCTTCACATTCTCATGTTTAAATCTTTGAATTTTAGAGCTGCAGGTTATCTGGAGAGATCATCTAGTCTGAGCTTCTGCATCTAGGCAAGGTTAATATCAAGCTTCCTGTGACAGAGAGCCATTTATAGCTCCTGAAGCATTGTTTTTAGAGATTTAAACATTGGTAGTGTTTTCTTGCTGATTGCTAGCAATCTACCCCTCTCTCCAGCTCAGCTTTCTTCACTTCCCAAACAACTGCTGAACACAAGAATGTTGTACATATTTAGACCCATTTATTCCTTAGTCATCTTTTCTCTAGACCAAGAGTAGATCCAGACTTTCTTAAAGCCTAAGGATTATACAATTTAGGAGTGGAAGGGGTCTCTCTGTAGGAAAATGAAAGCAAAAAAAAATGTACAGAGGCTTGGCAGGGTTGTATGCAAATGAAGGGCCCTGACGCTTCATAACCCATGTGGCAAATCTACTTCTGCTCCAGGCCAAGCTACTTCTGTGTGTTTTTCAATTCCTCATAGATCCTACTTTCCAACCCCTGAATCACATTTACCTTTCTCTGGACTCTTTCCTGAAATGTATTCTTACAGTTTCAAACTTACACTAAACCTGACTCTAATGCCCTAATGACCTTCACCCCTCAGATAAGAGTTAGGGGCCATGATGACTCCCCCCTCAAGCGTCATACAGTGTTTCTGATGATTCGTGGTGAAAAAGGAACGATGAAGCAGACCCTAACGACTGACGACGAAGGTCTTGCTGCCTTCGAGCTGGACACGGCTAATTGGGACG
This sequence comes from Neophocaena asiaeorientalis asiaeorientalis, assembly GCF_003031525.2. Classification (NCBI taxonomy): domain Eukaryota; kingdom Metazoa; phylum Chordata; class Mammalia; order Artiodactyla; family Phocoenidae; genus Neophocaena; species Neophocaena asiaeorientalis. Next base: position 7,092,844 of record NW_020176571.1, read on the forward strand.
GGAAAGGCATTTCTCTGGAGGTAAGCACTGGGAGGTCCAGCTTTCCAGGAAGGAAGGCCTCCCCGAAGGAAAACGTCAAAATTTTCCTTTTCCCCCCACTACACCACCACCCACCACCCCTGGGGAATTCCATCTCCCCAATTCACCGGTCCTGCCCTTCAGCTGACAAAAAGTTTTTCTTAGATCCCATTTTTAATACCAATCAAATAAATGACCTTCAGATAAAAATTGCTATTTCTACTAATTCATTTTATAACTTAACTCCATCTCTATCTGATCCTTTATTTGAAATCAGATTAGGGAGGAAAAAGTGGTTCAGAGTCATCTTCTTCCTCCTATTCCCCCTTTTCCCTCTTTCTGTTACTCATTAAAATAACAAAGAAGAGAATTCTAGGTTTTGCATAACTTATAGGGAAGGTTCCTTGTATCAGTTATCAGTTACCACACATTACTGCTTAGCAGACAACTACAGAGCTTTAGTGTACACAGCAGGAAGTGTTTATTGCTCCTGTAGCTGGGTAGACAGAAGGGCAGCTCTGCCGATCTTGGTGGACTTCCTTGTCTGTGGGTCAGCTGACTGTAGGCTGGCGCTCCACACGCCTCACAATCCACTGAGCTAGCCCAGGTATATTCCCATGGCAGTGAAGCGATGCAAGAGCGAAAGCAGACGTTCAAGGGCTTTTCTAAGCCTCTACTTATCTTGCGTATGCTAACACCCATTCCCAAGAACAAGTCACATGGTAGGTCCACAGTTAGACTAAAAGGGCACACTTGGTAAAGTGGACTTCCCTGGTGGTGCAGCGGTTCAGACTCTGCGCTCCCAATGCAGGGAACCTGGGTTCGATCCCTGGTCGTGGAACTAGATCCCACATGCTTGCTTCAACTAAGAGTTCGAACGCAGCAACTAAGGAGCCCGCCGGCCGCAACTAAGGAGAACGTGTGCTTCAACTAAAGGATCCGGCAAGCCGCAACTAAGGAGCCTGCTTGCCCCAGCTAAGACCTGGTGCAACCAAATAAAATAAATAAAATTAAGAAAAAAAAAAAACTATAAAAAAGGATGTTGCTATGGGGAGGGATGAAGAATTGAAGCCTTTAATGCAATCATCCAGCTACACTGCTCAAGCAAATACATATTATTTCTGCTGTGGCTAATTTATGTATTTCTGTACTCTAGGCATCATTCAATCACTCTACTTAGAAATGATTATTATCCTCTATACCTAGTTTTCTTACTTCTGAGATATATCCTTTAATTTCTTAGTCACAGTTATCTCTTCCCTGCTTCAGTCTGTGAAGGTATATCATCCAACTTCCTACTTCCTGACAACTATAATTCAGCCCTTATTTTACTCCCCTTTGTACCAACATGCTGCTGCATATAACCACTGTTATGGACTCCTCAAATATTCTTGGTTGAACCTCTAGTGAAATATCTACATGCCACTCTTAGGCAGTACAGATTTGAGAATCATAACAAGTCCATGGGGTCAATACAGTTGGGGTACATGAATTGTAAGGCCTTTTTTTTCTCTCTCTCTCTTTCTCAGGGCATGTTCCAATTGGAAGAAACGGCATATGATTCAGAAGAAATGCCTCTTTACTACAACAATGCCTACCTGTACCTGAACCCCTTCTACAGCACAGCTCGCAGCTTCCTTGCCCTCCACCGGCCAAATGGCATCTTGGAATGTGGCCGGCCCCAGGAAGTGCTGGTGGAGTATTACATCGATCCAGCTGATGCAGAACCTGACCAGGAAGTCATCTTCTCCTACTATGTGAGACTGGGAAATGGGGATGGGTGCGAGTGTGTTGGGAAGGAAAGGGAATAAAGACAGTGAGCTAGACGGGGTGAACAGACAGTCTGGATAGAGATATAATGCAAGCCACGTAGATAATTTCTAAATTTTTAGAAGCCACATCAAAAAAATTAAAAGAACAGAGGAAACTAACTTTTAAAATATATTTTGTCTAACCTAGTATATCCAACATATGATCATTTCCACATGAAGTCAACATAAAAAATTATTAATAGATATTTTACATTCTGTGTTTCAGCTGCATTGCAAATCTTTGAAACTCAAAGTATGTATTTTATACTTAAAGGAGTTTGGACTAGTTACATTTCATGGGCTCCAGTAGTCACATGTGGCCAGTGGCCACTGTGTTTATATAGGTATAAAAGATGGGGGGAAATGGGGAATAAAGAGATTTTGAACAGGAGTCCAGGGAAATTGTGTGGGGAAATAAAACTAGGAATAAATGAGACAATGTTGCTGACCAGGGCTGAAAGGGAGCCCGGTGGATGGGTAAGAGGGAGGTTGAGGAGGGGATGGCAACTCAGAATAAATTTCATTCTGTGTTTCATTGGTCAGTATTTTTAAATAGATGACATAGGGTTAAAAATTAACATTGAGGGCTTCCCTGGTGGCGCAGTGGTTGAGAGTCCGCCTGCCGATGCAGGGGACGCGGGTTCGTGCCCCGGTCCTGGAAGATCCCACATGCCATGGAGCGGCTGGGCCCGTGAGCCATGGCCGCTGAGCCTGCGTGTCCGGAGCCTGTGCTCCATAACAGGGGAGGCCACAACAATGTGAGGCCCGCGTACTGCAAAAAAAAAAAAAATTAACATTGATAGCAGCTCTGCTGGGGAAATAAAGTCACAACTTGTAGACTGAAAGAAATATAAAGGCAAGCAGTTTTACTGGTCATCTTGATGATCGTGAGGAACTTAGACTCATGTGAACCTTGGGTTTGATGGGCCAGAGTCTCTTTATTCCCTTATCATCTCCTTAAAGTCTCTGAGAGAATTTCTCCCCCTGAATCATTCCAGTATCTTCATCAAGTTAAAACAATCATCCTAAATAACAGAATGAGGAGAAGTAGGTGGGAAATAATAAGGCAGAGTGATAATACATGTACTGTCTTCGGGACAGAAGTGTGGCGAGGCCTATAGGAGAAAAGTGGAGTTGGGGCTGCTCAGTGTGGAAGATAGTCTGAGAAACTGGCCAGAGAGCCCTTGACTGGAGCCTGAGATGCCTGCCTGCTTAGAAAGCATCTCAGTGAATTCAGTTTCAAGGGAGAGTGAAGAGGAGGGGAGAGTTAAAAAGAGATTTCTCCTCCAGAGAGTCAAATGTCAGAAGGACTCAAGACAACTTCAAGGTATACTCATTTCCACTGAATTTTTAAAAAAAAATTTTTATTGATGTATAGTTGATTTACAGTGTTGTGTTAGCTTCAGGTGTACAGCAACATGATTCAGTTATTTATATATATATATAATTTGTATATATATAAATTCTTTTTCAGATTCTTTTCCCTTATAGGTTATTACAAAATATTTATAGTTCTCTGTGCTATGCAATATGTCCTTGTTGGTTATTTATTTTATATACAGTAGTGTGTATATGTCAGTCCCAAACTCCTAATTTATCCCCAACCCCTTTACCCTCCACCGAATTTTCAGTTGAGTGATAAGTTTTAAAAGGTTGTAAGAAACAGAAACAGACTCACAGACATAGAGATCAGACTTGTGGTTGCCAAGGGGAGGGGGGAGGGAGAGGGATGGACTGGGAGTTTGGGGTTGGTAGATGCAAACTATTACGTTTAGAATGGATAAACAACAAGGTCCTACTGTAGAGCACAGGGAACTATGCGATGAACCATAATGGAAAAGAATATAAAAAAAGAATGTCTGTATGTGTACAACTGAGTCACTTTGCTGCACAGCAGAGATTGGCACGACATAGTAAATCGACTACACTTAAATAAAAATTTTGTTTTAAATAAAAGGTTGTAAGGATGGATTTTAGTAGACTTTATGTTACAAGGATTATAAAAGAATAAAGCTTAGAGATCTTCAAGAAATGGTGTCAGCTATCTATTCTCTCTGGCTCCGTGGCAGTGGTGGCCTTTGTCTCCTCCCACCCACCCCGTGGTTGTCACAGACCTCCAACTGGAGGAAGAGTCATCAGGGCTCTTGGTACCATCCAACATTTGACAAGCTGAATGATGCTCCATGAAGTACTGACCTGGGCTCCAGAACTACGAAAGGAGCCTCTCCTTATGGAGAGATGCAGGGATTGGGCCAAGGCTAAACTCCTCTAACTTCTATGTTGTTGATGACTTCTTTTTCTCTTCCTTAGTTAATAGGGAAAGGGAATTTGGAGATGGAGGGGCAGAAACGCTTGAAGTCTGAGAGGAGAGGTGAGTGTTCATGCATCTCTTGGAATACTTGAACTTTAAATTTCCAAGAAATAGTTCTTATACTAGAAGCAAGAGTAAGAGCAATGAGAGCAGACCATAACAGTAACCACAGAAGAATAGGACAGTGTGAAGCAACCTGCACCATGAGACCTGCAGCTGGCTCAGGAAGAAATGCAAACACAGGGTTGGATGTCATTGGTAGGTGAGTGTGTACTCCCATTCCTGAATATCCCCTCTTCCCTTTCAGGACTGAAAAGCTCCTTCTCTCTCTCATTGACCTTCAACTCCAGACTAGCCCCTGATCCTTCCCTGGTGATGTATGCCATTTTTCCCGGTGGAGGTGTTATAGCAGACAAAATTCAGTTTTCAGTGGAGATGTGCTTTGACAATCAGGTAAAATGGCGTTGAAGAGGGTGAAGGAAATGTCTGGACATAGAGAGAGAGCCTGTGTATGCTGGGGTTGGAGATAAGGCAGGGGTGGGGAAAGAAGGAGTTAATATTGAAGCTGGATATCATGTTCTCTATCTTTCGCATGGCCTGTTGAACTCTCTCGCTCTCCCGCTTCTTTTAAAAGGTCATGCTGGGAAGTCACGTGTTCTGTATAGCTATTCCACAAATTCTCTTTCTTTCTACTTTCTGTCTTTGAAACTTTCTACATTATTCTACCGTGCTGCTTAGTTTTTCCAACTGTATTACAAGACACTGTTTCTAAAGGGCAATACTTTACAAAGAAAAATCAGTATAAAAATGAGGGAGTGAGCTGGGCACCATACTTAGGGCATATGGGTGATGACTGTTTCTCCTCTTCTCCAGGCTGACCTGATCCCCACATTATCCTTTTCTCTTCCCCAGGTTTCCCTTGGCTTCTCACCTTCCCAGCAGCTTCCAGGAGCAGATGTGGACCTGCAGCTGAAGGCAGCTCCCCAGTCCCTGTGTGCGGTCCGGGCCGTGGATGAGAGTGTCTTGCTGCTTAGACCAGAGAGTGAGCTGAGCAACAGCTCTGTGAGTGGTCTGCTGACATGGTGGCAAGAGGGAGTCAACAGAGAAGACAGACTGACAGCATCAGAATTAAGAGATGGATTCCAGGCAGTGGGAAAGAGAGTCTCAGGGAAATATTGCATCTCCACAAGGTGGTAGCAAAGCTGGTGTGGAAATGAATGTAGAAATGATGATATGGGGACTTCCCTGGCAGTCCAATGGTTAGGACTCTGTGCTTTCACTGCTGTGGGCCCAGGTTCAATCCCTGGTCAGGGAACTAAGATCCCGCAAGCCATGCGGCACGGCCAAAGGAAAAAAAAAAAAGAGAAAGAAATGATGATACGAGAAGGACACAATTAATACGGTCACAGTGATCAGTATGAGGAAAGATGAAATAGGAGATAAGGGTGACAGATTATGAAAAAAGATGAACTAGTGGAAGGGGTTATGATGGAAGAAATTCTGCAATAACAAAGAGAAATAATACAAGAGCAGTAAACTGTGCCACCAGAATGAGAATCTGAGAGAAGTTTCTCAACTGATTTCACTATGTCAATATTTTATTTTCTTAAGAAAAAAAAATTTATTTCCTTTTCTGTCTTTTCTCAGGTCTATCATATGTTCCCATTCTGGTATGGTCACTACCCCTATCAGGTGGCTGAACGTGACTGTCCAGGGTTTGACTCACGGGAGTTTTCCCAGCCCCGCATTGATGCAGTGCCCGAGGAGCGTTGGGGCAGGCGTGCTTATCTATGGAGGCCTTGGTTCCCTCAAAGCATAGCTCTTTTCAATTTTTTCCAGGTAAATATTCTTACCCATTTTGTTCTCATAGAAACAACTGTGGTGGGAGGGGGAAAGGAAAGCCCACATCTAATAAAGCAGGCAGAGTCATATGGGCACTGGCAGGGGCAAAATCTTGAAAGAAACTCCTGATGGGTAAGGCAGCCTCACTTGGTCCTCATGCTTGTAGAAGTCACCTACTGTCTGAGACTATACACTAGTCCTCTCTCTGGGGTCTCCAGACATTGACTTCCATGGGATCAGCCAAGAAGGAAAATGAAGAGAGGTAGACCAGAAGTCTCTCTTATGAAAGATACTGCGCCTATTTTATCCACAGAAGTTTGGGATGTTTTAGCCCACATCTGACCAGGAGGTCTCCGAGGTCAGGAAGTGGGTCTTGTTCACCTTTGTATTCTCTATAATGCCTCTTCCTTCATAATGCTCAATATATTTTTGTTGAATTGATTGAGCTGATATGGTCTCTGCCCTTAGAAAATTCAGTCCAAATCAAATAATAAGGATACATTTACTAACGTTTGGAAGAAGTATTAAACATATTGAACGATGAAATAAGTGGAATACTACAATTCAGCCCAAAACAGAATGAAATCTTGCTATTTGCAACAACCTGGATGGACCTTGAGGGCATTATGCTAAGTGAAATAAGTCAGACAGAGAAAGACAAATATCGTATGATCTCACTTACATGGAATCTAACAACAACAACAGCAACGAGAGAAGCTCATAGATACAGAGAATAGATTGGTAGTTGCTAGAGGTGGGAGGTGGAGGGGGTAAAATGGGTGAAGGTAGTCAAAAGGTACAAACTTCCAGTTATAAAATGCATAAGTCTTGGGAATGTAATGTACAGCGTAGTGACTATAGTTAGTGATACTGTATAGCATATTTGAAAGTTGCTAGAGAATAGATCTTAAAAGTCCTCATCACAAGAAAAAAATTTTTTGTAATTATATATGGTAATGGACGTTAACTAGACTTGTGGTGATCATTTTGCAAAAACGTATGGATATGTGTGTATATACATATGCATAATACATCTGTCTCTCTCTATATATATATAAACACAATGAAATAAGTTTAATTGAAAAGCTTTCACACTAGCTGGAATAGAAGTGAACCAATCTTGGTGGCTGAGTATTGGTCTCACAATTAATAGGCAAAGAAGTTGTTAGTTTAACCCTTTGAGGGTGAAATTTCAAGGCGGTAGCCCTTGTAGTAAGGGAGAGGACCCCCTTAACTCTTCATTCTCTGGTCCCTTTGGTGCCTATCAGGACGTGGGCCTGAAAATACTGTCCAATGCCGAAATCAAGGATCCAGATTGCAGTTACCGAACTTCAGAATACAGCGCTTTAGGGACAGGTAAGCTGCCTCTGTGGCTTGCAGATTCACTGAGATATTTAGCATCATGGAACTCTGAAAACTCCCTCTTTGCCTCCTATTCTTGCACTGAGCCAGTAGCCAGAATGATAATGGATTGTGGGTTATAGATGAAGGCAGTTCCCCTAGGATCTCACTCTCTCTCTGTCTCTGGGGAGGACTTTTGAAGCCTGAAGCCCTTATCTACTCATTCCCTGGCCAGACGTCCATGTCTGTCATTTCCCGATAGCCTCACGACCAGTCAGTTCCTCAGTGGTCCTTCCTCCTCATCTCTCTCTCTCTTTTTTTTAAACTAATTAATTTATTTATCTTTTTATTTTTGGCTGCGTTGGGTCTTCATTGCTGCTCATGGGCTTTCTCTGTTTGTGGCGAGCGGGGGCTACTCTTCGTTGAGGTGGCTTCTCTTGTTGCGGAGCATGGGCTCTAGGCGTGCGGGCTTCATTAGTTGTGGCACGATGGCTCAGTAGTCGTGGCTCTCAGGGTCTAGAGCGCAGGCTCACTAGCTGTCCTCATCTCAGACTGGAGGTTCTCTGCTTCCCTCTGAATTTCTTGCTGGTTTTCTCTCCACCTCAGTTTATCACATGACATAAGTCTTCTGCTTTTTCCCTTGTTCTTGGTCTCCTTAGGACTCTTTACATCTTCCGAGAGATTACCAGTTCAGCCAGAGGATTCTCAGGTTCGCCATTACTTCCCGGAGACTTGGCTCTGGGATCTGTTTCCTGTTGGGTAAGTGGTGCCTAAAAGTGATGCCTGTATGTATAACAAAATTATACACACAGTGTAGATTCAGCAGAGAAGTGACTCAGATAATTTCTAATGAACCTAAGTCTCAAGCCAAGAAGGTTTAATGGGGATAAGAGAACGTGTTTCTTTCCCTGGATTCTTAAACAGTTATATACAATCACTCAAAACAAATTCACACGTCTTCACATTTGCACAGTGCAGACAGTGCATTCTCACTGCAGGGCCACACAAACGGAAAGGCACATCTTGATATTAGTTTGGTTCTTGCCCACTGCTTACCACCTCATTTTGACAAACCCTAAGAAGGCATATTCTCACCGATTCAGAGGGGACTGAGCTCTCTTACAGGTATGTTTGCACACAGATGCCCACCCACACATGCTCCCCTCCTCACATCCTCAGACACCCCCCCTTCTCCCATACTTGTACATCCTCACTCGAAGAGTCACACTCTGAGATTCACGTGGGCCGCCATTGCGGTTGCCTTTTTGCTTTTCCCCCCACGCACAACAGCAACGAAATATTCACTTCTGCAGACAAATTTGTAGCTTAATTCCCAAATGCCTTTCTCCTGCTGTCTGCTTCACCTGGGTTCTTGTATTCTTACAGTAACTCAGGGAAGGAGTCTATCCGCGTCACAGTTCCTGATACCATCACCACATGGAAGGCCATGACTTTTTGCACTTCCCAGTCCAGAGGCTTTGGTCTTTCACCCACTGTTGGACTGACTGCCTTCAAGCCATTCTTTGTTGATCTGACTCTCCCTTACTCGGTAGTTCGTGGAGAATCCTTTCGTCTGACTGCCACCATCTTCAATTATCTGAAGGAGTGCATCTGGGTAAGAGCTAGGGATGCAAGAAGCAGGTGTCAGTCCCTAAACTGGAAGTGTACCAATTTTCCCTGAGAAAGAAATGAGATGTCGGTGTCTCTGCGCCCATATTTTCCTAAACCTCTGTGTATTGTCTCCTTTACTCCGACCCTTTATCACTGTATCACTCAAATATCCCCTTCAGGTTCAGACTAACCTGGCTAAATCAGAGGAGTACCAGGTGGAACCGGAGACAGACTCTCAGGCCTCCAGCTGTCTCTGTACTGATGAATCAAAATCCTATCACTGGAATGTCACAGCTGTCAAACTGGGTAAGAGAAGGAAGTGGCAGATGGGCAAGGAAAGCACAGAGACTGAGAACTCTACCCTTTCCTCTACAGTATTTGCTTTGTTTTCTCTTTCCTCTTCTTTGTATTTGCCTCTATTTTTCTCCCTCCTAAGTCTATGTTATAAAAAAATAAGCGAATATTCTTTGGTAGATGACCAAAACATTATCCACACTGGACTATTTTGAGAGTGAAAGAGGGAGATTTTAATATTTACGCCAGGACAAGAGATATGTTACTAGTCAAATACTTACTATGGGCCAGGCACTGTCCTAAGTGTTTTACATGAATTAACTCATTTAATCATCACAGTAATCCTATGAGATGTCATTTGCTCTTGGATTAAGTCCTTGCAACTCAAAGTACAGTCTTTGGGTGTATTAGTTATCTACTGCTGCTTAACAAATTACCCTAAAATTTAACAGCGTAAAAGAACAAACATTTATTATCACACAGTTTCTGTGGGTCAGTAATTTGTGCAGTTTAGCTGGGTGCCTCTTGCCCAAGGTCTCTCATGAAGTTCAGCCAGGGCTGTGTTCTCTTTTTTTTTTTGCGGTACGCGGGCCTCTCACTGTTGCGGCCTCTCCCGTTGCGGAGCACAGGCTCCGGACGCGCAGGCTCAGCGGCCATGGCTCACTGGCCCAGCCGCTCCGCGGTATGTGGGATCTTCCCGGACCGGAGCACGAACCCGTGTCCCCTGCATCGGCAGGCAGACTCCCAACCACTGCGCCACCAGGGAAGCCCCAGGGCTGTGTTCTCATCCAAAGACTTGCCCAGGAGAGAACCCACGTCCAAGCTCATTCCAAAGCCTTTGATCTTCATGGACTGTTAGACTGAAGGCTGCAGTTCTTGGCCTCAGGTGTTGGCTAGTGGCCTCCTTCAGTTTCCCATCACATGAAGCTCCCCACTGGGCTGCCTCATGACATGACAGCTGGCTTCCTCCAGAGTTCGTGGCTTGAGAGGAAGAGTGCACCTGAGACAGAAGCTGCAGTCTTTTTTATAACCTAAGCTCAGCCGTGACATCTCATTGCTTCTGCCTTATCCTCTCCATTAGAAGCGAATCACTAAATCCAGCCCACAGGCAAGGAGAGGGGATTGCACAACAGTGTAAATATCAGGAGGCAGGGATCACTGGGGTCCCTTAGAGGCCACCTACCACAAAATGTGGGCCCCACCCCGGGTGTACTGAAATAGAGTTTGTATTGTAACAGACAAGAGCCGCAGGTGATTTGTATGCCATTAAGTTTAAGAAGCACTAGTCTAGAGGGGAAGAGACCTCATTGGTACCTCTGCCAATAGATCTGATGTCTTCCTTTTGCCCTCTTTCTTCTCAGGTCATGTAAACTTCACCATCAGCACTAATATTCTGGACTTAAATGAACTCTGTGGGGACCAGAAGGGGTTTGTTCCAGAAAAGGGCCAGAGTGACACACTCATCAAACCAGTTCTGGTCAAGGTGAGTTTTCTGCAGGCCTAGCTTCAGAGGTAGAGGCAGCAACCAAGCCAGGGATGTTCAGCGTGTGTCCAACCATGTCAGTTAGTCTCTCGCAGCAGTCTCACTCCAACTCCAATCAGGCAGCTCATCTTTATCCTTCCCTGACCCCCTTCTGCCCTTAACTACTTGCTTAACCCATACTGATGGTCTATGGAAGTACCTAATACAGTACCTGTTACTTTGTAGACACTCAATGAATGTTAGTTTCTCCTAAGAAAATCCCTAATGTCATCATTCGCTGCTTCCTGTCATCATGAACCCCATTGTCGATCCTGTCTCTTAGAAGTTTCCTAAACTTATCCTGAGCTCTAGCCCAGAAAGAATTTTACTGAGAGACCCCTCCCTGGGTTGAAATGGAGTCCTTCTGAATGTCAAAGAGAAGCTCTGTTCTCTCTAGTTCTGAGTGAAGCCCTGGAGCGCAGGCAGGACCTCTTCTCCCCGTTTCCCTTCCCCTTCCTGTTCCTTCAGTGCCACCTGCCCTGATACTCATCTATGTTTTTTTCACCCATCCTTGTCTCTCTCCATGTCAGCCGGAAGGAGTCCTTGTGGAGAAGACACACAGCTCACTGTTGTGCCCCAAAGGTGGGTGAACACAGAGAGGGGTTGGTGTGAGAATTCCCTTAGCAACAGGAGATCTTCTTAGGCAAAAGGAGAAATATACAGGACAAGAAGAAATAGGAGAGTGTAGTGGTGCCATTCCCAATGGGGCCAAGTAGCTGAAAGGCAGGATGAAGAAGAGAAAATGTACAGCACAGTTATGTCTCTCGCTGGAATTTATTTTCAGCAAAGACCACTGTGAATAGGGTAAAAAAATCTACCTCCAGCCCACGGAAAGCACTGGGTATAGAAAACCCTGGATTACGGCAATTTTTTCTGTGGTTTGGGCGTGAGAACCCCCACTATTTCCACCTTTTATTGTTTTACCTTTTCTCTGCCCCTCATAGGAAAAGTGGCTTCAGAATCCATCTCCCTGGAGGTCCCTGTGGATGTTGTTCCTGATTCAGCCAAGGCTTATGTTTCTGTTCACGGTAAGCAACCAGAGATTCTCGGCTCAAAAAGGAAAAATGGGGCCAGAGGCTGCCAAGGTGTGGCATGGGTTGAGGCCTATGGCCCTACCTGGAGGAAGGTATGGTAGATTAGAAGTGATGAAGGAAGAAGAGCTTATTTTACAAAGTGGGCAAATACAGCCTGTGCAGTGCAGATGGGATTAGATAGACGTATACTCTGGTTAAAAACAGCAAAGAGTCTGGGCAGGAGGAAGTTAAAGCTCGTTGAAGCTTGATATGTATTTAGGTTTAGGTCTATAAATTGGGTGGAGGGGAGACGAAATGTTTGCAGGAACCATTTAAAAATGAGGACTTCAAAAAAAAAAAAAAATGAGGACTTCATATATTTGAATACAGTTTTGGGAAGATTCAACCATATTTACATAGGACATGCCACTTCTTTAGGCAAGGAGGGGGAGCAAATAGAAAAACATGAGCCATGAAAGTTGTATCAAACTGGCTTAGGATCCCAGTTCTGCCGTTTAATAGCCATGTGAACTTGGATAAGTTAATGAACAATTTCGGGGCTTCCCTGGTGGCGCAGTGGTTGAGAGTCCGCCTGCCGATGCAGGGGACACGGGTTCGTGCCCCGGTCCGGGAAGATCCCACATGCCGCGGAGCGGCTGGGCCTGTGAGCCATGGCCGCTGAGCCTGCGCTCTGCAACGGGAGAGGCCACGACAGTGAGAGGCCCGCGTACCGCAAAAAAAAAAAAACCCCCGCAAAATTTCGATCCTTCTTTTCCCTTCTGTAAGACAGTGATAATAACCTACCTTTCAGGATTGGTGTAAAGATTAAATATAATAAATTTCCCAGCACAATATCTTGCACATAGTAGAAGGCCTATACATGTTAGGTGCTTTCTGTACTCTAACCCCCTACCCACATCCCTTCCAGGTTAAAATGTCTCCGTTTTGGCTGTATTTGATTCATACCTCTGGTACAGCACTCACCTCACTGTATTACAGCTCACTGTCTGTCTGTCTTCCACACTGCACTGAGGGATCCTTGAGGACAAGGGCCATGTCTTTTTCATGTTTGTTTTTCATACAGTTCCTGCAGTTGACTTTCAGTACATATTTGCACATTTGAATTGAACTCAATGACTAAAATGCAGATGTTCATGAGTCACTTATGTCAGGCTTACTGGCTTGTGAAGTAAATGGAGGGGTCAAGAGACGTAACGTGGAAAAGCGTATCAGGGGTGTGTGTGTGTTTGGGAGAGACTTGGTGATTTGGAGGGTGATGTATTTATATGCAGTGGAGGCACTTAGAGATTGAGACAAAGCATTGCAGGTTTTGTTACAAACCTCATCAGCTTCCTAAAAGCCATGAACACCCTCAGGTGGCCTACATACCTCTCTGTGAACTCCAGCACCTTATACATACCCGATATTATATATGTTATACTTGCTTATAATAAATTAGCATTGCAATATATTGTAATTGTTTGCCCCCCCTGACTATGGGCTCTTCGAGGTGGAGACTGTTGCCCCCAAAGTCACAGAGTAGGGACTCACTAAATGATAGTGAATACGTGTTTGTTAAATGTATGATAATAACTCTTAAGGGTTCCTTCTTCTGCCACCACCTTCCTTCCCTCTCCTTTTGGATCCCAGGGGACATCATGGGCACAGCCCTGAAGAACCTAGACAGTCTGGTGCAGATGCCAAAGGGCTGTGGGGAGCAGAACATGCTCTTGTTCGCTCCCATCATTTACGTCTTGCAGTACCTGCAGAAGACAGGGATGCTGACTGAGGAAATCAAGTCTCAAGCAGTGGATTTCCTGAGGCTAGGTGAGTTGGTTCACTCTTTCTTCTTGGACACCTTGTCTAGCGCCTATGATCGGTGATAAGACTCAGGGAAATTCAGCCCCTGAAGTGTCCCTCATCCTTGAAAGCCATGGGGGTGTTTTTTGAAGTTATCACTGTCATCTAAAACCACATCTGGCTTCCCAGGGTACCAGAGGGAGCTGATGTACAAACACAGGAACGGATCCTACAGTGCCTTTGGGGAGCAGGATGAAAATGGAAACACATGGTAATGTTGCCCAGTTCCCCATGAGTTCTGTACCCCAGAGCATAATTCCTGAACCCTCTGGAATTATTCCTCTACCTCTCCCCTTAACCCCATTCCTTCTTGCTTTCTATCCTCTACAGCTTTAATACTGTTTATTTCAGCTTCATGTATGGTCAAGCCCCTTACTCTTCTGTCTGACCTTGTACCTCCCAGTTCTTGTCCCCATGAATGCCAATTAATGCCTCCCTTTTCCAAGCTTCCTATGGCATTATGTTTCCTCAACTCCCCTTCTGGAACCATTCAACAGAATAAACTGTAGAACTATTGTACCCTCCCCTGGAAATCCACCCTCATGCCACATTTCCCTCTTCACCCATACAGGCTGACGGCCTTTGTCACCAAATGCTTTGACCAGGCTCAGAGATTCATCTTCATTGATGACAGGAACGTCCAGGATGCTCTCAGGTGGATGGCGGGAAACCAACTCTCCAATGGCTGCTATGCCAACGTGGGAGAGCTCATTCACACAACTATGAAGGTGCGGACCTGCCCAGGGGCCCACAGCCCACTACTGTGTCTGGGAGGAACTTGTACCTCTGAGTGAGAAGAATCAAGAGAGCACCGGCCTGAGAGTCAGTTCTTCAGGTCTCAGGCCTGGCTCTGGGTGACCTTGGTCATTATTCTTAACCAGTCTGAGCATTCAGCTTCCACATCTGTAAAATGAGAATATGTACTAGAATATGGTTCTCAAAGTATGGTCCCCAGATCGGCAGCATCGGCATCACCTGAGAACTTGTTTGAAATGCAAATTCCAGGGACTTCCCTGGTGGTCCAAGTGTTTAAGACTTCGCCTTCCAATGCAGCGGGTATGGGTTCTGTCCCTGGTCCGGGACCTAAGATCCCACATGCCTTGCGGCTAAAAAAACAAAACATAAAACAGAAGTAATATTGTAACAAATTCAATAAAGACTTTAAAAATCTTTAAAAAAAAAATCAAAAAAAATCTTAAAAGAAAAGAAAAGAAATACAAATTCCAGCTCTCACCCCAGACCTACTCTGAGGAACTCTGGGAGACCCTGATACTTGCCAAAGTTTGAGAACCACTGGACTAGAAGATCTCTGAGCCTTTTACTATTTCCCTAAGTCTGAAGCAAAGCCATTTCCTCTGGTGGGGACTCCTAGACAGCCCACCCAGTGTCTTTTGTAAGGGGTTTACTCTCTGGCAGGCACTAAGTACTCTATCGGAGATTCATATTTAATGTTTACAACAAATCAACGTGCTAAGCACTGGCATATCATTATAAATTCCATTTTACAGATGAAGAAACTAGGTGCAGGGCTTAAGTAAACTGCCTGAGGTGAATGCTAGTGGGCGGCAGGACTGTAATTTGAACCACAGCACTTGGATTCCAGGGGCACTGTTCCCACCCATTCACTGCACTGCCTGACCTTTCCCAACACAGCAAGGTGCCGGGGTGCGGGCAGCTTGTTCAGTTCAGAGCAGACCGAGTGAGAGAAAGACTGTACCAACTTTCCTAGAGGAATCATTATTGCTATTCCAGGACCTGGATTAAAAATCTTGAGCACTGGGACTTCCCTGGAGGTCCAGTGGTTAGGACTCTGCACTTCCACTGCAGGGGCATGGGTTCAATCGCTGGTCTAGGAACTAAGATCCTGCATGTTGTGCGTTGCAGCCAAAAAAAAAAAAATTCAATTAAAAGAAAATCTTGAGCATTGAAAACGAAATCTCTATATGATTCATTAGTGTTCCTTATGCAGGATCTTCCCAGTGTCCCCCATATGGGGGAGTAGTACAAGCTAGGACGTGACTAGAACAAGATCCTAGAGGTTTTTCTTCCTCTTGTCTTACCAGAGCCAGCCAGTCTCTCAAGAAACCCATCATTTATGTTGTCAAGCTTGGTGGTTCGGTCCTTATCGGGAGCTCCAGAGTTAAACCCACTGGGTTCAAATCCCAGTCCTTCAGCTTATTAGTTGTGTATTTTTTTAATATAAATTTATTTATTTTATTATTTTATTTCGTTGGCTGCGTTGGGTCTTCTTTGCTGTGCGCAGACTTTTCTCTAGTTGTGGCGAGCGGGGGCTACTCTTCGTTGTGGTGCACGGGCTTCTCACTGTGGTGGCTTCTCTTGTTGCGGAGCATGGGCTCTAGGCGCGCGGGCTTCAGTAGCTGTGGCTCGCGGGCTCTAGAGTGCAGGCTCAGTAGTTGTGGTACACGGGCTTAGTTGCTCTGCGACATGTGGGATCTTCCCGGACCAGGGCTCGAACCCTTGTCCCCTGCATTGGCAGGCGGATTCTTAACCACTGTGCCACCAGGGAAGCCCACAGTGTGTATTCTTGAACAAACTATTTAACCATTTTAAGTGTTGGTACTCTTATCTATAGAACAAAGATAGTAATTTAGATTACATATATTTTTTTAAAAATTGCTAATATCCTTCTGTGAAAGGCATTAATCAAGGAAGGGGTTACCTATTCTCCCTTGGAGAAGAAGCTGGGCTTTATGCCACTCGAGGGGAACGTCCATTTGGGGGAATCTCAGATTCAGTAAAAAATCTGAGAATAAGAGATTTTCTCCTTATCCCACTTCCTCACCCCCCTTTTTTAAAACCTGTTATCCTTCCTAACACCTTATCTTGGGTTTCCTAAATACCCACTCAGAGCTGAAGACCTCATGTTACTTCTTGCAGGTTACCGTATAAGGCTATGCAGTTATTGAAGTCCAGCCAGTTCTCCCCTCCACTGTGTGTCCTGGAGGCTTGGGGCTGCGGTCAGCCTGTGGAAAGGAGCGCTTTTAAAAAAAAAAAAAAAATTATTTATTTATTTGCCTGTGCCAGGTCTTAGTTACAGCACTCAGGATCTTTGTTGCCGCGTGCGGCATCTTTAGTTGAGGCATGAGGGATCCAGTTCCCTGATCAGGGATGGAACCCGGGTCCCTTGTGTTGGGAGCTCGGAGTCTTAACCACTGGACCACCAGGGAAGTTCCAGGAGTGCTTTTTAAAAAAAAAAAAATAATAATTCATCCGTTCAGAGGGGACACCTTTTTGCAATGTGCATGCAATTCTTCATGTGCTGGCTGCTGCCCTGACTTCTTATCTCCGTTTCCATCCAGGGTGGAGTTGATGACAAGGTCTCCTTGACTGCCTACATCACAGCTGCGTTGCTGGAGATGGGAAAGACCACAGATGTGAGTTCCTCTAGCTCCTCCCCTTGACACTCTCCTGATCATGCCTGTTTCTAGAGAAAGTCACCTATTTTTGT
Organism: Neophocaena asiaeorientalis asiaeorientalis; assembly: GCF_003031525.2. Lineage (NCBI taxonomy): Eukaryota > Metazoa > Chordata > Mammalia > Artiodactyla > Phocoenidae > Neophocaena > Neophocaena asiaeorientalis. Next base: position 7,109,936 of record NW_020176571.1, read on the forward strand.
CCCTAGCCAGCCTTTTAAACTCAAAAGAGGATATGATTTCCTTATCATTGCCCCTTTTAAAAGGAATGCCTTATAAATTCAGTTCTTCATCTTCACTTTTTAGGACATGATGGTGAGTCAGGGTCTGCAGTGTCTCAAGGGTTCCGTCTTCACCACCCCCTACACGCAGGCCCTACTAGCTTATACTTTCACTCTGGCTGGGGATATGAAGAGAAGAAACATTCTTCTTGAAAAGCTAGATCAACAGGCTATCATCTCAGGTATGTTAGCCATGTTAGGAATTTTTTGCTTTCTTGTTTTTATTTTATTTTGTTTTATTTATTTATTTTTGGCCATGCTATGTGGCTTGCGGGATTGAACCTGGGCCCACCGCAGTGAAAACGCTGAGCGCTAACCACTGGACCGCCAGGGAAATCCCAGGAGTGTTTTGAAATTGTGAAAATATGTGAAAAATTTCCCTAGTCTCCGTAGTCCCACATATATTCAATTCTAGGATTCATTTTAGTAAAAGTTAAGTCATAAAATCATTGTTAACAGTTTTGCGGGAAAGCCCCTGAAAGTCCTCAAAGGCATGTTATATTTTTAACGTGAAGAGAAAATAGATGGTAGAAGTTAGTCAGAAAACGTATTGGCATTGGAGAATCACCCTTTTGCAGATATTTAACAATTCTTTGGTGTAAAATCATGGACTTTGGGCTTCCCTGGTGGCACAGTGGTTGAGAGTCTCCCTGCCGATGCAGGGAATATGGGTTCGTGCCCCAGTCCGGGAACATCCCACATGCCGCGGAGCGGCTGGGCCCGTGAGCCATGGCCGCTGAGCCTGTGCGTCCGGAGCCTGTGCTCCGCAACGGGAGAGGCCACAACAGTGAGAGGCCCGCGTACCGCAAAAAAAAAAAAAAAATCATGGAGTTTGATGGGGTACGACTTGAACTTGAAGATTTCTCAAGGTCCTTTTCAAACTTTTGGATGTATTTAGAATAATATTTGATATTCTGGGAATTCTCTGGCGGTCCAGGGGTTAGGACTCGGCGCTTTCATTGCTGAGGGCAGAGGTTCAATCTCCAGCCGGAGAACTAAGATCCCGCAAGTGACGTGGTGTGGCCAAAAAAAAAAAAAAGTATTCAATATTCTAACAGATCTAGTAAATACATTATTAATGAATTTTATTTACCTAGCTGTTTATTTAAAATTATACTTCCAGACAGAAATTTAATCTCAGCTTTCATTTATACAATGTCATTGCCGAGTTGTCCTCTCATATGGGCTCTGGGTAGTTTTTTGGCCTGTGTATAAACAACTCTAGTCGTGGAATGGGATCTCAGACAGTGGGTGGAGTTATATCTGCTCAGGTGTATATTAGTTTAATGTGATTAACTCTTCTCCATTACCTTGCATTGCAGGCTCACATGTTTTCTTTTGTTCTTCCACTTAGATGGCCTCCTGTGGGCTATGTATTTATTACCTCTAACCTTATATTTAGTTAGACTTCTAGCTTCCACTCTTCTCATTTCTACTTGCTGTGCTTTGTCTTCAAGTTACCTGCCATTGTGGCTGTCATAGAGTCGGGATTTGGTCTCATATTTTATTTGCTCGCCCTCATTAGCATTTCTTCTATGGTTTCTCAGAGTTCTTACGCATATTCTGCCATTTTTATTCTTCTTAAAGTGTTAGACCTTGGATTAAGGAAAATAAATGCTGAAAATTAATAAAATTTTGTAAGCCAGAAAAAAAAAAAACCCCAAACACATAAAATTCTTAAAAGAAGTTTCTACTTACCTATCTCCATTAACATAAGAATTTATAAATTAACAAGGGAGGTCTTGATATTATTGCTGGAGGCATTTATTGATGCTCCCAGCTTTACCCTGGGGAATTATGTGTGGGTGTACACACACGCACACACATCCTTGCATATACATTGTGGCCAATAAATCAGAAGATTTGAGAAATATTTTTGTCTAACTCACGATTAATTTTTGGTTGGTACTTTCTCTGATTTAAGGTGTAGCATTTACAAAGTGAATATAGGAAAGTCATTTCCTTCTAAGACTTTCCTAATTATGTGTTTTCCTCCATAGGAAAGTCCTTACACTGGAGCCACAAACCTCCTCCATCATCAGATGCCGGCCCTTGGTCTGAGCCTGAGGCTGTAGATGTGGAACTTACGGCATATGTATTGTTGGCCTGGCTTAGCAAAGCCGACTTGACTCAAGATGAGATAAACAAGGCCGCTAGCATAGTGGCTTGGTTGATCAAGCAGCAAAATGCATACGGAGGGTTCTCTTCCACTCAGGTAAGTAGCCTGCTCTCCTGCCACTTATCAGGTAGGATTAGGTCCCATGTGGAGAGAGAGGAAAAACTATCGCCCTTGCCCTGTAGGTCCAGAGACTAATCATTCTATAGAAAGGGAGAAAATCATGTGAAAAATATACAGAAGGGTTCATAAAATTAGGTCTTTTGAGCACATAAATAGTACTATACGCATTTAAGTGTCTTTCTTTGTAGAATATGAAACATCATGAGATCTATGTTCTACATGAAAAGAGGACATGTATTACATAGTCACAAATTAGAAAGCCAATTATGGGGTCTGTAAGCATAAGAGCAAGATTTTACGGGTATACCTCCTATTTCAGGTATTGGAAATCTGGTAAGATATAGTCTTTAAAAAGTTTACAGTCTAGAAAGAAAGCTAGGAAAAGTTGTATATATTACATAGCAGGATCTGGTTACAGAACAAAGATACAAAAGGTACAAAATATTGAATTTCAAGAGGGAGAGAGACCTCATATCAGCTTGAGGGATAAGAAAAGTCTTCACAGGCGAATGGCATTTGAGGGAGATCTAAAGGGACATGTAAAAATTTTAGGCAACTATTGAAAGGAAGGGGGAAGAGTCTGAGTAGAGACACCCATCTGCCAAACCGTAGAATGGCTGTTGGGAAAACTGGTTTAGCTGAAGCATAAAGGGACTTAGTTGAAAAGGTAGGGTAGCTTCATATTATGAAGGGCCTTGCATGTCAGACTCAGTTTCTGCCTAATTCTGAGGAGCCATTAATTTTTTTAAACTTTGTTTCAGAAAGATTAATTTGTCCCTTGGATATGGGATGATTTAGAGGAGAGAGACACTGGATTTGAAGAGATCAGGAGACTATTTCATTTGTCTAGTTTAGGGGTAAAGAGAAATCGAATTGGTGGGGTGGCAGTAGGGAAAAAAGGAGGTGGAATTGTATGATAAATTCAAATAATGTCATAAAAATCATCTTTGATGATCACAAAGAGAATAGCCATTAATTCATTTGTTCTGTAAATAGTATTAAATCCCTACTCTTTCCACGTCACTGATGATACAGAGGTAAACAAGAAAACACATTTTTTGTTCTCATAGCGATTATAGTATGACTTGTTGAAATTAGGGCCAGTTTCACTGAGGATGTAACATGTAAAGTAGACCTGGAAGAATGAACAGATTTTAATAGATGGAGTGTCTGGTGTAGATGTTAATAGATGATGTTAAGACCTTGCATATGGTAATGACTTAATTGGAATTTTAAAAAGTTATATGGTACTATGTTTCCTTATTTCAGGGAAATTCTTGGCCAAAGATCAGGAAGGATTTCCTTCTTCTTGCTGAGCCCTAAATAATTATATAATTTTAGAAAGCAGAGGATAGAATGTTTAGAATCTCAGTGACAGATATATGCCAGAGTTGCTTTTCAATAAAATCCTTGGCTATTACAAGAAGTCACATACCACACACTTTGGTTTTTAGGTGATGGTGAGGTCCCATTCCTTGAATTGTCTCCACATGTCCAAGGAATAAAGCCCTCCTGGGCTCCAGGTCACAGAGCATAGACAAAAAGTTGTTTGTAGAGGGCCAAGCTGCACAGATATAACTTGTTCACAGCTTCCCCTGGGTTGATACCTGTCTTCCTATCTTTATATGACAGTGTGATGTCTAAATATGACGGTTCTTTTTTGTTTGGGATAGGGAGAAATGGGATTCCTTTATTCTGCAGTAGGTATTTGACAAAGTTTTGAGCATACAGAAATTCTCATAACACAGAGTGAGATGTGACAGTTTTGCAGAATATCTCATTCTTTTTTTCTTTCCTTCAGTTGTAATTTATATAAATCATGTTTTCAGAAAGGAAAGGCTCACACTTTTTACGGGATGCCATGCTCTCTTAGAAACAGTTTATCTGTCTTATTCCCAGATGAAGAAAAGATTGTCACATGTCATAATGGCTAAGAAGCTTTGTCCTTCAAGGAGGGGTTTTCCAAGGATCCCCTGATACCCTGTGCCACAGAAGATCATTATGCAATTAAATAACTTTGAAGAGCGTGCAATTTTTAGGGTTATCAAGTTACCGCTGTTTCTTCCCCAAATAAGGAAATTGCAAAATATATATTGAACAGTGATCCACTCACTTCTGTTTTTTTTTACCAATTAAAAAAAAAATTGGAGTATAGTTGCTTTACAGTGTTGCATTAGTTTCTGCTGTACAGCAAAGTGAATCAGTTATACGTATAGATATGTATACTCTTTTTTGGATTTCCTTCGATCCACTTACTTCTAACAGTAGCCAGTTCTGAAGCTAGGTTTCATTGCTGAATATAAATATATGAAATTAGGCTAACGACCCATGAATGTTCAAGAATGACTTGATGGTGATTTTCTGTGCAGGTAAGATATTATGATTTCTTTGTCAGCTTCCCCAGCATTGGTGAATGTGGTTCTTAGATACTTAGAGGAGGTATCATCCAAGCTAGCGAACAACAATCAGGTGTGTAGATTACAGGGTCGTTGGAGGTTAGTTCCAATGGCCCACAAAACAGTAAGCATATGCCTGATGCCTGATTGTTTTCCTCAGGATACTGTAGTTGCTCTCCAAGCTCTTGCCAAGTATGCCACTACTGTCTATGCGCCATCTGAGGAAGTCAACCTGGCTGTAAAATCCGCTCAGAATTTCCAGCACACTTTCAACATTCAAGCTGCCAACCGGTTGGTGTTTCAGCAGGAGACTCTGCCCGATATCCCCGGGGTGTACACCTTGGAGGCCTCAGGCCGGGGCTGTGTCTTTGTGCAGGTAAGCAGGGCTCCAGGAGGACTAGTGTGCGTTGGGAAGGAGAGTCTGAGGGCATCTCTGCCTCTAGTAGCACCTTCTCTCATCTACCTTACTTGCAAGGAAAGTCGTTCGAACCGTACCCTCTTTTTATTTCTTTTTTATTGGAGTAAAGTTGCTTTACAATGTTGTGTTACTTTCTGCTGTACAGAAAAGTGAATCAGCCACACGTATACATCTATCCCCTCTTCTTTGCATTTCCATCCCATTTAGGTCATCACAGAGCACTGAGTAGTGTTTTCTGTGCTGTACAGTCGGTTCTCATTAGTTATCTATCAAACAGAACAAGCTTTAAAATCCTTCCCAACTCTGACCTGGTTATCTGTTTCCTCCAACTAGACGGTGCTGAGATATAATATTCTCCCTCCTAAAAGTGTGGAGGCCTTTAATCTTAGTGTGGAAATAGGGAAAGCTCGGTGTGAGCAACATACTTCATCTCGATCCTTGGCTCTGAACATCCATACCAGGTGAGGACAGCGGAGGTGCGGTGGGGGGCACCTAGACCATGGAAGCTGAGCTGGAGAGAGAGAGAGAGAGAGAGAGTGTGTGTGAGTGTGTGTGTGTGTGTGTGTGTGTGTGTGTGTGTGTGGTAGATGCACAGTGTGCCGAGGGGGAAGATAATGGACTCACACAGATTTGCTTCTTTCTGCCCTCAGTTATGTGGGGAGTCGCAGCTCTTCCAACATGGTTATTGTGGAAGTAAAGATGCTTTCCGGGTTCAGTCCAATGGAAGGCACCCATCAGTTAGTAAGTTGCTTCTGTTTTCTATCTCTGAGGGGGGGCTTATTATTATAGCTTTTAATTATCATTAAAAAGCTGGTGAAATGGGCATCATGGTTTATACATACAACTCATGATTTTATTATCTAAATGGGCTACAAAGGTGCACTGGATATATGATATGGAACCTGTTACAGTCTTGGTTCCTTTTTCTTACCTTTTCCACAGTATATGTTGTTTCTGCAACCATGGCAGAGCTTTGGAAGATTACTCTAGGGGATAGGGAAGGCTCTGGCTCTCAGTCTCCTTTTTTTTTCCCCTTTCTTATTCAGCTTCTCCAGCAACCACTGGTGAAGAAGGTTGAATCTGGAGCTGACACACTCAACATCTACTTGGAACAGGTAGGGATTAGGAACTGAACCAAAGAACTTGATCGCTTACGTGTCTTTTCAACTTCCCTTCTAATGTACATGTACTAGTGTCACATACACGAAGACGAGGAACCTGGGAGAGGGAGTTCACAACCACAAGATGAACTCTACTGGTGTACCATAAAATACCCCTTTGCGTCTCCAGGACAGCACTATCTAACAGACAGTGGGAGCCATCTGTGTTATTTAAAAATTTCTAGTAGCCACATTAAAAAAATTAAAGAGAAACAGATAAAATTAATTTAATTATATATTTTATTCAATTTTATATACCCAAAATGTTTTTTTATTTCACCATGTAATTAATATACAAAAGTGTGAATGAGGTATCTACATTTTTTCTTTTTTCTTGCTACATCTTTGAAATCCAGTACGTGTTTTACACTGACAGCACATCTCACTTCTGGCTGGCCACATTTCAACAGCTTAATGCCCACATGCAACATGACAGCTCTGGAGAATAACAGAGTGGTTAATAGCTGAGGCTCTGATGCCAGAGTGCTTGGGTTAAAATCCTGCTTCTAACATTGGCTGCAATTGTTGAATGATTGTTTCCTCATCTGTAGAATGAGGGTGGGTAGTGGTAAAAATAGTTACCTATCTCACAGAGTGGTTGAAAGAATTAAGTGATTTAAGACATGAAAAAATATTTGGAATTGTACCTGGTATGGAGTAAACCCTCAATAAACATTAGCAATTATTATTATTATTTTATAATGTAATGTTAATGTTAATTAATTTTCATTAGACATTGTATGTAACTTTTCATTTCAACCAAATAAGGAGTTCTCAAGGACTAGTAGTATTCTCAAAACTGTTACGATGCTTATTTCATCATACTCCATTTAGCACAAGGAAGAAAGGTAGCATTATTATATAACTGACAAGACTGTCTCCGATTAAAATTTACTGTTGTTGGTAATGTTTTCTGCTCCCACACCAACTAATTCATCTAACTGTGGTTTTCTTATCTGCCAGGGGGTGGTCCTTTAGGGTAAGTCCTGTATAGTTTCTTTTGAGATAACTCTGGTTAGTGTATCAGGAAAACCCCTGAAATCATGATATTGTAGTTGTTTAAGCATTTTGCAAAGTTTATGATGCTTTCATACACACCTTTGAGTCTCACACAGCACCCCTCCTTCTATGTAAGGAGGCTGAGGCTGAATTTATAGAGTGAGTGTGCTTGTCAAGTCATCCTGTTTGTCAGTGTCCAGAGTAGCATCTGGGGATTCTAATTTCCATGGCACCATTCCTGAGACTGCAGTGGCAGGCTGGTCAGTGTATCCAGCCAGCTTTGTCAGCTTCTAATCTGAGACATCAAGTCTAATGGTCTAAAAGCCAATCATCATGATTATATCTGTGATTATTTCCTTTTTCTATGTATCTTCTCCCCTTTTCGCTTGATCAGCATCACCAGAGGACAATCTGATTCACATTTAACAAGTTATTCTTGGTTTTATTCCTCTTCTCTGTTGTTTTTTGTTATTTGCTTGCTTGGTTTGGGGGGGTCTGTTTCCTTAATTTCTTCATTATTTCTTTTCTTTATTTTGGGCTGAAGGGAAGGGGAAAGGACATTTTTTGCTATTCTTTGTCTAACTTCTTAAGTTGAATGCCGATTTGTTTATTTTTAGTCTTTCTTATTTTCTGATGAATATGAACTATAAATTTCCCTCTAAGTATACTCTGTCTTTGTCCCACAATTTTTGACAAGCATTGTTTTTATTACCATTTAGTTCTATATCTTAATTTTTGGGGAAATTCATGGGATATTTAAAGCCATCTTTTTGTTACTAATTTCTAATTGTATTGCATTATGGTCTGAGATCATGACAGTGAGCCTCTGAAATGCATGGAAGTTTCTTTTGTGACCTAATATATGGTCTTTATTGGAAATGTTCATTGTGTGCTCCAAAAGAAGGTCCATCCCCTTTCTCTTGATCTAGATCGAGATCTGAAAGTCCAAGATGATTACTTCTGTTGTTCATGTCTTTGTTATCTCTGCTTATTTTCCTGCTCAATCTATCAGTTTTGGAAAAGGGCTTGTTAAAATTTCTAATTACCATTATTGATTTGTCCTTTACCCATTTATCTGTGCAATTCTGTCAGTTGTTTCTTGATATATTTTTCAACTATATAATTATGTATGTATATGTTATGAACATATCTTTTTCAGTTTTCCTTTTATTAGTATACACTGTGCTTCTTTTACACTAATTATATATGTGTGTGTGTGTGTGTGTGTGTGTGTGTATAGATTTAGATTTAGATTTCTACGTACACTGGCACTTTTTTTTTTTTTTTTTGCCACAGATTCTATCTGGTCAGATATTAAGGCTGCTATCCCAGCTTTCTTTTGGTTTATATTAGTCATTTACTTTCAATCTTTATGGTAACTAAATGACCAACGAGAAGAGTGGTTCCAAAGATTTTATTCCAGGACCCCTCTCTACTCTTAAATGACCTCAAAGAGCTTGTGGTGATGTGGGTTACGTCTATTGACATTTAACTTATTAGAAATTAAAACTGAGAAAAATATTAAAATATTTATTGTCACTTAAAAACAACAAAAATAAACTCACTGCATTTTAATATAACATTTTGTGAAAAATGTATTTCCCAAAACAAAATGAGAATAGCAGATTGTTTTATGTTTTTGCTTTAATATTTAGCTTAATCAAAGAGAGTAAAATTTTCCCATCTGCTTCTGCATTCAATCTGTTGCAATATCACACATCAGGTAGCCCCCTTACACTAGTACAGTGAAAGAGAATGAGAATGAAAAAGGCAAATAATGTCTTAGTGTTATTCCAAAAAGAATTCTGATCTCACAGTCTGCCAGATACAGTCTTAAGGATCCCTGAGAGTTCCTGGACCATGCTTTTAGAAGCACTATACCTAAGAAGAAATCTCTTTGGAACTATCTTCCAATTAGGTGTTTCTAACTTCCCATCTAAATTTACAACATAGGGGCTTCCCTAGCAGTCCAGTGGTTAGGACTCCACTGCTCCACTCAGGGGTCACAGGTTTGATCCCTGGTTGGGAAACTAAGATCCTGCAAGCCACACTGTGCAGCAAAAATAAAAGTAAATAAATACATAAATTTACAGCATAAATCTTATTTTCTTTTTATATTAGATTAATCTATGCAGTTGTTTTGAACTCTCCATTTATTCACTTACTCAACAAATATTTATTGAGCCATCAATATATGCCAGATACTCTTCGACGTGATAGAGATGCAGCAGTAAAAACAGTAGACATGGCCCCTGCCCTCATGGATTTGATATTCTAATGGAGAGACAAGCAATATGCAAAATTTAAAAGTACATATATATGTGCACACACACACATATTCAGGAATAATTTTAGTAGTAATCAGTACTACGCAGGAGTGTGGTGGGGGTAGGCCTGGATGTGATTGTTTTAAAGTAACAATCAGGGGACTTCCCTGGCGGCCCAGTGGTTAAGACTCCGCCTTCCAATGCAGGGGGGGCGGGTTCCATCCCTGGTCGGGGGAGCTAAGATCCAACATGCCGCGGCCAAAAAACCAAAACAGAAATAAACCCAGAAGCAATATCGTAACAAATTCAATAAAGACTTTAAAACTGGTCGACGTCAAAAAAATCTTAAAAACATAAATAGATAAAGTAAGGTGGTCAGGAAAGGCCTCTCTGAGGAGACGTCATTTGATCAGAGACCTGAATGAAGAGAGAAAGGCGATCGGGAGCATACAGGTGTTGGAGTGAAGTGGAAGCCTCCGTTCCTTTGGCCACTTCACTTAATTCAGTGGAGGAGCCACGGGTTAGAGTAGACCAAGAACAGACCCATTTTGCAGAAGGACCAGGAAGTGGTAAGATGCTAAGAAGAAAAAGCCAGGAAGCCAGCAGGAGGCAATATTAGGTGTGGCATAGAGCAGAGGTAGAAGGGCTTCAGAAAATCTGTGTGATGACAGCAAGAGCCTTTTAACCTCCACCTGACAGCGATGTTATTTTCACTTTTGTTTTAATGTGATGTTTGTCTGTCTTCCCCACAGCTTAGTAAGGAGTCTCAGACCTATACCTTCACCATCAGCCAAAGCCTGTTGGTCACCAAGCTCAAACCAGCAACCATCAAAGTCTATGACTACTACCTACCAGGTGATGGCCAAGATTTATCTGCATCTTGCAACATACTTCTACTTCATTCTTCATGATATCTTCCTTAATTTTACAGATACTCCTTTCCAAGCCAAGTGCACATAATTACATTATCTGATCTCCTAAAGCATTTTAATTCAATTATATGCCACTTAAAAAAGTCTTCTGCACTAGACATATTTTATACAACGTGGTCCATAGACTGAAAGAACGGTGGTCTCTAAAGACTAACTATTCTTAATATTTTTGCTGCAATGACTAATTTACTACAAGTGTGCAAATATCAGTCATTGGAAACTTGCTGTAATTCTGAATGTGCTCATAACCTGTAGAAATCTTTTGAAGAGGGTTAAAGCAGTAACTTTTATGTAGTAGTTTCTCTCTGAATGTATTAGGCCTGCAATATAATAATATATGTCATTTAATTTTACAGATGAACAGGCAACAGTTCAATATTCTGATCCCTGTGAATGAGGTAAGCCCAGAAGAAAGAAGGCTGGGCTTTTGGGGTAGGGTGGCAGTATTCGGAAGTTAAGGAGACGTTCTTCTGAGTTAAGGGTATTATCTTTTGGAAGCGTATTTTTGATAAAGTGGACTTTCCTTTTTTGTCCTGAACTCTTTTATTAAAAAAAAACTGAGGTATAGTTGTTGTACAATATGTCCTAAACTCTTGAAGAGAGAATAATCATCTCCATAGTTCACATCAGAAAAAGTTAATAGTGGCATTTGTGTGAGGGGTTCTATGTGATTTTTAAAAACAGCATTTTCTTTTTTTGGCAGAAAATTTTCCTAATTATTACATTATATATCTTTTAATATAAAAATACTAAGACAAAAGTAAAGATTACCTGATTCTACTTCCCTTAGATAACACTCTAATAATCCCATCGTGTGTTTTGTGAGAGTTTTTTTTTTTTCTAGTCAGGAAAAAACTCCTCTATAATTGTGAAGACTTTCTGTGTATCATGATGTCTTCTGTCTTTGTTTTTTCCCTCCAGGGTAGAAGATGGAAAGAGACTAAACGAATTCTCCACGACATTACTGGACAGCATTTTTCCGTCTCTTAAAGCAGAACCCGTTCAATCAAACAATTTGGTTTCTCTTGTTAAAAAACAAAATGCAGGACTTCCCCGGCAGTCCAGTGGGTAAGACTCCGCGCTTCCACTGCAGGGTGTGTGTGTTCAATCCCTGGTCAGGGAACTAAGATCCCACATGCTACGTGGTATGGCCAAAAAATTAAAAAAAAAAAAAAAAAGCAACCAAATAAAATTGAAGATTGAATGGGCTCTGTTAGGTGATTTATGAATTGAGCAGCATTTCGTCTAGCAACCAGAAGGATGCTCCAAGGGGTTGTACAAAATTGAAGGTTTTTATATAAAGAAGGGTAGGGCAAAGGAGCTATTAGCCAAAGAAAAGAAAGAATTTTTTTAGGCCACGACATCTTTTTGGGGGAATGAGTGGGAGGGAATGGCAAGGATTTTACGGCGTAGATTGCCTCTTCTTCCTCTGGGGGATGGAGAAGGCCCACGTGGCAGATGACCTTGTTGGTGCTGACTGGAAAACTCCAGACTAGTTGATTAAGATTACATTCCTGGGGAAGGTGGAAATGGCAGTCAGGTCAGGTATTAAATCTAGGTTTGGTATCAGGGGCTTCGGCACAAGTGACACCATTTTGGGCCTGTGGTTTTTCTCTTTAACACTCTGATTGACTAGTGAGTGGGTAACAGATGGGTAGGCCTGAACCTCAGCTACTTTCTACGACTTCACAGATGCACAGGTGCCGGAATACAGGGCTGAGGAGGATGGGCTCGGAATCATCACACAAAGGAGGAATTGTATGGGAAAGCTCCTTGGGGTAGGGGTCACTGACTTAACCATTCTGTTGGGCCATTTAGGAGACTCTCCAGAGAGGAGATGGTGGTAGAGGGTGCTCCAGGGAAGAGAAAAATGTCTTCCTGGAGGTTAAATCTAAGGGAAGATGTAATTTAGGGCTTTGGGAATAGACTAAAAAGATTTTTTTCTTTTCTTTGAAAAGAAAATCTGTGTGCTCGACTCTGTGCATATTCCTGTGGTTACCAAAGGTTCTGTTTAAAGATATGGTTATTCTTTAACAAAAGCTCACAATTTGGCTTCTTCCTTAAACCTTTTGACCCAGACTTCGCAAAGAATCGAGTCAAGTATTCAGAGAGAGGTCCAAAGAGAATCCTAATTAAGGGACTGTGTTCAGCCAGTCTGTCACTTTGGGGCAAGCAGTGATTGATAACAAGAAAAGTGGCTGGCCACAATTCCCTATCATCTCTGCTTCTCTCCGGCCTGATTCCCCCCAGCCTTTGCCCACTTGGGATACCTATCATGGTGTAAACTCTTCCTTGGGGCAATGTTTTCGTTTTGGAAACAAGTTTGGAGGCAGTGGGGGGGGGTTGGGGAGCGAATAGTGATATTTAAACAGAGACGATTCTCTAGGTAATTACACCCTTTTACCTTGGAAGTCCACACACTGATCAGAAACTCTGACCAAAAGAGTCAGGGAAAAGTAAGTCCATGATGTAGGTATTTCCCTAAACCCAAGGCCACGCTTGCATAAACTATTTGTTCCTTACCTCCTCCACCCTAGACTTTGCCCTGCTCCTCTTAGGAGTTCCCAAAGTGAGAGAAGATGGGGAACATACCCAAAGGAGGTCATCCCTAAGCCTGCCTTACCCTTCGGTATGATGGGAAGAGAACAGAGAACTCTAGAGAAAAGAGAGCAGTCATGAATGCTCCTCCCACACAGTGAAAGCCCCACCCCTCTGTTCTTTTGGGTCTGTAGCTCCTGCCAAAACTTACCATTTTTTTTGCAATGGAAGGAGGTGGTGGTCCTCAAGATTTAAGAAGTTATATCTGGCCAAAAAAACATATCAGATGATTACAAAAACTATTCTTGTGTCTCTGGGGTTGAAGGAATATCTTATGATTTAATATTATCAACTACACTGAAAAAAGGAATGTTCATGAGAAAATTTACATTCTTCAACTTACTGAAATATAAACGTTTGTGCATATTTGAGAAGCAAGGTGATTTTAAGGTTTAAGTAGTGTTTAGCATTAAAGCGCCTAAAGCCCGTGCTCCGCAGCAAGAGAAGCCACCGCAACGAGAAGCCTGCGCACCGCAACGAAGAGTAGCCCCCGCTCGCTGCAACTAGAGAAAGCCCGCGCGCAGCAATGAAGACCCAATGCAGCCAAAAATAAATAAATAAATTTATTTTAAAAAAAGAGTAAGGTTTCTATCTTCAAGGTGCTCACAGACTATTGGAGTGAGAAAAAGAAAACAAATCAACAGCCGTGATATAGTGAGACAAAAAATAATGATAGAAAAAAGTACATAAAGCTATGGGAGTACATAGGAGAGGCACCTTCCCAGACTGAGGCGACGGCGTGATCAGGAAAGGCTTCTCCATGTTGGTCCCTGAGCTGGATGAGCGGCAACCAGAAAACAAGGGAGCAAGGTTGGGCAGAGTGAGCTACGTGCGAAAGGCAAGCGGTGGAAGAAGGCTGTTATTTCCCCAGAGTAGTTCAATGTACTCCTGGATGATGTGTGTGTGTGTGTGTGTGTGTGCGTCTGTGTGTGTGTGTGTGTGTGTGTGTGGGTGTGTGTCTGTGAGTAAGTAGAGAGAAGTTAGGTCACGAATTGCTTTTTAGAAAGATTATTCTAGGGACTTCCCTGGTGGTCCCATGGTTAAGACTCTGCACTCCCAATGCGGGGGGCCCAGGTTCGATCCCTGGTCACGGAACTAGATTCCGCATGCTGCAATTAAATGATCCTGTGTGCCGCAACTAAGACCCTGCACAGCCAGATAAATAAATAAATAAATTTATTTTTAAAAAAAAGAAAAAGAAAGAAAGATCATTCTAGCAACAGAGTGAAGAATGAAGTAGAGAAGAGTAAAGCTGCAGTCCTGAAGTGCAGGAGGCACTGCAACAGTCTAAGTAAGAGCTGGTGGACCGGCAGTGGGGGCGAAGAGGAGGGGGCATGTTCAGAATTACTCACTGAGGAGATAGCCTCAGGAAGACACAGTGATATCAAAGACAAAATGCACCAGATAATTAAGCAGATGGTTTTATTCAGGCTGTTGCAATAGAGAACATGTTCATTAATGAAGAGCATCTCATGGAAAGGAAAAGGGATCTGAGGTTTTACAGAGGTCGGAAAACTTAAGGAGTCATGACTGGATCTTACTGGAGTCATGAGCAAGGGCGGACATGAGTCTTTTCACGGAATATACAAGAGCAGTGCGATCCTTTACAGTTAGCTGTTTTCCCTGCCACAAAAGGTATGGGGGTTTGGAAAACAAAAGGATGGAGGGACTTCCTAACCAGCCTATTTTCCAGGAGCACAGGGCTCAGATAAAGCTCACTCCTGTCAATGACTGATTGGATGTAAAACGAGAGTCAGGGAAGAGTCTGGGAAACTGTCAGGATTCTAGACTGTGGGCTGTAGACTGTAAGAGAGGAAAATCTTTTCCTCTACCTACTTAGATTCAGTGACTGGGGCCTGAGAGTTAAGTTGGCAAAAGACATTAACAGGAGAAAAGGCTTATTTCCTGTGCACATCACTGCTTCACAGGAAAAAAGGGAAAACCCAAAGAAGCAGTCAAGCCTAATTTGAGAGAAGTGGCAAAACAAAGGAGGAGGGGTTTGGGCTTCTAGGGGTTGTCAGTTGTGGGAAGGTAAATATATGGGCAAAAGGAATAGGAGATGAGGGTTATTTTAAGATTTGTTTAGGTAGATACAAGTCATTGCCACTTTCTGTCTCCTGTGATATGCTGTTCTCCTCCTGGTGTGGGAGAGGGGAGGAGAGGCAGCTCTGAAAGGGAAATTTATGCCCTGCTTTTAGGCAGAATGAGGGAGGGCAGAGAGTTCCTCCTGAATCTGCAGCTTCTTAATTGCCTTCAGCTGAAAACAATCCTTATGCCAAAGTGGCATATTTTGGGGTGGCATGTTCTGCATCTCGTCAACTATGTGGGTGGTTCCATCCATTCAGGCAGAGATATAGAAGGACGGAAAATTGTGTGTTCAGTGTCATACATTGAGTTCGAGAATTTGTGAGGCCCGTGGGATATAAAGGCTCAAGTCAGTAGCTGAAGAAAAAGACTGGATTAGCCAGGGAACTGAAAAGAGAAGGGGAGAGAAGGAAAGGGAGTGTCAACATTTAACTGACAGAGGAAGAGAAAAGAATTCAGAACCCAGGATTCGCCAACATTTCTTCTCTTAACAATAATTGAGGGGACTTCCCTGGTGGCACAGTCGTTAAGAATCTGCCTGCCAATGCAGGGGACATGGGTTCGAGCCCTGGTCCCAGGAAGATCCCACATGCCGCAGAGCAACTAAGCCCGTGCACCACAACTACTGAGCCTGAGCTCTAGACCCTGTGAGCCACAACTACTGAAGCCCACGTGCCTAGAGCCTGTGTTGCTCAACAAGAGAAGCCACTGCAATGAGAAATGAGAAGCCCACACACCACAAGGAAGAGTAGCCCCGGCTCGCTGCAACTAGAGAAAGCCCACGTGCAGCAACGAAGACCGAACACAGCCAAAAATAAATATAAATTTTAAAAATTAAAAAAAAAAAGTTAATTGAGACGACTTTCCCTTCTCCCTTAAGTCCCATTCTTCATCATGGATTTAGTGGGAAACAGGACTGAGGAAGGGAAGCAGTATCAGGAAAGAGCCCTACCTAATAAACAGAATATACAAGAGGTGAATTTAGAGTCCATAGAACTTTTCATTCCTCCTCCTGAAGCCCTGACTCAAATTTGTATCACATCATCCAGACTGTTGGAAAAATCCTGCTCCCCCATCTCGAAACATTCCTCCACCACCAAGTGTATTATTACATATTGTATATTCTCTATACACATGGCCTGTCCCTGTTCATTCAACTAACACGTCTGAGTGTCTAATTGTTTCAGGTGATGTGCTTCCAGAAATATCTATTTAAAATCCTAATCTGACTATGTCTCTCCCTCACTTAAAATCCTTTAGGGACTCCTAGGGATAAAGTTCTACTTCATTTTTGTGGCACAGGGGACTTTCCCTTTCTGCCCCTCTAGCTCCAATTTTGGCCGTTCAACTTAATACTTCCTGCTTCAGGAATACCAGACAACTTTTAGTTCCCTAACTATGCTCTCTGATAATTTTGATATGTGCTTTTCTTTTTTGCGGTACGCGGGCCTCTCACTGCTGTGGCCTCTCCCGTTGCGGAGCACAGGCTCCGGACGCGCAGGCTCAGCGGCCATGGCTCACGGGCCCAGCCGCTGCGCGGCATGTGGGATCTTCCTGGACCTGGGCACGAACCCGCGTCCCCTGCATCGGCAGGCGGACTCTCAACCACTGCGCCACCAGGGAAGCCCTGATATGTGCTTTTTATCGTGCTGTTGGAAAGCCTTCCTATCTCTTCTGCCTGGAGAACTTCCACTAGTCCTAAAGGTTGTGGCCCTCAAGTTGTGTTTTCTATTCTAATCAGTAAATCGCCCCCAAGGAATCTCTGTTCCTATAGCGCTTGTACCTTCCCCATCTTCTCTATTCATTCATCTATCGAGGGACACTTAGGTTGCTTCCATATCTTGGTTATTTTAAATAATGCTGCAATGAACATAGGGGTGTGTATATCTTTTCTAGTTAACCATTATTCTACTTTCTGTCTCCATAGATTTTCTTATTTTGAACTTTCATATGAATGTAATCACATAATATGTGGACTTTTGTGTCTGGCTTTTTTCACTTAGCATAATGTTTTCCAGGTTCATCCAAGTCACAACATCTGTACTGTACCAGGCATCAAGAAGTGGAAATAGTATTTACAAGCGCAGTGGAATTGGATGGCTTTTGATAAGGAGCAAAGATGTTTTGGAGAGAGATAATTACATGTTAAGAGTGATTAATAAGCAGTTAAATGCCAAGTATGAAGTCAGAAGGCCTCTTGGCAAGATATATAAATTTTCAGCCCAAGGGCAGGAAAATTTGAACATTAACTTTGTCATAAGAGGAAGGTTGAATAGCTCCACAGATGGTTGAACTCTCAGCCATTGCAGGTCTGGTATGCCAAGGTCAAAGCACTGTTTGGGAAGGACTGGGACCCTGAGACATTGGGATGGGGATATCACAATTGGTGCCCTCAAAAATTTTCAATTTCTAGATGCCCCTGAATTCTCAGGGCCTCAAAAATTTTCAATTTCTAGATGCCCCTGAATTCTCAGGGCCTCCTCTCTGTTAAATGCTATCATTTCTCCCTTGCTTAAAGAGGAGACAGAGGCTTCTACCTTATGAGACAGCACGTGGTCCTCTCAGCCTATGTCCCTTATTTCTCTCCTGCCCAATACCTAGGGTTAAGTCACATAACAGTCTGACTGGGGAAGTGCTGGGCCTGCTAATGGAAGAAAAAGATTATACCCAGAAGAAGCTGTAGGATCTTAAACGAGCAGAAGCCAGGAGAGTGCACATGAGATAAATTCTGAGGTGCTGAATCAAGGGATCTAGAACATAGGTCGAATAAGGGAGAGTCTATCAATATGGGGGGACTTTCTGAGGAAACAGCATTTTATACCCAGGTAAGGATATCAGGAGATGGTACAAAAAATACCACCAGGATGGCTTTTAGGAAGCTTGAGGGAAGTGATGCCCACACTAAGAGAAGCAGAAATGACAGAACTGCCATGGTAGATAGTTGAAGAAGGGATCAACTAGTTCAGAGAAGTGGTCCATGGGAAGATACAGAGCACCTTTTGTTTACCAAAGTAATAGGAATGCTTTGTTGAGTGAGGCACCAGAATCATGGAGAAGCTAAGTGGTGGCTGCAGTTGCAGGCATGGGCTGAAGATTGGAGGTGCTAAAAAAAAATGGATCCTCTGACAGTACTGAGAAAGATAGGTTCCCGAAATGATAGAAGCCAGGTGTTGGCACGTCACACTCAGAAGCAAGGTGAGTACATTTGTCATAAAGAACAGCCAGTCAGGGACTTGCCTGGTGGTCCAGTGGGTAAGACTCCGCTCTTCCAATGCAGGGGGCCTGGGTTCGATCCCTGGTCAGGGCACTTGACCCTGCATACATGCAACTACATGCCACAACTAAGGAGTCCGAATGCTGCAACTAAAATCCTGCATGCTGCAGCTAAGACCTGGCACAGTCTAAATAAATAAATATTAAAAAAACAAAAAAAGAATAACCAGTCAGCGTGGATTCTACTGGAGACTAACCTACAGAGAGATACGGAAAGGATTAATAGATACAATATCCCTAGGACCCGATAGATGGTGTGATGGTTTAAAATATGTCCAAACATTCTTGAGCTCTCCTTTTAAAAAGTGCTCCTTAATTTCCTTCCTCATGAATGTCAGCTGTCTTAGTGACTCACTTCTAATGAATAGATGAAGGCAGAAGTGATGATGTACGACCTCTGAGATCAGGAAATAATTGATAGTATGGTTTCTTGCCATGTTATGAAGACACTCAAACCACCAAATGGAGAGGCCCTCATAGTGAAAAACTGAGGCCTCCATCCCGTAAGGAACTCTTACCAACAGTCATCTAGTAAACTCTAAGAGTATAACCCAACTCCAGTCAAGCCTTCAAATGACTCTACCCGCTGACGTGGTTTTTTTTTTTTTTTTTTTTGGCTGTGCCGTGTGGCTTGTGGAATCTTAGTTCCCTATCCAGGGATTGAATCGGTCATGGCAGTGAAAGCTCCAAATCCTAACCACTGGACCACCAGGGAAATCCCCCCGCTGACACCTTGATGGTAACTTCATGAGAGAGCTTGAGCTAGAGTCAACATCGAAGCTGCTCCTCAATTCCTGATCCACAGAAAACTTGTGAAAAAACAAACATATATTGTTTTAGTCACTAAGTTTTGCAGGTTATTTGTTATGCAGCAATAGATAATTAATACGAGGAAGTTTTTCCCAGTTTCCCTTCGAGATTACATGTGCTATGGGTCCCATAAAATGCTATACTCACCTGTGTCAGAGGGCCAATTATAGTGTGTTGTAAATGTCTCTGTACTTATCTGATCTCATCTTGTGGTAGGTATAATGGCCCCCAAAGATGTTCATGCCCTAATCCCTACTGAATACGGTACCTTAATGGCAAAAGGGATTAGGCAGTTATGATTAAGCTTGCACACCTTAAAAAAAGTAGATTATCCTGGATTACCTGGGTGGTCTCAATCTAATCACATGAACCCTAAAAACAGAACTTTCTGTAGCTGGAGGCAGCAATGATGCAGCAGAAGAGAGACAGAGAGATCCACTGTGAGAACAGGACGTGATCAGCTGTTGCTGGCTTTGAAGAGGGAGGGGGCAAAATGATAAGGATGAAGCAGCAAGGAACCAGGGACCTCCATCTATGGCTACAAGGCACGTAATCCGCCAACAAGCTGAATGCGTTTAGAAGCAGATTGTCCTCCAGAGCTGGCCCATACCTTGATTTTAGTCCTGTGTGATCTGGAACAGTGTCACTAGATGAGCCCAGCTCAGACTTCTGATTTTACAACTGTGAGAAAATAAATGGGTACTGTTTTAAGCTGCCAAATTGGTGCTAATCTGTTACAGCAGCAATAGAAAACCAATGTGCATCTATATTGTAACCAGATTGAAATGATGTTGTGTAAACATCATTTCATTCCCAGCCTTTTCCACATTGTCAGACTTGAAATAAACGTCTTCTAAATATTTGTTGAGGGACTTCCCTGGTGGCACAGTGGTTAAGACTCCGTGCTCCCCATGCAGGGGGCTGGGGTTTCATCCCTGGTCAGGGAACTAGATCCTGCATGCTGCACCTAACAGTTCACATGCCGTAACTAAGGAGCCCACCTGCCACAACTAAGACCTGGCACAACCAAATAAATAAATATTTTTAAAAAATAGATAAATATTTGTTGAATAAACTCAACTGAGACAATCAAGGTCATTCAGCGGTGGAGGTCACCCAACTTTCCTCCACTGCATCTTAAAATTTTGTCTATTGCCTTCTTTTCCCCAAAACCCAACTGAGGAGCCACCTCCTCCGGGGTATCCTTGAGCTTTAGCACTACAAGTATTCCTTTGGGCTACCCTAGCACTTCAGCCACACCTTTGGCATTGCTCATGTCTCTCGTACTTTTGTGTTTGTCTTCATGATGCTTCCTACTAGACTATAAACCCTTCAGGACAGGAACCATGCCAGATTTATTTATCTTTGACCCCTCAGTGCCTGACAAGTTTCCACCTCATAGTACGTGCTCAAGAATATTTACTTAATAAATGAAACGTGTACCACATATTAACCAAGGTTAAATGTGAACAACCAGCACTGGGAACTGTTGTGTTTCTTAGATGAGAGGTACCAAAATATATGTTCTACAGTAACTATGATATAAATAATAGGAAATGGCCATTAAACACCAACCTAATCTCTCTGGATTTTATCCACTTTTCTGCTCTACCCCTTCACACTTAAATCTGAAGTGGTTATTTGAGGTGTCCATTCAGATAGTCATGATTTAAGAAGACTTTCCATTAAGGAGAAAGTGAATAGAAGGGAAAATAAGTTGAGGTGGGAGGGAAATGAGAAAATAGGGAAGGAAAATGAAGCCCCCCCGCCAGCCACCCCCCAAGAAGCTGTGGGACTACTGTAATGTGTATTCAAGGTAGAAGCATGTGACTTAGACTATAAGAGCCTTCGACAGCTAGTGCAATAAATCATGGATAAGAATAACGTCAGTCTATGTGTGTAACAGTACTGCCTTCTATCAAAAAACAGCCATTGTTGGTCTATCTTCATATATTCTGCTACTTTGATACTTCTTTGTCTTCTCTTAAGTTCCCTGATGGAATAGGTGAGAAAGGAAAAGTAGGTGGGATAAAGGAAATACAAGAAAAAAGAGAAGTACAAAAAAAAAAAAAGGGATGAAAAGCATAAAGGATAAATAAGGAAATACATTAAAGAGTGGAAAAAAAGACATTAGGGAGAGGAGAATTTTCATCAAGATGCTCTCTTTCCTTCTCTACCCCAGACCCCTTTCTTGGTAATGTTGAAGGATTCCTCGATTTCATGAACTTCCTCTCCTCGATAATACTGAAGAGCTCCTTCTCAGTTCCACTGAACTACCACCGTGTAAGCCCATACTTTTCTTTTCTTTTCTTTTTTTTTGCGGTACGCGGGCCTCTCACTGTTGTGGCCTCTCCCATTGCGGAGCACAGGCTCCGGACGCGCAGGGTCAGCGGCCATGGCTCACGGGCCCAGCCGCTCCGTGGCATGTGGGATCTTCCCGGTCCAGGGCACGAACACGTGTCCCCTGCATCGGCAGGCGGACTCTCAACCACTGCGCCACCAGGGAAGCCCAAGCCAATACTTTTCTAAGCTGATCCTCAAACTGAGTTTTGAGGCATAAAATTCACGATAATTATGAAAGGAATTTGGGTTTTGCAAATAGTATTAGGAAAAAGTAACATGAAGTTATATGCAAATTTATCTCTGTGTATCTGTTTATTAGTTTTGGGGCAAGAACCGTGTCACATTTTGTAAATGGAAAAAAAAATGCATTCTCATTTTCCTTTAACAGAGAGGTTAAAGCTGTGGGTAGAGAATGAATTGTGGTGATTCTGCTGTCCCTTTGAAATAGAGTTGATGACGCTCAAATCATGAGATTAAAATCATGAGGTTAAAATATGACTTTGACAGAAATGTTTGCTAATTCAGAACTCTATCCTGTAGTTTGATATTAAAAATATCTTCTGTGGTCATAAATAATGGGGCTCTCTCTCAGGGCTGTGGTCTCTACTATATACTCTATACTTCAAGCATCCTATATTAGTTTGCTAGGACTGCCATAACAAAATACTACAGAGTGGGTGGACTATACAACAGAAATTTATTTCTCGTGGTTCTGGAGGGTAGACATCCAGGATCAAGGTCTTGCAGGTTTGGTTTCTTCTGAGGAGTCTCCTCTTGTTTTGCAGTGGGCTGTCTCACTGTGTCCTCACACAGTCTTGCCTTGTCTGGGTGCCTCCCTGGCGTCTCTTCCTCCTCTTATAAGGACAACAGTCATAATGAATTAGGGCCCCACCATTATGACCCTATTTAACCTTAATTACCTCTGCAAAGGCCACAACTCCAGATACAATCACACTGGGGGTTAGAGCTTCAACAGATGAATTTTGGAGGAACAGAATACAGTCCATAACACATCGCCAGAGAGATTTTGGATCAACCAATCAGGACCACTAATTTTGTTTTCCATGAAGAAAATTTGGAAGGAAACATAAACTTCAAATATTTCTCATTGCATATGTCCTAAAAGAAATTTTTAAAAGCACATACTCCTTTGAATATATTCAGTCAACATCTAGAATTTTCATCTTAAATTTAAATACTTGAAAAGATATGATTTCTGGATATTATAATATTGGCCAGGATAAAACTGTTGAGGGGGAGGGATAAATTAGGAGTTTGGGATTAACACATACACACTACTATACATATAATAGATAACCAACAAGGACCTACTGTACAGCACAGGGAACTATACTCAATATTTTGTAATAACCTGTAAGGGAAAACAATCTGAAAAAGAATATATATATTCGTATATATATATATAACTGATTCACTGTGCTGTACACCTGGAACTAATATAACATTGTAAATCAACTATATTTCAATAAATTTTTTTAAAAGAATAAAACTGTTGCATCACTTAAGAAATGTGATGTAATCTATACTTCATACCAACTATCCATTAAAAAGTTACACAAATAAGTTCAACAGTCAGAATTTTTACATTGTTCCTTTTCCCTCTTTAATTAATACTTCCATCCATCTTCCTCATAAACTTTTTCCTAATATATTTTTATGCTTAAAAGTTTTATTGATTGTGTTATCAAATTTTCTACCCCCAAAATACATATATAACTTGAAATATCAAAGGGTTTTTATTTTATAAAGTGCAAAGATATTCAAGAATTCTTGTGGATTGAGTTAACATTACAACTATGAAAAGATGCAACAGATCAGCATAACTTTAAAAAATAAAAAGTTAACCATATATTACATATTTTGGGAAATAAATATTAAACATAAAATGTAAAATAATGTTGGAAAAGCAATTCCTAGTGGAATAGATATAGTTTGGGATTTTTTTCAATTAATGTATATATCTGTAGATGATTATTACTTATTTCTAGAATGAGATAGAAATTAGGGTTAATTTTACTTCTGTTTTAAATTTCTATAGATGCATTCTTTGAGAAATCTCACTTATATAAACAAGTAACTAGGAATGGAAGGCATTTAACTTTTGCAATGTCACTGAATTTTCTGAACTCTTTCAAGTTATATGCCAAAAACCGTATAACACTCTTTCATCAAAAATGATTCTTAATGATCTATCCGAGCTCAGCTTGATTAGGTACTCCTTAAATTTGGTTGAGTTATAAATCTTGACTTGAAAAATAATTTTGCAGTAATGTAATTTACCTACACAAAGTGATGATATTTCAAAGTGTTTTTTGGTGGCCAGGAGTTGTTTTTTTTGTTTTGTTTTGTTTTGTTTTTTAACCCCCAGAACAATGCACCACGGAATGAATGAGTCTTATACCTCTTGTAAAGTGAAAAGGAGAGAAGACAGAGGAGTGATCCCGAAGCTTCCACTAACATCGCCCATTTTCAGTGAAGCGTTCAGATGGAGAACCCATGTGGAAGTTGAAGATCTGGTAATTTCAGCCCTCGTACCTTTTGGAAAGTTTCCATACACTCCCAAAGATACAAGTACTACAGCTTGAAAATTACTGTTTTAATGTATATTTGGTGTCGAATCTGCCTGTGTTTATTTTTTGTGTCTCTTTTTTTTTTTCACTTTTTCCCTGTGTTTTTTTTTAAATTTTATTTTTCATACAGCAGGTTCTTATTTAGTTATCTATTTTATACAAATTAGTGTATACATGTCAATCCCAATCTCATAGTTTATCTCTCCCCCCACTGCGTTGCTTTCCCTGCTTGGTGTTCATGTTTGTTCTCTACATCTGTGTCTCTATTTCTGTCTTGCAAACTGGTCCATCTTCACCATTTTTCTAGATTCCACATATATGTGTTAATATACGATATTTGTTTTTCTCTTTCTGACTTACTTCACTCTGTGTGACAGTCTCTAGGTCCATCCACGTCTCTACAAATGACTCCGTTTTGTTCCTTTTTATGGCTGAGTAATATTCCATTGTATATATATGTACCGCATCTTCTTTATCCATTCGTCTGTCAATGGGCATTTAGTTTGCTTCCATGATCTGGCTGTTGTAAATAGTGCTGCAAAGAACATTGGGGTGAATGTGTCTTTTTGAATTATGGTTTTCTCTGGGTATAAGCCCAGTAGTGGGACTGCTGGGGCAGATGGTAATTCTATTTTTAGTTTTTTAAGGAGCCTCCATACTGTTCTCCACAGTGGCTGTATCAATATACACTCCCAACAACAGTGCAAGAGGGTCCCCTTTTCTCCATACCTTCTCCGGCATTTGTTTTTTGTAGATGTTCTGATGATGCCCATTCTAACCAGTGTGAGGTGATACCTCATTGTAGTTTTGATTTGCATTTCTCTAATAATTAGTGATGTTGAGCAGCTTTTCATGTGCCTCTTGGCCATTTGTATGTCTTTTTTGGAGAAATGTCTATATAGGTCTTCTACCCATTTTTGGATTGGGATGTTTATTTTCTTAAAATTGAGCTGCATGAGCTGTTTATATATTTTTGAGATTAATCCTTTGTCATTGATTTGTTTGCAAATATTTCCTCCCATTCTGAGGGTTGTCTTTTCATTTTGTTTATAGTTTCCTTTGCTGTGCAAAAGCTTTTAAGTTTCGAAAAAAGAAAAAAAAAAGCTTTTAAGTTTCATTAGGTCCCATTTGTTTATTTTTGTTTTTATTTCCATTACTCTAGGAGGTGGGTCAAAAAAGATCTTGCTGTGGCTTATGTCAAGGAGTATTCTTCCTATGTTTTCCTCTAAGAGTTTTATACTGTCCAGTCTTACATTTAGGTCTTTAATCCATTTTGAGTTTATTTTTGTGTATAGTGTTAGGGAGTGTTCTAATTTCATTCTTTTACATGTAGCTGTCCAGTCTTCCCAGCACCACTTATTGAAGGGACTGTTTTTTCTCCACTGAATATCCTCGCCTTCTTTGTCATAGATTCGTTGACCATAGGTACATAGGTTTATCTCTGGGCTTTCTATCCTGTTCCATTGATCTATATTTCTGTTTTTGTGCCAGTACCATATTGTCTTGATTACTGTAGCTTTGTAGTATAGTCTGAAGTCAGGGAGCCTGATTCCTCCAGCTCTGTTTTTTTCCCTCAAGATTGTTTTGGCTCTTTGGAGTCTTTTGTGTCTCCATACAAATTTTTAAGATTTTTTGGTCTACTTCTGTAAAAAATGCCATTGGTAATTTGATAGGGATTGCATTGAATCTGTAGATTGCTTTAGGTAGTATAATCATTTTCGCAATATTGATTCTTCCAATCCAAGAACATGGTATATTTCTCTATCTCTTTGTGTCATCTTTGATTTCTTTCATCAGTGTCTTATAGTTTTCTGAGTACAGGTCATTTACCTCCTTAGGTAGGTTTATTCCTAGGTATTTTATTCTTTTTGTTGCAATGGTGAATGAGATTGTTTCCTTAATTTCTCTTTCTGATCTTTCTTTGTTAGTGTATAGGAATGTAAGAGATTTCTGTGCATGTATTTTGTGTGCTGCAAATTTACCAAATTCATTGATTAGCTCTAGTAGTTTTCCTTTTTTTCCAATTTGTATTCCTTTTATTTCTTTTTTCTCTGATTGCCATGGCTAGGACTTCCAAAACTATGTTGAATAATAGTGGTGAGAGTGATTGGTCTGCTCATATTTTCTGTTTCTTCCTGGTTTAGTCTTGGAAGGTTACACCATTCTAAGATTTTATCCATTTCTTCCAGGTTGTCCATTTTATTGGCATAGGGTTGCTTGTAGTAGTTTCTTCTGATGTTTTGTTTTTTTTTTTTTACATCTTTATTGGAGTATAATTGCTTTACAATGGTGTGTTAGTTTCTGCTTTATAACAAAGTGAATCAGTTATACATAT
>NW_020176571.1:7136813-7154806 GCF_003031525.2 Neophocaena asiaeorientalis asiaeorientalis
TGTCCTTCCTTGTCTCTTGTAACATTCTTTATTTTAAAGTCTATTTTATCTGATATGAGTATTGCTACTCCAGCTTTCTTTTGATTTACACTTGCATGGAAAACCTTCTTCCATCCCCTCACTTTCAGTCTGTATGTGTCCCTAGGTCTGAAGTGGGTCTCTTGTAGACAGCATATATATGGGTGTTGTTTTCATATCCATTCAGTGAGCCTGTGTCTTTTGGTTGGAGCATTTAATCCATTCACATTTAAGGTAATTATTGATATGTATGTTCCTTTTACCATTTTCTTAATTGTTTTCGGCTTGTTTTTGTCGGTCCCTTTCTTCTCTTGTGTTTCCTACTTAGAGAAGTTCCTTTAGCATTTGTTGTAGAGCTGGTTTGGTGGTGCTGAATTCTCTTAGCTTTTGCTTGTCTGTAAAGCTTTTGACTTCTCCATTGAATCTGAATGAGATCCCTGCTAGGTAGAGTAATCTTGGTTGTAGGTTCTTCCCTTTCATCACTTTAAATATATCATGCCACTCCCTTCTGGCTTGTAGAGTTTCTGCTGAGAAATCAGCTTAACCTTATGGGAGTTCCCTCGTATGTTATTTGTTGTTTTTCCCTTGTTGCTTTTAATAATTTTTCTTTGCCTTTAATTTTTGTCAATTTGATTACTATGTGTCTTAGCATGTTTCTCCTTGGGCTTATCCTGCCTGGGACTCTCTGCACTTCCTGGAGTTGGGTGGCTATTTCCTTTCCCATGTTAGGGAAGTTTTTGACTATAATCTTTTCAAATATTTTCTCAGGTCCTTTCTGTCTCTATTCTCCTTCTGGGACTCCTATAATGCGAATGTTGGTGCATTTAATGTTGTCCCAGAGGTCTCTTAGGCTGTCTTCATTTCTTTTCATTCTTTTTCTTTATTCTGTTCTGTGTCAATGAATTCCCCCATTCTGGCTTCCAGGTCACTTATCAGTTATTCTGCCTCAATTATTCTGCTATTGATTCCTTCTAATGTATTTTTCATTTCAGTTATTGTATTGTTCACCTCTGTTTGTTTGTTCTTTAATTCTTCTAGGTGTTTGTTCTTTAATTCTTCTAGGTCTTTGTTAAACATTTCTTGCATCTTCTTGATCTTTACCTCCATTCTTTTTCCAAGGTCCTGGACCATCTTTACTACCATTACTTTGAATTCTTTTTCTGGAAGCTTGCCTATCTCCACTTCATTTAGTTGTTTTTCTGGGGTTTTATCTTGTTCCTTCATCTGGTACATAGTCCTCTTCCTTTTCATTTTGTCTGTCTTTCTGTGAATGTGGTTTTTGTTCCACAGGCTGCAGGATTGTAGTTCTTCTTGTTTCTGCTGTCTGCCCTCTGGTGGATAAGGCTATCTAAGAGGCTTGTGCAAGCTTCCTGGTGGTAGGGACTGGTGGTGAGTAGAGCTCTTTCTTGTGTTTAAATAACAGCTTGTTAGCTGAATGACACCTGGCAAGTAATTTGTCTACAGCTCAGTTTCCTCCTCTGTAAAATGGGAGTAATAGTACATACCTCAGAGTACTTAAAAACTTATCTAGAGGAATGAATTACAAATTAGCTTGAGGAAAAGCTTTGGGGGTGATGAATATGTTCAAGATCTTGATTGTGCTGATAGTTCATGGTTGCATAAATCTGTCAAAATTCATCAGATTGCACCCTTGAAATGTGTGCAGTTAATTATACACAAGTTTTACCTTAAGAAAACTGTTTTAAAAATACTATTTGGCATTTAGAAAATATTCAATAAATATTAGCTATTACTGTGAGTAGATATCCTGGACCCTTCTTTCCAGGTTTCTAAAATTCCAGTCCCATTTGGGGCCTCTGCCATGTACCTGGGCTCTTCTGTCATCCCTTGGCCCACCCCTGAGTAAGGGTGTAGCCTGCACTGACCTAGGCAAGGAAGTGTCACCTTCTGGTCAGAGAGGAGCATATACAATGGTGTCTTCTGCATTTTCTAAGTGTTTAAATTTTCAGTTTTGTTTCTTTCTTTTTTAAAGAAATCATTTACTTTGGAATAGATAAGACATTCTGATGTAGAAACTTGAGGGCACAAAAAGACACCTTCCACATCTCTTCTCTCAGTTCCCTCCTCAGGAGTAACTGCTATTAGTTTTGTCTAATGCCAGCTCCCTGAAAATATCGCCCAAACACCGACTGATAAGGCAAAGCTGGGTTAATTCAAACTGTGGTAATAGAGCATGTTGCCTTGAAAGCATCTTAGTAGCATCTGGGAGGGGAGGGCTAAGTCAGGAGATTGATGAGGCTCTGGGGTCTGGGCGGGGGGTGGGGGGGCAGTCTATCAGTGTAGTGTTTGATTAAGATTGGGTAAGGATCTTGTTTTAGGATTGTGGACCCAGCAAGGTGAGGGTTTCAAAAAGTCTTCAAGAATAAACAATCATTTGATAATTGACTATGGAAAAGCTGATCAGTTTAAAATGGTTTTTCTGGATGTTTCTGAAATGAACAATATGATTATTTGCAACTTTTATTTTCTGGGCAAGAGGTTCCTGGAATACTGAAGTCATGTTAATGAAGATAGTAGAATGGTAAAGTCAAGTTTTATGGAAGCAAATTTTGTGGGTGTAAATGGTTCTCAGTTTCTTTCTTTTGGTTTGTTTATTTTTGTTTTGTTTTTTGTTTGTTTGTTTTGGCCACAGAGCATGGCATGCGGGATCTTAGTTCCCTGACCAGGGATCGAACCTGTGCCCCCTGCAGTGGAAGTGTAGTGTCTTAACCACCGGACCGCCAGGGAAGTCTGGTTCTCAGTTTCTTGGATATGTTTTCAGAAATATTCTGTGCATATTCAAACCATACATGTACAAATTTAAGAAATGTCATCTTTTACCCTCTAACAGGTGTTTCAGAAATCCAGAGACTGGGTATGAGATATTCCTTACATAATAGCTATCCAATATCATTTACTTTGTAGTTATACGTGATGTACTTTCTTCAGAGTGTGAATTTTTTTTTTTTTTTTTTTGCGGTACGCGGGCCTCTCACTGTTGTGGCCTCTCCCGTTGCGGAGCACAGGCTCCGGACGCGCAGGCTCAGCGGCCATGGCTCACGGGCCTAGCCGCTCTGCGGCATGTGGGATCTTCCCAGACCGGGGCACGAACCCGTGTCCCCTGCATTGGCAGGCGGACTCTCAACCACTGCGCCACCAGGGAAGCCCCAGAGTGTGAATATTTTAATCAAAATATGACTGAATGGAATTACCGTTTGAAGTATGTATTCGAGTAGTTTTTTCCCCTTCAGCAATTTATCTAACAGACAATGGTTTTGGCAAAACCAGTGGGGCACATTTTCTCTCATTCTTGGTTTCCTCTTTTCCATCACAAAGCACATTACAGGACTGTGTGGCAGGGGAGAGAAATACTTACTCCACAGCACTGAAATATGAATGCGATTGGAGAGGCCTTCACCTAGAGCCTAGTGAGGGAAGTAAACACTGAACATATAGTTATGAGTGGAATAAATATAACAAAAGATGGGAATTATGGGAGCTCAACCTAATCTTGGGGCCGAAGTAAGATTCCCAGAAGTGATTCTTGTGCTACAAACTGAAGGATAAGCAGGAAAGATATAGCTAAAGGGGTGACGAGTGGGAGGGATGTTCCAGACAGAGGAAGTAGCTTATGCCTTCTCTGGAAACGGAGGTTATCTTTCTCCGTTTTCTTGTTTTCTGTGTCCAGCCGTTTGTTCTATGCATCTTGTGATCTCCTTTCTAAACACTTTGAATAGGAATGTACACAAAGAATTTTCCAGTTCAAAGTCATCATCCTGAATACATAAGACTCTATCCTGTGATGAGGTCCGTCATCAGCACAGGCCTCTCATGTTAGTGGTGCTAGGGAGAGATAGCTCTGTACTAGTTTTTAGTTTTTAGGAGATACAATGAAGATTATTTTCTGAATCTTGGATAAAGTTCAAAAACTGCCCACAATTGGCAGAAGATAGACATACCTTTTTAGAATGGAAAGTGTCTTTAGAAATCACCTAGTATGATCTCTTCAACTGAAAAATGAGGAAACAGACTCAAAGTACGGAATTCTTTGTGATACCCGAGATGAGCAGCACGGGAGACCTGAGGGCTGTGGAAACCAAACAGGTTATAATCTCACAGAAAATCTGATGTGTCTCCCCAACAATTAGAGTTCTGCAGTGTGTGGGAGGTGGAGATGATTTCAAATAAAGGATAAGATAACTAGGATCCTTTTTTTTTTTTAAACCAGAAAAATTGTTTTTCTGGAGAAATTCCAGACAAATGTTCAGAGGGTCTCTTACCCTAGGGATAAGGAATTTCCTTAGTTAGGTCTCAATTCTGTTCCCCGGGAAGGACTCAGCAGTTCATGTTCTCTGTGGCTATGGTTCCACCCTCTGGGAGCTCTTTCTTTGCTAATTTCCTCCTTGCCCTCATCTGAAGAGGGCATGGGACCACTGAGCAGGTTTTACATCACCTGAAGAAGTCTGAGTCCAGGAGTAATTATTCAGTCTCAAATATTCACAGATTTTTCTTTTTTTTAATTTAATTTTAATTTTTTATTGGGGTATAGTAGATTTACTCACAGATTTCTTAATCCAGGGTCATGGTTTCAAAATTTAGTCAGTCTCTTATCTTTTTATTCTTGTCAGCAGCCACATCTGTATTTCTTTCTTTCAAGACTTACCTCTTGAGACTTCTCTGGTGGTCCAGTGGTTAAGACTCCATGCTACCAATGCAGGGGGCACAGGTTCGATCCCTGGTCAGGGAACTGAGATCGTGTATGCCACACAGTGTGGCCAAAAAAAAAAAGACTTACCTTTTAATTTAATTGTGGGTACTGTAGGCCTGAGGTTTTGGCAACTAATGGGACTACCATAAGGTCTAATTGGCCTTCATTATTCAAAAGCTTTTCCACACAGCTGTCTTTCCCAATCCCGTAAGACTCCATTTTTCTGCACTCTTTCCCCTTTCACTCCTGATTGAAAAATAGCCAGTTCTTTGCTATGGCCATTTCTTGCAGTATCTATTCAAATGCTGTCAAATGCAATAACCAATACACACTACTGATATTCTATTTTCCAACTTCTTCTAGAGCTATAATATCATCAAACTCATTATCTGACTTTATGTTATTATAGACAAAATAATATCATATTTTCCCAGACTTTCAGTCTCCAGCAAGTTTCCTCATCACCTGCTGACTTGTCCTTAAGCCACAGTTACATATTTTAGGAATTTAATGAGAAAGCACCTTACTCCTAGAACTAATGAGCCAGCATTGGTTAGGTTAAGTTGTAAAGTAACCTCAAAGATGAGTGATTAAAGTAAAAGCTTCATTCCTCATTCTACATGTCCATGGAAGGGTGGACAGGGCTTCCGCTCCATGCTGTCTTTATTCTAGGACCCAAGGTGACTGAACAGCTGCTGTATTGAATTATTGCTATATGCTGTAGCAGAGGAAAGGAGAGAATAAGGTTAGGTGTGTGTACTGGCTCTTGAGGCTTCTGCCCAGAAGGGATGCATATCATATCCACCCACATTTCACTGACCAGAGCAAGTCACACGGCCATACCTAACTTCCAGGGGGTGGGGAAGTACAATCCTATCATTTGCCTAAAAGGAGAATGATCTGGAACATTTGTGACAAATTTTAAGGCTGCCTCGATATGGTAAAAACATAAGAGATTTAGAATTCAACATGAGAGCCTTAGCCCCTGTTCTCGCTAATGTTTATGTTACCACGAACAAGTCATTTAGTATATCAGTTTTGGTAACCTCGTCTATAAAAATGGAGAAAACAGTCATTAATTCAATGAATGCTTGAGAGGAGCCACTAAGACATCACATGTGAAATCACTTAGCCCAATATTAGTTTCCTTCTTTTCCTCCATTCACTGCCCAGCGATAATGTATCATACGGTTTCAGTTACATTCAGTAAAGAAAAATTTGTGTGTGTTGGTTGGCTGCTGCAATGTACATGAGTAGTTTTCTTCTACCCTACCATACTCCAAGCTTTTTGAGAATAGGGACAATGTTTTATAGTTCCTCTGTATCTCTTACATTGCCCAGTACAGTGTTGAAAACATGATTTGGGTCACATACATATTGATTACTTTCTCCTGAAAAGTGTCCTACTTCTAGGGAACTGGGTTAACTTTCAAATGAAACTTCCAATAAATTTCAGTTTCCTCTCCTAGCACTTGTAGCTTTTGTTTTACAGCCTTTTCCAACTGATTATTTTATTTTATACTTAAAATATCATGGGGACACAAAGGAGATATTATACTCATTTACAGTTAAAGAGTAGAAATTAGGGGAGATTTCATGAGTTCACCCTACAGTTCACCTTTTGACACAAGCAACCTTAGAGGTTTATAATCCAAGAAACCACTGACATGATTTGGGCCGTGGTTACTGAGGGAGAAGGAGACCAGAAAAATGGATAATGTGCTACCTTTTTGCAGTGGTTTTTCTGGATCTGGCTCTCTCTAAGGACTTCCAGGAAGCCAGACCAGGGACAGAGTTTGAGTGCAGGCTCATTAATAACCCCCAGATCTAGACAAGACACTGTTGACCTGAAACAAATAGACTCTCAGATATTTCTCCACCAAAGATGGATATATTCTGGATCAGCCCAGAACTGCAATTCGGGGTCTTCAACCATGGCGAGTCAAGTGCAAGTCCCTGCACAGCAAAGGAAGGAGAACACCTTTATAGAGAGGAAAAGAAAGTTGGGAGGGCTATAGTAAACAGAGTCCATGGGTTTTCATCGGCCAAGTCCTTGCCAGGAACAAAGAGGAGTCTTTCTTCTTCCTATTGGGCTCTGCTATGGCTGTGGGGTGTGAGATCTCCCCCTTCTGGTCTCCCAACTCTATTCATTTGTGGTTTCTGATGATTAATTTTTTTTTATAACCCTGTAATGATGATCTCTCAGGATCAATGTGAAGATTAAAGGGATAAAAAGTAAAAATCATCTGGCAGAGTTGGTTAATATAAATGACTGTTGAGGTTGTCATTTGGCCAGTTTGATCAAGAGAGAAGATTCTTAAAGATGTTCCCTCTGATTCCTTCATATTCTGACCAAACACTACTCCAAATATTATTTTTCTCTTTTTTGTAGGAAGGGCAACTCCTTTGGAGACCAGATGCGACCTTTGTATCTTTGAGTATGTATAATCTTTTTACACAGTCCTAGTCACAATCTGCCTTACACTCCAGTTGATAATTAATAATAAAAATAATAACAATCAATATTTTTTAATACTTACCAAGGACAATCAATGGGATAAATGGATTCTATGTATTACTCACTTAATTTTCACAACACTCCTGACAGGTAGGTAGATCCCTCATTTTACAGATAAGGAAAATGAGACTTACAGAGGTTGTATTACAGGCCCAGGACCATGTAAATGGCAGAATTAGTAAGCAGCAGAGTCAGGATCCAAACCCAGGTCTCAAAGTTCATGCTCTTTTTTTTTTTTTTTAAGTTTTTATTGGAATATAGTTGCTTTACAATGTTGTGTTGGTTTCTACTGTACAGCAAAGTGAATCAGCTATACGTATACATATATCCCCTCTTATTTGGATTTCTTCTCATTTAGGTCACCACAGAGCACTGAGTAGAGTTCCCTGTGCTATACAGTAGGTTCTCATTAGTTATCTATTTTTTTGTTTTGTTTTGTTTTTGCGGTACGCGGGCCTCTCACTGTTGTGGCCTCTCCCGTTGCGGAGCACAGGCTCCGGACGCGCAGGCTCAGCGGCCATGGCTTACGGGCCCCAGGCGCTCTGCGGCATGTGGGATCTTCCCGGACCGGGGCACGAACCCGTGTCCGCTGCATCGGCAGGCGGACTCCCAACCACTGCACCACCAGGGAAGCCCTAGTTATCTATTTTATACATAGTAGTGTATACATGTCAATCCCAATCTCCCAATTCATGCCCTTAACCACAGACTTAATATATATACCTGACTTTGTTTCCTAATTATTAAGTTGCTTGAAATGAATGAATATTCTTGTTCATCTTAGTACATCCATAATGCCTAGCAAAATACCTTGAACAGAGTAAAATAATTAAATCACAAGAAATATTTATTAATTCTCTAAAGGGTGTTATATTTGTGCAAAGAATTATAGATTCAGGTATATGGATTCAGGTTTTATAAGGGATGCATCTGAAAGTTATTAACATATGCCACTACAGGGAATTCCCTGGTGGTTCAGTGGTTAGGACTCAGTGTTTTCACCGTTGTGGTCCAGGTTCAATCCCTGGTCAGGGAACTAAGATCCCGCAAGCCGCATGGCACGGCCAAAAAAAAAAAAAAAGAATATGTCACTACAAAATATGCCACTTTGATATAAGGATTGTTTTCAGCTGAAGGCAATTGAGAAACCACAGATGTACGAAAAGCTCTCCATATTCTCCTTATGTCTAAAATCAGGGCATAAATGTCCCTTTGTGAAGGCATCCTACTTCCTCTCCCATACCAGGAAGAACAGAACAACTCTCAATCACTAGAGAAAATAAGAGAAAGACGGCATCAAGATGGGTCTACACAAACAAATCTTACTAAAGTAACCCTTATTGGGAGTTCCCTGGTGGTCCAGTAGTTAGGACTCTGCACTTTCACTGCAGAGGGACCGGGTTCAATCCCTGGTTGGAGAACTAAGATCTTGCAAATTTATTGGTGGCAGGGCCAAACCAATAAATAAATAAAGTAACTCTTATTTTCCATTGGTTTCCTCAATATATATACGTTCTTACAATTTACCGCCCCTAGAAGCCCAAATCTTTTTTTCTTTGTCTTATTTCTCTACAAATCTATTGTCCTTTGTTAAAATGGTATATAAGCTACCAGACCTAACTGCTTTTTGGGATTTTTCAGTTCTTTTCTGTGAGCCCTTCCTGTCATGTGCATATGAAATAAACATTTTCTCCTGTTAATCTGTCTTTGTCAGCCTAATTTACAGGTTCCAGTTACAGAACTTAAGAGGGTAGAGAGAAGTTTTTTCTCCCCTACATATTCAAAATTAAGAAATCAGACTACCTATATGACACTCAGACAGTAAAATAATCACCTTTAGCAGGACCACCAAGCCATTAGGCTACAGAAGCCATACCCTGCCTAGGATCAATGTTGTTGCTTTCTCTACTTGGGTCATCGTTACATACTGTTCTCAGTACAAAGATGAGACATACTGACCATTCATGTGCTATTACAGTTAGTGGCTTCAAAAATCTAAACTTCTCTTCATCTCTATGTCAACTTTGAACTTATTGGGCAAATGGTTGAATCTGTTGTAAAGTATTTATTTTTATGTAGTATTTAGAATTACTAAAGCTGAGCATACCTAGATAGCTCCTGGAAGCAATACTCTCCAATTTCCCGCTAATACTGTTGATGCCAGAATCCATGTGGGCTTGCCTTTTCATTTAGCAGTTTTGATTTATGTGCAGGTTTATGGGCAGAAAACTCATTCATGGTCAAATGATATACTTCTAACCCTAACCAGCATCTTGTAAATGTATCATGTTGGTTCAAGAAAAACAAAAGGCTCAGCATAAATGTATTACTATAAACAAAACTATCAAGGAGGGACTTCTCTGGCGGTCCAGTGGCTAAGACTCCGCGCTCCTAATGCAGGGGGGCCAGCTTCGATCCCTGGTCAGGGAACTAGATGCCACATGCCACAGCGGAGATCGGGAGCAGCCAAATAAACAAATAAATATTGGGGGAAAAAAAAAAACTATCAAGGAATTCCCCAGCGGTCCAGTGGTTAGGATTCCGTGCTTCCACGGCCAGGGGCCCAGGTTTGATCCCTGGTCAGGGAGCTAAGATCTCACAAGCAGTGTGATGTGGCCAAAAAAGAAAAAACTACCAAAAGTGTGTACTCTAAAAAAAAAAAAAAAGTGTGTATCCTATTGATAACACATCATCCTTTTGTGGGAGGTATAGCTTAACTTTAGTTAACAAGTGTCTACAGGAGACATGTTTTCTGTGTGTGTGTGGAGGTAAGTGGATTGGTGGGAGTGTGCATGGAGGGTTAGAAAGGCAGAGAGAAAGAGAAAAAAGTTAAAAAGATAGAAAAAGACAACTATAAAATTACAAGGCTTAGATAAGAAGTCATCTAAAACTGAGGTTTTTAAATCGTTTTTCTACTGTACCATGAATGAGATGACATTTCCACATGCCATCCTTGCCCTGACTCATCTCTATAAGGAGACCCAGGATTATCTCTAATTCTGGCTTCCAGCATTAATTTACCCACTTAACAAAATATAAGAGTACAACTTCTATGGACAGCAATTTTGCAATAGTTACTGAAATATAAAACATGCACATATTTTGACCTAACAATTACACTTTAAGGAATTCATTTTACAGTTACGCTTGCATCTATGTGTATTGATACATGTTTGAGAATATTGTGGCTGTAAAATATTACAAATAACAAAAATGTTTACCAATGTATCTATATTATATAACAAAGATGCCCATTCAACATAGTTACACAAGGGAATACTATGCAATTGTTAAAGAAGAATATGGCAGCTCTACGCAGCCCCTTATAGAATAACCTCTAAGGTCTATTCTTAGGCCCCAATCCTTGGAGGTACCTTTGTTTTCTTTCTTTTTCTCACCTCCCACATCCATTACGTCAGTACATCCTATTGGCCCTAGCTTCAAAATATATCCAGTACCTGACCACTTCTCACCTCTTTCACTGTTATCACCCCACTCTACTGCAGATGCTTCCTGACTGGTCGCCATCCCTGTCTCTCATGCCTGTTCTTATCACGGCAGCCAGAGCGATCCTGTTAAAAAATGTAAATCAGATCCTATTACTCCTCTACTCAAATCCTCCCAACATTTCTCAGCCAGAGTAAAAGCTGATGTCAGGTTTTACAATCATGATTTGCTTCCTCCCTCCCTCCTCCAGTCCTCCCCTGGCACTCCCACACTTTACACCTCTGACCTCATCTCCCTCTCCTCTCTTCCTGTCTCACTCTGGTCCAGACACACTGCGCTTGCTCTTCCTGTAGGGGAGGGAAAAGTTTCCTTGATCCTTTTGAGGTTCCTGGCTGGGTCTGAAATTTTTTTTTTTTTTTGCGTTACGTGGGCCTCTCACTGTTGTGGCCTCTCCCGTTGCGGAGCACAGGCTCCGGACGCGCAGGCTCAGCGGCCATGGCTCACGGGCCCAGCTGCTCCGCGGCATGTGGGATCTTCCCGGGCCAGGGCTCGAACCCGTGTCCCCTGCATCGGCAGGCGCACTCTCAACCACTGAGCCACCAGGGAAGCCCAAACCCACATATTTTTATGCTAGGTTTGATGAAGAGTGGACAGTCTAGGAGAAATCCGACAGGTCAAAGGGTATGAGGGAAATGTCGAAAACTGGGAGGAACTCAGACCTGTTTGTTCGGCCCCTTCTTGGCATCCCTGGCTTCAGAGGTAAGGATGTTCCTTTCCTCCAGGTACAGTATAGGGAGAGTGCTTCTCAAATGAGGGTTTATAACCTGTTTCAAGGGAGAAGGGCAGGGAGAAGTTCACTCTGATCTTCTTGTTTCTGCTGTTTCCTTCTTGTTTTCTGCTGACCTTCTCGTTTCCGCCGTCAGCTTAAAATATTCAATATGCCAAGATGTTGTATTTTGGAGTATCGTTCCCTGAACTGCATGGTTCCTCTAACGCACTGGCACATGATCCCTCTGCCTGGAGCAAATATACACATGGCTGCCTCTCTTCCCTTCATCTCTCTTAAGTACCGTCTTCTCTGTGAGGTCTTCCCTGACAACCGTATTTAAATTCTAGCCCTATACCCGAATTCCCCCAACACTTTTCCATTTAAAAATTTTCCTCTATTGCACTTCCCATCATTAACATTCCATAGATTTTAGATTTTGTTTACTGTTATTCTCTCCCACTAGAATGCAATTTCCATGAAGGTAAGAATTCTTGCCTGTTTTGTCGACTGATGGACATGCATGAGAGAAAAAAGTGACTGTTATAGTAGGTCCTCAAACTATTTTTTGTTGAATACTTGATATATGGAGGACTTAGATGTAGGGTATAAACTACAGAAAAGAGTTAAGGATGATTCCAACACGTCTTCGTCTTGACATCTGGGATAGCCATCTTCTAAGCTGAGGAAGTCTGAGGGAAGAACAGGTTTGCTGCAATTGCTGGTGGTCTGCCATCTATGTCTCGAGAATGCAGTCAGGAAAACTCAGGCAGGGAGCTTGGATGGGGAGATCTGTTCTCCCTGACTTTGCCAACTCTGACAGTTTCTTTACTCGGATTTATAGTTGTCAAAAAGATGATCCGAAAATTAGAAATAGAGGGAAGAGGTTCCTAGGTGTTCTTTCAGTTTAGTGCTGGGCTTGGGCCTTGCATTGATTTCCTATTGACTGAGTTATTTTACAACCCTGAAGAGGCAGAGGTTAACTCAAACCTGCAAATAGTTCCTGTCCAGTAGTGGAAAAGATATCCTTATTAAGGTTATGGTTCATGGTCGAATATGACATTAACCAATATTCTATTCAACTCAGCAATCTTCTCTAAAATACATTTATTAAATTGCCTCTAAACATCCAGCTTCTCGAACGCACTTTTAACTGATTTTAGTACCTCACCGGTTCTTTCATTAATTAACAAGTTACATGAAATCTTTGACACATGTTCATTTTATTTTTGTATGAGAGTTATGATTCTACCTTTTTGAAAATTACACTTGAATGGCGTTTTCACAGAACTGAAAAGCTGCCACTCAAAATGATTCCTGAGCACTTTCTCCTTGATTAGCCCAAGCATGTGATACAATAACTTCTCCAGTTGTTAGCAAACAAAGGAGTAAAGAAGTTGGCAGCTGGCTGGACTTTCGGCAGCAGAAAAGGTGTAAGATTAGCTTCTGTTTTTTGAAATACCGGTTAGCTTCTGTGTTCACTTTCTATTGCTGCTGTAACAATGTGCCACAAGCTTAGTGGTTGAAAACAAAACAAATTTATTATCTTACTGTTCTGTAGATCAGAAGTCTGACATGCATCTCACTGGGTGAAAACCAAGGTGCTATCAGGAGGCTTTTGCAGATGCACTAGTGAAGAATCCATTTCCGTGTTTGTTGGTTTGTTTCCAGCTTCTAGAG
The DNA here is from genome assembly GCF_003031525.2 of Neophocaena asiaeorientalis asiaeorientalis. NCBI lineage: Eukaryota > Metazoa > Chordata > Mammalia > Artiodactyla > Phocoenidae > Neophocaena > Neophocaena asiaeorientalis. The sequence continues at coordinate 7,149,951 of NW_020176571.1, forward strand.
GCTTCCTGCATTGCTCAGAATATGGTCCCCTTTCACCTTCAAAGCCAGCAATGGCAGGATGCATCCTTCTCCCATCACATCTCTCAACCTGTCTCTTCTGCCTCTCCATTAACACTTTAAAGGGCTCTTATAATTACATTGGGCTCATGATTAGCAACTGTCAGGTGATTAGCAACTGTCAACCAATAAAATAATGTAGGAGGCTGCAAATAAAAGTTTATTTGGGATCTTAAGAATTGCAATTCAGGAGACACAGGTTATTCTGGTAGTCCCGAAAGGATGTTCCAAGGAGGAGAAAGAGTCAGGGGTTTTTAAAGACAAAAAGTCATGAGATTGTTAAAAGTTGCCTGGTGAGAATTGTGATTGGCTCTGATGCAAGTCAGAAAATCACTGTCCTTTAGGAATCATGAGTTGTTTTAGGGTGAGGGTCCCATAAGTATCTTGAGTTTCTAGCAGGTGTTTTGGATGACCTCATCAGGTCAAAAGGTCAAATTCCATCCAGGAGGAGATGTGCATAAGTCACACATCTTTAATGACCTCCCAGTTCCATTTTAGAGAGCTCTCTTAGCAACAGCAACCCCATTTTGATTTTCCTTTCACACAGCATTATACCATCTGCAGCTTTAATTCTCCTTTGTCATACCATAACACAGTCATAGGCTTCATGGACGAGGACATCTTTTGGGGCCATTACCTGCTTATCATAGTTTATAAGCCGATAAAGGAGAAAACAGAGAATTTAGGAAAGTGATATATACGTCTCTCTTCTTTATTTTTTGCTTCGACATCTCCCCAGTATCTATGTAGACTGATCGCCAGAGTTATTTCCCTTGTTAACAAAGGCAGGTGGGCCTTCCATTAAGGGTATTTATGATGGCAAATGCCAAACATCTTTGTTCGAGTGTTTATGTGTGTGCTAAGCATTTTAAATAGATCTTTTGCACTATTCTATTTTTCACACTGAAAGACGTGATGTAGTTGAGCTTTGGAGTCAGACAGACCTGAATTTAAATTCTGACTCAGTTACTTACAACTCCCATGAACTTTGAGCGATTTACCTGAACTTCCTAGCTTCAAATTAAGGATAAACTGTAAATTAAGGATTAACAATAGCTACCAGAAAAGGTTATGGAGAGGGCAGGAGTAGTTCCATCTTGGGCCTAGAAATTTATTTCAAAAGATTTATTTAGTATAATTCTGATGTGAAATGGGAGACTTCATAAAGAGATGAAGACTCAAAGAAACAGACCGGTATATTTTTAGGCCGGGTTTGATGAAGCTGCGACAGGCATGGAGGGATAACGTAGGTTAAAGAGTACGAGGTGATTGTAGCGACTGGGCGAGATTTAGCAAGGCCTGTCTGTGAGGATTCTTCTTTGTGTCCTTTTGTCTTCAGCGATAAGGATTCTCCTTCCCTCCCAGGGCACCTCTCACATGAGGGTTTTATGATCTGTTTTAAGGAAGAAGAGAGAGGAAAGAAGGAGATCAGACTGACTTTCCTGCTTCTGTCATTTTCTCAAATTCCTTCAGCTTAAGATACTCAATTATGCCAAGATGCTATATTTTGGGGGTAGTGTGTCCTGAACACCACTATGGGTATTAGTGATGAGAAGTGAGAGGAATTCTTTTTCTTTTCTGCTTAACAACAAACGTTTATTTCTCAAGGTTCTGAAGGCTGGAAGTCCAAGATCAAGATGCCGACATACTCAGTGTCTGGTAAGACCCATCTTCCTGGTTCCTAAGACAGTGTCTTCTCACTGTGTGAGAGGTATTCTTATATCTTTTAATTCCACATATTTTTTTTCAGTTGAGAGAAGGGCAAGCACCTAGAAAATTAATTCAGTTAATCAATATTTATTGGATATCTTCTATTTGCCAGGGATTATGAAATGCCCCTCTTCTATATTCATCTTTTAGCCTTCAATTTTTTCCACTTAAAATTGAGGGGCTTGCATAATTTTAAAGGTTTTTTTTGCTTTAAAAATATTAGCGTCTATGAATTTTCTTAATCTTCATTTTCTCCCAACTAGACCTAGAAGTGGCATACAGAATTGTGGTGGGATAGGGGTGGGATGTGTATGGAGGTTCACATCCACAATTGGTTAAAGTAAAGTTTGATTTTTTTCCCCTACTTCCTCCCATCCACATTTGCATAAAAATGAGATCACACACGCTTACTTACTTGGTTATTTGTAAATACATGACAGTAACACCTCTCTTCCTTCACAATTCCTTGCACATTGCTGGGCTTAGAAGAGAAGCTTGAAGAATGCTTATTCAATGTTCAGTTGATGTGTAAAATTATATTACTTTCTATTTGTTTTAGTTGCTGCCAAACAGTTGATTTCCTTCAAGTCCTGATCTTTCTTTATTCAGATAAGTTTGCAGGGGGAGGGCTTCCATTTCTACACACCAGACAGAATGCATTTCCTTTTCACCTATTTAGGCTAATGGCTTTTCAGTGTTATGCAGAGTAAAGAAATTATTTGGCTTCTATTCAGAAGACAATTTGGTTTGAAAAAGAAAAGGCTAATTCCAGCATAATCATTAAATGAAAATGAGAAAGGTTAGCACAAATTAAAAAAAAAACAACAAAAAAAAAGAAAGAAAGAAAAGTCAGTTGAAGATTTTCTAGGAATCACAAATTGTTCTGCTCTATTTAGGTTTAGATAAGCTTTTCAGTATTTCCCAAGCTGATAGAGTCTTTGACAAGGATTTCCTTCTGGGTGGAGGTTTTCCTAATACTTCACTTTGCTGTTAATAAATTTCTTTTTTAAGCTGAATTTGTCTTTGGAAAATTGGTTAGACTTATGACCCTGGAAGTCTGGTCTGCCTTGGAGGGAGAAATGAACTTGAAAAGAATTACTGTGAAGTGAGGGATACAAGCCTTTAACATAGAAAATTAAAATAATGGCCCATAATCAATACAGCATGCTTTGTGACAGAGTATTTGTAGACTAGATTTATATCAGAAATTCAACAAAATTACACATCATCACTACCTTATCCCCTAACATCATCTAAATGTATAACTTTTAGTAGATGTAGGGGTCCATGACCCAGGGGGGAAAAAAGTCTTTAGAGATGGAATGAAATTATATGCAATAGTAGTGATTCTGTTCCACTTCTAATGGGGCTGAAATGGCCACGTACCCTCCAGGTACGAAATCCCATAGGCTATTGGAAAGATGAGTGCATACCCTCTGGCATCTGGATTCCTTCTCCTTGGGATATATTACAGGCCTTCTTTAAATACTTCACAGTGATAATTCTCCCATAGAAACATGAATAATGTTCCTTGACCTGAATGTCATATAATCTAAAAATTGTCTATAGATAGAACTTTTTCACTGGTGCCAGGAAGTCAGCTTAGGCTCACTACATCCATTCTAAGCCTCCGAAAGAGAGCTTTAAACTTCTTTGGCATGCCAAAAATCTAGGTTTGAATTAAATGACTAATGCTTTACCTAGTTTTTACCATGACTTCTCTCTGCCAGAATCTTTTCAATTCATCCTCAGCCAAAGCTGTCATCCATCCTGGCAACGTACCTTTTCACCTCCCCACACCTCATGTCTTTGCTTTTCCAGTCCTTTGGCTGCCCTCCTGTTTCTTTCTTCACATACTTGTTTGACTGGTTCCTAGAAGCTTGGCTGAGATTTTTCTCTGCCATAAATCTGGCTACCACAAATTAAGGGCCCGGTGCCCAAACACACCTCTCTCAATGAAAATCTAAATAGATCTAATATATAAACAAAGAGAATACTTCTATTTTCTTTCTAAAAATAAATCATGCCTTGGTTTTTAAAGGAGAGAATGAAGAGCAGGTTGACAGAGAAAATAACTGGTTAGAACAGAAGTTAGGAAAAGACTTGAGGTAAGAATAGTTACTCAACCACGATAATATCAGAAAAAGCAACAACCTTATTTATCCACAAGGCAGTCCCTCGCCCCATCCGTAAAGGCTAATGAGGGCAGTTATCTTTTTTCTGTGCAGATGTAATCTAAGCCTTCAGAACCGGGGCTGCACATAGTAGGTGCTCTAGAAATATTTGCCGAATGTTCAAAGACTAAGAGAATTAAAAACTGATAAAAAATGACAAAGGCCACAGCTTCACCAAACGTTTAGCCTTCCCAAACACAGCCCCATTGTTCTATTCTCTTTATACCCCTAGCCTTCTCCCTTGTTTCTGTCGTTCTTTTACATACATATTTAAATCTAAGAACACACACACACACACACACACACACACACACCCCAAATCCCTGAAATAACAGACTGAAATGTGTTATTCAAAGCAAGTTATATTGGGCTGTTGCTTTTAAAGGAATGTCAACTCCTAACGGGTTTACTGTTTCTGTACAGCTTTCCCGCCTTCTCCGAGTGGAGGTGAGGGATGAGGAATGAAACAATCAACATTCTCTCTCCTTTTCCTCAATCTTTTTCTGTCCTTTACTTTCCTCGGCTTTATTTCCTTTCCCCGTCTGCCGTTTCTCTAGGGTCGTTGCTTGGTTTCCTCCCGCTCAGCCTGTTGGTCTCTTTGATCCTTTCTTTCTATCCCTTATTCCCAGAAGCTCCAGAAAAATACCTTCTTTTTTCCCCTTCTCCACGTCACTTCCCTCCCTTCTCCCATCTCCCTCTACCTCTCTGTGAGAGGTGAGTTCCCCGCTAGAGGCCAGCACTTTCTCCGTTTCGTCCCTCCCACCGGCGAGCAGAACTCGGAGAGAAAGAAGGGGAAAAAAGAGGAGAAAGAGCGAGAGAGGGGAAAAAAAACACAAAAAACCCCGGGGCCTAAGCGCGGAGGCCTGGCAGCAGTGTCGTCATGGCAACGGGCGCCGGCAGGAAACGAGGGACTCG
>NW_020176571.1:7154865-7221572 GCF_003031525.2 Neophocaena asiaeorientalis asiaeorientalis
GGGAGCCCGCCGCGGAGGCCGAGCGAGCCCCCCGCCCAGCCCGGCGCCGGGGGACCCCGGCACGTGAGGTGGACGCCCCCCCGAGAGCGCTCGGGTGCAGAGCCAGGCGCGGAGGTAAGCGGGCGGCCGCGGGCCGGGCAGGGGCAGGACCTCCGGGGGCTTGGCTGCGCGGGGATGTTTCTTCCGCCACCTCGGGCTGTGGAACGCCCCAGGTACCTCCCCCGGCGTCTTTCCCTGCCTACCTCTGGCGCTCGCTCTGCGGTCCTTCCCTCTGCCTGTCCAGCCTCCCGCTCTTCTGTTCATTTCGCTGTGCTCACTGCTGTCCGTCCGTCACCCTAGTTGCTTCTGACCGCTCATTCTCTCATTCATTTTCCCGTCTCTGACTTTGGCTTTCCTATCCAAGCATGCTGTCTAGTTATCTCCCTGCTTTTTCTGGTCCGCTGGGTTCCTCAGCCTCCAGTTCCTCGACTTCTGTCTGTCTCCCCGCTCTCAGTAAGCACATTTCTCCGCTCACTTGGGTCGGTTCACTGCTGGCACCGCTCAGTCGACCCCCGTCCCGCGGTGTGATTGATCCCTCTTGCGAACGTCGTTCTCATCCAGGTTCTAGGTACAGCAAGGACCCCTGGGGCGTCTCCTCTCCCTCTTCTTCACATGGCTTCCATTTCTTTGGCACAGCCTTCCCCGAACCCCCCCCCTCCTCCCGCCCCCCTTCCTATGCCCCATCCTTCCTACGAGACAGTTTCGTGCTTGGGGAAATTGATTTCCTCCAACTCTTGGCTCGGTAGGCCGAGTACCAGGTCCACTTCAATATCCTCTTCCAGCTCCTTGCCAAAGGTCTGCTCCAACCCAACCACACACGCCCAAATGCTGCCTTTCAGGATGACCGTGGTTTAGTTACTTTGGGGACCTCTATGGGTCAGCTTCTCTTTCTCTTCCAGTTAAATTCTGAAAATTTAAATTCACTGTGCTTCCCAAACTTTTTGTTATCTTCACTTTCTGTATTTAATTTTACAGTCCCAACACTGATCACTAATGAATTAGATTTATGTGCCTGGGATCCAGGAATCCTGGTTTTGATGACAGTTTCTCCTGATTTTATTAAAAACTTTAAGCTGGTCCCTTTTCACCTCTTTTCTGTTTCTCACTCTGAAAAATTAATAAGACTTCCATTTGGGGGGGAGATGAGGGATCGTACGTTTTATTAGCATTTTCACCCATGAAGGGAATTAATGTCCCCTCCAGGGTCTCCTCCTGTCTCTGAGTCCAGTGAACTAAGTCCGGTGATCTATACAGCTGTGCCGTGCTGCCTCTAACCCTTACCCACTTTTTTTCTTCACATGCTGATAATGAGGATTCATGGGTCTGTATCTGTTTAGTGCTTTAATATTTTGGCAAAAGATGTGGGGAGAAGATAGACTAGACTTGAAGCCAGTGTGATTTCTTCTGTGTACTTCTTGGGTTATATCCATGTTTGCAGTAACATTTGCTATTCCTGTACAACTGAATTCTTGGGGGATAACGATGCAATCAGATGATACTGGGAGTGGAATCATAAAAAATCTCCCCAACTTTATTTCCAAGCCCAAGCGTTTTGATTTTGTTTACTTTGTTTGTTTTGAATGCAGTCATTAAAATAGATCCACCCTAATAAAACTGTCGACACCCCTTAGCAGAAATTCTGGTTTGATGTTTACATTCCAAAACCAAATTGTGCTGTGCTGATCCGACATTTATAGCGGCTCCACGCCTCAAAAGTAGACAATATAGTATTTAGGTTTAACAGAAAAGGGGAAAAAAAAAGAATGAACAAAAAAACCTTATTGTCATTTAGTGCTGCTTCGAAGGCTTGTTTCTTCCTACTTCTCATCTGTCTCTTTGCTTGGTTCTTAGCAATGTTTTCATGTCTTTTTGCAAATTTTAGTGTAGACCCCAGAGGGTAAATTCTGACTACTTTAGTGGACTCAAAAGTTGAATCTTATTTTCTTGAAGATTTTCATTGTTGTCTTTACTATGTTTAATACCTGTAAGTCATTTGTTAAAATGATGTATTATACTTATTTGTGAAGCCTTCCTTGCAAACAGGGAAACTGAGGTTATAAGAAGGGAGAGTGACACGTCCAAGGTGTTACAAGTAGCCTGAGTGGGAACCAGGCAGCTCTTCCGGCGATATGGGCTGTAGGCTAGTTCTTCTGTCTCCTAGTTTTATGCCTTTCTATGATGCATTCAATGTATTGATATCTGTATCTTAAGCCCCTCCTCCATAAAATGATGACAGTGAGTACTCAAAGTGAGTGACACTGCCTTAATCATAGATTGTTTTTGGTTTGAAGAAGCATGTCCTAGTGTAAAGGTTTGATACTTAACTAGGACAACTTTAACTTCAGAAAACCTCATTTCCACAATTGTGAAGTGGGGATAATTATATTTACTGTAGAGCACTGAGAGATGATGGAGGTGAAGAGCCTAGCCCAGTGAGAGGAGGCACCTAGTGGCTTCTCAGTAAATGGTGACCATTGTTAATAAGGTGATGCTGATAATGGTGTTGTACATGCGGAGAGAGATGAGATAACAGTACATTTTAAATGGGACGATTTTAACCTATTTAAAAGTGTTATGGGGATATAAGGTGGCCTTACTATTATGAGGAACCGCCTTACATTCTGGCCATTTTATATTTAAGGGCATGAGGGAATAGGTAAAAGTTGTTTATTTTGAGACACTGCTTAGCTTTAAAAGATGGTGTGGGGAAGTTATGGTTATAAGAGTATATTGAAGATTTGGTAGTTATTAAACCGGAGAAATCATGGTTTATGGAAGAAGAGGAAGGTTCTTAGATAACTTAATAATGACATGAAATAGTAGTTTGAGATCAGGTGTAAATTTGAATCCTTTGCTGCTTCCATCTAGGTCTCGAGTCGGAGCGCCAGCCTCGGGCTCCCTGGACCTCCATCATGGAGACTGAGAGTGAGCAGAGCTCCAACTCCACCAATGGGAGCTCCGGCTCTGGGGGCAGCTCTCGGCCCCAGATAGCTCAGATGTCACTTTACGAACGGCAAGCAGTGCAGGTGAGGCTCAGCTCTGAGGGGCTGTGATCTGTGAGCATTGGCTTGGGGCGGGCAAGGATGCAGGAAGATAATTGCCCTTGGTTCCTTTCCAGCAAACGCGGGGAGTTGGATTAGGTGACACCTAAGGTCCCTTCCAGTTAGTTAGTTAAGGTCCCTTCCAGTTAGTTCTGAGAATCTTAGGAGTTCACAACAGTTTGAGCAAGGAGGCAGAATGAGATTCAGTCTTTAAGGTTTTTATGCCTTTCAGTTCATGTTGCTAGATTCTAACTAACCATTTCTCTTTATGGATTGTCAGGTTTTTAATTTTTGGTCTGTCTTGAAAATCATCCTGAGTAATGGAAGTTAAGAACTTTTACTTAAAATATTTTAGCTACTAGAATAACTATGCACATCCTAAGACTGGTCCTAATTATTAAAAAGAATACAGTAATATCCTGAAGTTAATGTTAAAACTGAATTACCAGTATCATCTTGATAAACACCCATGAGTATTATGCTGTAGGTGTTTGAAAATGCCAGTTACTTGAAAATTTTACCTGATACAGTCTTTCATAAGTGACCATTTACTCTATTTTTCATCGTATTCAACCCCTTAGGATTCTGTCACCTTTATTGTATCCCTAGAATATGGTCTTTTATTTTCTTCTTCTCTTTACATTAATGAACATCCCATTTATTTTCAAACCAGTTTAGTCCTAATTCTTTGTTATATCGTATATTAACAGATTCCTTTTGGGAAATAAGAGTTCATGTGAGTTACACTGCTTTACTTTTCAAGAATAGAGCACAGCAGAATTAACTGCTTGTCTACTTTTTAAGGACTTACTGGTTCTGATATAAAAATGGACAAATCAGATGTTGACAATTTAACCAGATACCCATCTTCCTTTGTTTCCCTCCTTCCCATATGTCCCTTTCAGAGGATCACAGTGATTTCCATAGAATAGGAGTTAGGAGTGATTCTTCTTTTTTTCCTGGCCACGCCGTGCGGCTTGCGGGATGTTCGTTCCCCAACGAGGGATCGAACCCGTGCCCCTGCATTGGGAGCACGGAGTCTTAACCACTGGACCGCCAGGCAAGTCCCAGGAGTGATTCATTCTAAGTGGATTGATCCCCGCTCTTTCTTCCTAGGCTCTGCAGGCACTGCAGCGTCAGCCCAACGCGGCTCAGTATTTCCACCAGTTCATGCTCCAGCAGCAGCTCAGCAATGCCCAGCTGCACAGCCTGGCTGCCGTCCAGCAGGTGAGAGGTCAGCAGCTAGCTGGCCCAGGAGGGAGGGAACAGGCACTACAGGTGGGTCGGGGCACGCTACCTCCTCCGCTGGGCCAGGCTGGAAACAGTCTCCTCTGCCTCCTGTCCTCCTGCAGGAGGATGAAGGGACCTTAGTGTCTGGGCTCTCAGTAAGAACTGTGGGGAAACTACCTTTTAGGGGTAGCATGGCTTTGTGCTAGACCTGTACCGTCCAGTATGGTAGCCGTTAGCCACAGGTAGCTATTGAGCGCTTAAAATACGACTAGTGCAAACGGAGGTGTGCGAAAAGATTTTGGATTTCAGAGACTTAGTGTGAAAAAAAAATTTCAGTAGTTTGTTTATGTTGGTTACACGTTGAAATGAGGTAGGTCAGCTTGAATAAAGTAAATTATTAAAGTTCACTTCTCCTGTTTCTCTTCACTTTTCGAGAAGTGCTCCTACTAGATTATATTTGTGGCTTGTATTATATTAGTATTGATTGGCAGCACTGGGCTGGACTTAGCAGTGACTCATGACGTCACCTGACCAAAGTTTCTTGCAGCTAAAAGAAAGTGGGAGGAAGAGAGTGGGTTGCCCGCCTGCCCCGGCTGGGTCATGTGGGAGTACTGGGTTAGCATATGTGACAACATGAGGGTAATTGGGATTGTGAAGACACTGGTCCTTGCTCCATAGTAGAGGCTTTCAGTTCTTACCTGAGATCTCTATTATATTTTGTGCCTGTGATCTATTACTGGCAGATTCAGAGCCTTTTCCTTCATTGTCTCTGCTCTTTCTTGTCTTCTTTCCCCACTAACAGGCCACGATTGCTGCCAGTCGGCAGGCCAGCTCCCCAAACACCAGCCCCGCCCAGCAGCAGACCACCACCACCCAGGCCTCCGTGAGTACTGCCCCTCCCCTCCGAGGGGCTTTCCCCTCTGGGTCTTTGCCCCTGGGTTAAACTACTTTGTGCTGCTGGTTTGAGAGTGTTTATTGAGCCGTCAATGGTATTTACTGCCCTTATGTAGAGAATATTAGTAAAATGGAAAGTAACCAGCTTGGATCTGTATAGGAGTCTTAACGAGGAGATCTAAGAAAGGAGGAGGAAAATCCTGCGTAGCGGTAGCAAGGCGGTAGCAAAGCCTTGAATGAGAAGTAAGGTCGGTTCCGTTTCGTTCCTTTGCCTTCTCAACTGTTACGCTGGTGGTTAGGGACCGGTTTGGTGATACCCTCCAGTAGCCGGATGACAGTAATGGATAGCAAGGTATTATGCATTTCCTCCTGACTCTATGAAAGTGAGATACTCTGTTCTGGGCCGCGTCACTGAATTTGTCATTCGTGTATATTTCCTTTTACCTCTCCCCAGTCCTGAGTCCTGGTTCCTTTCTGTACCACACAGATCAATCTGGCCACCACGTCGGCCGCCCAGCTCATCAGCCGATCCCAGAGTGTGAGCTCTCCCAGTGCTACCACTTTGACCCAATCTGTGCTACTGGGGAACACCACCTCCCCACCCCTCAACCAGTCCCAGGCCCAGATGTATCTACGGGTAAGCCAAAGCCGCGGTCGCTGTTGCCCCAGGGCCATAAAAGTCCTGTGTCTTATTGAGTGAAAGCTATTTTTTATTTTTTTGGCCATACCACGCAGCTTATGGGATGTTAGCTCCTCGACTAGGGATTGAACCCGGGCCCGCAGTAGTGAAAGCGCCGGGTCCTGGCCACTGACCACCAGGGAATGCCCAGAGTGAAAGCTGTTTTATTTAATCATGGTTACCCAGATGTTTTAAGACAAGCTGATCTGCTTCCCCTGCCTTACTTAACCTCTAGAAGTGATGCTTAGTGTTTACAGGTAGCCTGCAGATTACTGAGATCCTAAGTTAGAAGATGTTCGCCTTAGTATCTGAGAAATTTGCGTCAGATAATAGTCTAATCTTTAAACCTATGACTCGAGTACACGAATCGTAAGTGTTATGTCTTGGCCTGTCTGCTTACTATATATAGACACTTGGTCCACAATCCTCATTGTCTCAACTTCTTTGACGTTTGATTCTTTGTTATCAGTGTATAGTTTTATACACGTTCTAGGTTTTCTTCAGATGCTTCATCGCACGTGGAAAATAAGGGTCTCCTGGGTTGGTGTGGAAAGGGGCAGGGCTTAGCTGTCTCGTATCTTCTGTTTATTTTGTCTTGTGGTCCCTCCCTTCCGTCTCTTCTGTCTCTCTTCTTTTCCTCTTGCTCTCTTCCCTCTGCTCGTCCTCTTCCTCCTCCTTGCCAGCCACAGCTGGGAAACCTGTTGCAGGTAAACCGGACCCTGGGCCGGAATGTGCCTCTAGCCTCCCAGCTCATCCTGATGCCCAACGGGGCGGTGGCCGCGGTCCAGCAGGAGGCGCCATCTGCTCAGCCTCCGGGAGTTCACGCAGATGCCGATCAGGTCAGTGGCGACCACTTGACCTGTGGACTGACGCTGGGGAGGGTGAGGGGAATGGCCTCGGACCAGGGCCCACCCTTCCACCCCATTACCACTTTTCAGAATCCTTTTTAAAAAAAATTTCTGTAGAACTTGAATACCTTACACCTTTTTAGTTCTTTGAGTTAGGAAAGGAAGTAGACTTGACTGAAAACAGCCCTGTGGATGTGGGAAGCCTTATTCTTAATACCGGACATATGTCCTTACCCTTCTTTTAGCCCTCCATGGCTCAGTTTCATTCAGGAAGTCTTAGTTCTCTCTTCTTGCAGTACTGTCTCTGTAAGATAAGGGATGGTTGAGGGAATTCTAGTTAGACACACGTGAAGCTGACCTGGCTGAGTTACTGGCAAAACACTTGATTCCTTGTCTTTATGAGTCACTGTAGCTCTCAACCTTCAGCTGTCTGTTTCCGCTCACTGTGTTCGCAGTAAAGTCTTCCTCACCAGTGCTTCCCATGCCTTATCTCCAATATATATGTGTGTGTGTGTGTGTGTATACATATATAGAGAGCCTGAATGTTTTAGCTTCTTACGGGTGGGTTACAAACTGGGATCTCATAGTACTCGTTTCATTCTTTTAGTTCATCAGTCAGCAAGTAAATATTGCGCTCTCTCTTTTGATGTGCTCAGGTATATACTAGAAACTGGGGGATTGAAAAATGAGTCAAGTCTTCAAAGAGCTTAGAGAAGAAAGAAGTGCAAAAGTAAACAGTACCAACTTTGAGTGATGCAGGAGTTTAGGGAAGAGTTGCCTGCATTTCTTTTCAGTGACTTTTAGGAACATGAACAGATTCTTAAAGGACGGGTAGGATTTGATTTGGAGTAAGAAGAACACTGGAGAGAGAACAGTATGTGTAAAGGCCTATCTCACGTACGTGAAGATGATTTGGGGATGAGTGAATAAAGTGGAGACGGCAGGCCTGTGGCTGGAAAGGTCGTTGTTAGGGAGAAGTCTGAAAGCCAGGTAACTTCACAGGTAGCAGTGGCACTGCTGGCTTGAAAGGCAGATTGACAGGGTCAGGAAACTCCTTGAGAAAGAATCATTTAGGAACACGTGCCTGGAGAAGAAAGAGAAATGAGGGAACCTGCTAAGAAACTGTTGAGGTCATTTAGTTACAAGGTAAGGCCTTTGGTTTAGACTACAGTGATAGCCGTATCACTGGATCAGCCGTATCACAGCCGTATCACTGGATCAGAGGATGAGGTGGAGCCTGCTTCCATTGCAATTCTTTCATTTATCCATCTATTTATTCATCAGATATTTGTGTGTCAGTGTGTGGAGGGACAGAGCAGTGGTTGAAAGTGGGAATCTGATGTTTGGGTCAGATTCCAACTGCATGACTTAGTGTGACCCCTGCAAATGGCCTAACATTTTTAGCCACAATTTCTTCATCTATTAAATTAGCTGTTATAAAATACTTACCTCAGAGTGTGTTGTGAGGACCAAGGGAGTTGATGTGTGTAAGCGTTTGAAGAGTGCCTGGACACAGCATAGTGAGTGTTTTAAGAGTTTAGCCCTCGTTACGATCAGATATCAGACGTTCCTTGGCCTTGAATGTCCAAGGTCATGATCACTGGACTGATGGAGATGACACATCATCAAAGCACATTGAACAGATAATCACCTGAATAGTTTAGTGATTGCTTCATTAGAAAGTACAGTGTGCTGGGACTTCCCTGGTGGTGCAGTGGTTAAGAATCTGCCTGCCAATGCAGGGGACACAGGTTCGATCCCTGGTCCGGGAAGATCCCACATGCCGCAGAGCAACTAAGCCCGTGCACCACAACTACTGAAGTCCACACGCCTAGAGCCCGTGCTCCACAACAAGAGAAGCCACCGCAATGAGAAGCCCTCGTACCACAACGAAGAGTAGCCCCCTCTCGCCGCAGCTAGAGAAAGCCTGCACGCAGCAACGAAGACCCAACATAGCCAAAAATAAATAAATAAATAAATTTATTTAAAAAAAAAAAGTACAGAGTGCTCTGAAAACATAGAAAGGGACTTAATTTAGCTTTGGGATGGGAGTAGAAGTCAAGAAGGCGTTCCCGAGTAGATGGCAGTTAAATGGGGGCCTGTAGAAGTTAGTCAGGGCAAGACATGGAATGAGAGTGAAGGCAGGGTCCCCCCCATGTCCAGAGACCTGAGGAGGGAAGGGACTTTGTATATTTGAGGCACTAAAAGAAGACCCGTGTTCCTGGAGCCTGGCGCTGCGGGGTGGAGATGGCGCTGGGGAGGTGGGAGAAACTAATCTTGCAGGGCCTTGGGGACTGTGTAGGATTGGGGGCTCTATGTGAAGGCCAGTGGGAAATGGCAGTGACTTGGAGACTTGAGGGTTTAAAAAATTTTTTCTTTTAGTTTAAGGACTATGTTGGCTCCTCTGGAGGATAAATGGAAATGGTGTGAGTGTGAATATAGGGAGGAAAACAGTGTTGTAAGAGTTTAGGGGGAAGACGTTTGGATTAGGTGGTAGCAATGTAGATGGACAGAAATGAGTAGATTGGAGAAAAAACTTCGAAGATCATTGGAAAGGGAGGCCTGACCCAGTAGATGGGGGAGTGGGGGTAGGTGCCAGAGCTGGGATCTGACACGGCCTGAGGGGCCAGGAGCGCTGTGAATGCGATGAAGAATGCCGGGGAAGTGGACGCAGGGTGAAGTTCACTTGAGGATGTGCCGACCTAGCAGTGCTTGTGAGCCGCCCACGAGGAGGTCTCGGGTCAGCAGTCTGATGTACACAGTGCTCAGCTCGGAGGAGTCTGACTGAGTTGGAGATGAACAGACAGGAGTAGTGTGCATGGAGATGATAAGAGAAGTCAAGCACCGGAAACCGCCTGGGGAGCTGGTACGGATTGAGAAGAGAAAAGCCTTCAAGCTGGAGCCCCGAGGTTTAGAACGAGCCCTTAGAAAATAGAGCAGCTCCAGTTGGAGTAGAGGGTGGTGGGCTGGCAGAGGGGAAGAGGCAAGAGTGACAGAGACACGATCTGGATTGTGCAGGGTCACGAAGACAAGGGAGCCGAATGTTATGAAAGTGGAGGGGGTCCTCTGTCCAGTTCAGTGGAGAGGGCGGGAGAGCTGGACTTAGGTCTGTGGGTGGAGAGCCCTTCCGGGGGAGTCGGAGGCTGAAGCCAGAGGAGCGGTGTGACTTGAGGAATGACTGGGTGGTGGGAGTCGGTGCGGTGGTTGTAAACAATTATTAAGAGATTAGCAGGAACAGGAGAGGCGGGTGAAGCTGGGCTTGGGAATGGGGTTCCGCTTGGTGATGGCAGGGAGCCAGTAGAGGAGAGGTTGAAGCAGGAGGAGGGGATGGGACCCTCACCCTGGAGAAGGACGGCCCTTGGAGAGGAGGAAGGAGAGGGAGAGGGGGTGGTAAGTGACGGGGGCAGGTGCAGGGGCAGGTTTGGTGGAACTGCTGAAGCATCGCGCACATCTAGTGGTTTTATTGTCTCTGCTGGAGTGAACAGTGACAGGGGAAAGAGGAAGTGGTTCTGAGGTACAAGGAGAGGAGGAAAGTTTTAAATAGCCATTATGGAAAGGAAGCCGGTTAGAAAAGGTAAGAAGTATATAAGCGCCCCAGCACCCAATCCTGATGATTCTTGTAAATCTCTCTCAAAAGCTATTGCCTCTTCTTCTTTATTACTGTTGTCTGAATTCGGGTTCTTTTTGTTTTTCGCCTGAATTACTGTACTAGTTTCCTAATTGGTCTCTTGACTTCAGCCATATCTACTTCTAATCCTCTCCCACATTACTAACAGAATAAGTTTTTTAATAAGGAGATATATGTTGTTACTAACATTATTTTTAATTGTACCTCTGGTGTACAGAATTTGATAAATCATAATCCTTGGCTTATGGCCTCCTCTCATCAATGGTCCACTTTTTAAAAATATTTACTCAGTAAGTTTTAATCATGTAATAAGCCATCCCCAGTTCCATCCACTGCCTCCCCTTACCCATGATTCCTAGGTTCATCCTTCCCTGTGTCCCTTTTTATATAGTTTTATTGCCTTTACGTATATTTCCAAAATGTACTTTTATTATGGAACATTTCAGACATAAACAAAAATATAAAGAAATATGAATCTCCATGTACTTAACCATCCAGCGTCAGCATTTATAAACATGTGGCCAATCTCTCCAGACCCCCTTCCCTTCACCTGTGGATTATTTAGAAGTGAATTCCAGATACCATATCATTTATACATATATATATACACACACACACACACACACATATATGTCTAATTTATATTTAAATTTATAAGGTACTTGTGTGCAGTCTCTTTGGGAATGATTTCTTGATAGCTTATTGTCAAAATCCATCTGTATTGTTGTATGTCATTGTACTTTATTCATTTTGATTTCTATGTAATATTCCATCGTGTAAATATACTACACATCTTAATTCATCTTCTCTTCTGATTATGGCCATTCAGTTGGTTTCCAGGCTTTTATTATCATGACTAGTGCTGCTGTGACCATTCTTAACACAAGCCACCCACTGTATACGGCGAGCATTTCTCTTATGGGGTTCCTGGGTTATTAGAGTGTGTGTGAATAGTCACCTTTAGGATATGATGCCAAACTGTTTTCCAGAGTGGTTGTACTGATTTGTACCTTCATCAGCAGTGTTTAAAAGAACAGTTTCGACTATAGATTTGATCACCATGATTCTGATGCATAGTCTTCAGTGGCTTTAAGTGCTCATCATTCCTTCTCTCTGTTCATACCTTGGAGCACTTACTATCTGTCAGGCACTGTGCTAGGTGCTGGGAATATAACAACAAAGAAGATGGAGAAACTTTGTTTCCAAAGTAAAGTTCAGGCTCTCTTTAACACACCAGGCCCTTCGAGATCTGTCCTCTTTCTAGCCTCAGCCTACCTTCCTAGCTTCATTTCTTGCCATTTCTTCTAGTTCACCCCAAACATAATGAAGTATTTATAATTTCCAGAAATGCTGTGCTCTTTATTGGCTCAGTGGCCTTGCAGTGTTGTCACCTATGTCTTCGAACCCCTGCCTTCACTATTACCTGTTGGTTCTCAGCTCAGACATCACCTGTTTTAGGACGTCTTCGCTAATCTCCCTAGTCTGAGTTAATCTCCTCTCTGTGCTCGTGTAGTACTGTGTGCCTATCTGTGCATAGTGTAATTTGGTTTTCTTGTCTTTTTTAGTAGAAAGTACTCATTAAAAGCAGGGGCTCGTGTCTTTCATCTCTGCATTCCCAGTATCCAGTGTGGTACCTGAAGCATAGTAGGTGTTTTGTAGATGTTGAATGAATGAATGGAGAGGAAAGGGAAAATCGGAGACATTTTGAAGGAATAAAATAACCAAACTAGATGATGGATTTGATAGTGAGTGAAGGAGCCTGAAAAATCAAATATGACTTGAGTCCCTCCCTGGGAAGGCCTTCACTGTGTACGTTTGTACAGGACGGGGTACAAGTTGAGGGGGGCTGTGGAATATCTGTAGCTGTCGTCACTGCTTCGGAATCAGTCACAGAAATCTTTGCCCTGAGTGCACCCTGTTCCCCTTTTCTCAGTCTGTCTTTTGCTTCTTATCTTTCAGGTGCAGAACTTGGCAGTCAGGAACCAACAGGCCTCAGCCCAAGGACCCCAAATGCAAGGCTCTGCTCAGAAGGCCATTCCTCCTGGAGCCTCCCCTGTCTCCAGCCTCTCCCAGGCCTCTAGCCAGGCCCTCGCTGTGGCTCAGGCTTCCTCTGGGGCCTCAGGCCAGTCCCTCAACCTTAGTCAAGCTGGTGGAGGCAGTGGGAATAGCATCCCAGGGTCCATGGGTCCAGGTGGCCAGACACCTGGGGGCTTGGGTCAGTTGCCTTCCTCAGGAATGGGTGGTGGTGGGAGCTGTCCCAGGAAGGGCACAGGAGTGGTGCAGCCCTTGCCTGCAGCCCAGGCAGTGACTGTGAGTCAGGGCAGCCAGACAGAAGCAGAAAGTGCAGCGGCCAAGAAGGCAGAAGCAGATGGGACTGGTCAGCAGAGCGTGGGCATGAACCTGACACGGACAGCCACACCTGCTCCCAGCCAGACCCTTATTAGCTCAGGTAAGCTGTCACCTCTCATAATGTCATTGTTCTCTCGGGACTTGTTTAAAATCGTCAGAGTACATATCTTTGCCATTTTCCCTGCTTGTCTTGGTCCCGGACTAGTGGAAGGAAAGAGAATCACATCAACCTTGATCATATTAGTCCAGGGAGACAGGACGACAGGTAACAGAGATGGATCTTGTCTGTTTCCACCAGGCAGCAGTCAGTTTACAAGTTGCCTTGTCCTCTCTTTCTTAGGTCCTGAGTTCTTCAGTTTACTCACTTGACCCATTCATTCACTTGGTTCTTTTTGAATTGCCTACTATGTTCTAGGAGGTGCTGGGACGCATCTTTGAAAAACGGACTCCTCTGCTCACGGAGCTTACAGTTTAGCATAAGGGATGCGTTTAATGTTGGTTAGTTGGCCCAGTGTAGAGCAGAGACTGTATAGGTGCCTTAGAGCACTTAGGATGAGCAAATAGAGCCATGGTTTAATACAGTCAACTTGTGATCATCTGTATCAATGATAAGGATAAAAAAGAATAAATAATAACGCCAAATAGTTCTTGATTTCAGGCTGTGTATGGAGTTAGATGTGTACACCTTACTTGGTGATGTTTATTTTTGCCTTCCTTGTTTCTAGTTCTTTAGTTGTTGCTATATTTGAATAATGTATTCACAAAATGTAACAGTTAATTATCAGTTTAATACCTAGTATTTACACACTGTAGCACTTCTGTTACCGAAGTGCTTTCATTTCACATATATCCTCTGGACACTCTGGTAGAGTATGGAGCGGGGAGATCCCAACTCTAGTTTACGGTGGAGGAAACTGGGTAAAGTCCGAGCTCGCAGCTGCTGACTCGTAAGACATCTTCTCATAGGCGGTGACCCAAACTGATAAATGTTGGAGACCGAGGCATTCACGGGAAGATGTTGGTATCTTTACCTCTGTGGACGTTTATCATTTCAGTGACTGCTAAGTGTTTCTCACGTGTCAGGCCCTGGGCTGGGTTCTAGGGATGTAAAAATGAACGAAACATGGCCTCAGTGCTTGAGGAGCTTGAGTCTAATCGTGGAGAGGATGGGCCCGCCGTTGTCCTTGCTGAGTGCAAAGTAACAGGATTTAAGTAGAGCAAAAAAGTAAAAGTCAGATAAACGCAAGAAGTTACCGAGGACTGTTAACTGCTCGAGCAAGAGTGGGCTCTCCCGGAAACCTTTAAGACTGGGGTAGTTGGTAATACGTCAGACTAGGAAGGAGTGAGAGCCAAGCAGCCGCCCGGGCCCCTCCAGGCTCGCCTTCCATTCGCCGTCTGGGTCCGCCTCGGAAGGGTGCTCTGGCTTCCCATTCCTGGGGCTGCTGCTGACTTTCTGCCCCCTCCCTCTTTGTCGCTTCGGGGCTGTCTCCGCAGCCACCTACACGCAGATCCAGCCCCACTCGCTGATCCAGCAGCAGCAGCAGATCCACCTGCAGCAGAAGCAGGTGGTGATCCAGCAGCAGATCGCCATCCACCACCAGCAGCAGTTCCCGCACCGCCAGGCGCAGCTGCTGCACACGGCCACCCACCTCCAGCTGGCCCAGCAGCAGCAGCAGCAGCAGCAGCAGGCCACGCCCCTCCCTGCGCCCCCGCCCCCGCAGGGCCCCGCCGCCCAGCAGGCCCCGCCTTCGCAGTCCCAGCAGCCAGCCCAGACTCTGGTTGTCCAGCCCATGCTGCAGTCTTCGCCCTTGTCGCTCCCTCCTGACCCAGCCCCCAAGCCCCCCGTCCCCATCCAGTCCAAGCCACCTGTGGCCCCTGTCAAGCCTCCTCAGCTGGGGGCTGCCAAGATGTCAGCCACCCAGCAACCTCCGCCCCACATCCCCGTGCAAGTCGTGGGCACCCGGCAGCCAGGTACAGCCCAGGCCCAGGCTTTGGGGCTGGCCCAGCTGGCAGCCGCCGTACCTGCTTCCCGGGGGATGGCAGGCACAGTGCAGCCTGGCCAGGCCCACGTGGCCTCCTCGCCGCCTTCATCCCAGGCCCCTGGTGCGCTGCAGGAGGTCCCACCCGCGTTGGCTTCGGGGATGACCCTGGCTCCTGTGCAGGGGACGGCACATGTGGTGAAGGGGGCGGCTACCGCCTCCTCGCCTGTTGTGGCCCAGGTCCCTGCCGCCTTCTACATGCAGTCTGTGCACCTGCCGGTGAGTGATGCCTGATGGCTTGGAGGGCACTATCATCCTTGAGAGGACCTGAGTTTAGTTTAGGAGGGGAATAAGGAGTTAGGAAGGTTAAGATACTGGTATGGATCACTGCTTCTTTTGTAAGAGAGAGACATGTTCATGGAAGGTTAAGATCCTGGCACTTACTTCTTCCTTTTGTAAGAGGGAGACATTAGTGTAGATAATATCTGAAGTTCATACTCCTAAATTTGCCACTGAAATTCTGTGTTTTTGGATCTGTACTAAGTTATATCAAGATATAGCCTTAACCACCAAAATTGATTTTTAGAAAAACAACAGTTCGTGGTTGGGCTGTTGATGAACCCAGGGTCTCCAGGTCTACGTGAGGACCTGGAGAAAATGTTGTATTTTTTGTCTTGATGTAGAAGTTACACTTCTTGGGAATGACCAGAAATTTTACTGTACTGTGGGAAGTATACAAATTGGGGAATCTAGAACTAAGAAGATTTTCTCTTGACAGTATGGGAATAATTGTGTTTTCTTGTTACCCTTCACTCATAAATCTTTTCTTTCCTGTTCTTCACTTTATAGGGCAAACCCCAGACATTGCCCGTCAAACGCAAGGCTGAGTCAGAGGAGGAGAGAGACGATATCTCCACGTTGAGTTCAATGCTTCCTGCGAAGGCGTCTCCGGTAGTAGAGAGCCCGAAGGCCATGGAGGAGAAGGGCGGTCTTGGAGGTGAGTAACTGGCTTCTGCAGTGCTGCTGGAGTACATAGAAATTAGAGCAAAGTTCTGAGTGAGCTGAAAGATCACTCTGCCTCAGTAGGCTTGGTGGAGTAGATCCAAACACAGGGAATCCAGGGTTAATGATCAAAAGGGAACACGTATTACTGTGGAAGATCAGGCTGACCTGGCTCATAGATGGATCAGCTAGGTCATCCCCTACCTGCCCCTCAGTCTTGTGTTTATTTTCCAGACAAAGCTGAACCAGTGACCAGTGTGAATGCTGGTACCCCGAGCAGTGATGTAGTAGCCTTGGCTCCTGCCCCGTCAGCACCGCCTCCCACGCTGGCCATGGTGTCCAGACAGATGGGTGACTCCAAGCCCCCACAGGCCATTGTGAAGCCCCAGATTCTCACCCACATCATCGAAGGCTTCGTTATCCAGGAAGGAGCAGAACCTTTTCCGGTGAGGGCAGGGCCAGAAGGCGGGGCTTGGTCTGATTGTTGTCGTTTCAAACTCCACGAAATCAAAAGGCCCAGAACTATTTAATTATTAGCGAATGGTTCAATTCTGTTGTTTGTACGGTTAGTTGTAAAGAAGGAAGTGAAGAGAAGAAAGAATATGTAGACTAGAAAGTGAAAATGTTGGGAAGAGGAGAAGAAAAGGAAGAAAGTGACCTCTAAAGCTGTCATGTTTAGTTAGACAAATTAGGTTGTTTTATAGTGAAGAAAATTGTGGTAGAGAAGTTAAGAGACTTTTCTGGATACCATGAGTTGCAGAACCAGGACTTAGAACACAAGTATCTTGACTCCTAGTATGTTCCCTACAATTTAGGAAGGAAAAGGACAAAATAGGGAGCCCAGGTAGGAACCTGTTCTCCAGTGGCTTATCTGAAAAAAGCCAGTTAGAGGCTCTTGATTGCTATATTGAAAGTGGTTTTCTCTGCATCGGACTTGGTCATTAACTCAGAAATCTGGGCAGAGACATGGTGGTGAAAAATGGTGGGGAAAGCTATAGGGAAGCAGAAAGGAATTAGGCTAACTTAACTAACCTTTTTCTGGGACAGGTGGGTTGTTCTCAGTTACTGAAAGAGTCTGAGAAGCCACTGCAGACTGGCCTCGTGACAGGGCTGAATGAGAATCAGTCGGGTGGCCCCTTAGGTGGGGACAGCCCATCTGCTGGTAAGTATTTATTTAGAGACCCATCTGGGGAAGGAGGCTGATGGAGATGTGTTTGAGGACTTAGTGTAAAATAGGAATTATCTGTTTAAAGTGGGAATTACGTGAAGTCCATCCACGCTGAGAAACCAGAAGCCACATCATATAACAGAATACGTAGACTCACATAAAAGTTGTTCCATAGGATAGAATTAAGGGGAATTTTATCAAGCTAGAGTAATCTGTTGAATTATTTACTATAAGGATATATTTTTCAAAAGACGATCTAAAATAGGCTATTTCTGGGAATTCCCTGGCGGTTCAGTGGTTAGGACTCCACACTTCCACTGCAGGGGGCACGGGTTTGATCCCTGGTTGGGGAACTAAGATCCTGCATGTTGCAGGGTGCGGCCAAAAAAAAAATAATAATACAGGCTATATCTTAATTTCCAGTTCTCCTTATTCTAGATTCTGTACTACATGTTAAGGAGTCCTGTTCACATTTCCCCCCCCTGCTTTTGGAAACTTCTGTGGGAGAGAGGTCTTATGTCTTTCCAGGCATTAAGTAATCTTTTCCTCTCTCCTGTTCAGAAATGCAGTCTTGTCTGAAATCTGAGATTATGAGTCAGGATAAAACTAGTCATTTAAAGTGGAAATCGTCTGGCTTAAGGTTAGGAAGACTGTGATGTTCTTGAGGGACAGTTTTTTACGGCTCTGGATCTTGAACTTTGTTTTAGGGAGATTCTCAGTTAGGTTGAGTAGGTCTTTGGGGGGAACCCTGCGAGTAATTAGAGTCCAGCGTTGGGCCTGACGGGGGCCTGAGTGGCAGCAGAAACCGATGCAGCCCTCCCGCGCTGCCTTGTTTTCAGAGCTCGATAAGAAGGCGAACCTCCTGAAGTGCGAGTACTGTGGGAAGTACGCCCCTGCAGAGCAGTTTCGCGGCTCCAAGAGATTCTGCTCCATGACTTGCGCAAAGAGGTACTGTAGGCACCCCGCCTCACCCCCCTCCATCTAACCTTACACCCCTTCCCTAGGATCTGCTCAAGGCTCATAGTTAATGTCTCCTCTGCTTTCATTCCCTTCCCCAAATCGGCCCTTAAAATCCCAGTTCACATTTAGTGCAGGGGAGCAAGGCGGTCTTCTCTGGTAGCACTCATGACCTCCTGTACGTGCCCCAACCTGTAGGTATAATGTAAGCTGTAGCCACCAATTCCGGCTGAAGAGGAAAAAAATGAAAGAGTTTCAAGAAGCCAACTATGCCCGCGTTCGCCGGCGCGGACCCCGCCGCAGCTCCTCCGACATCGCCCGTGCCAAGATCCAGGGCAAGCGTCACCGGGTGAGCTGCCGGTGCGGGGCGCACTACCTCAGAAATGGGCCTTTTTCCTTCCTCTTGCCCACGGGGCAGTTCCTTTGCCCAGCTAAAATGAGTATGAGACCAGAACTCTGGTTTTGCGTTGATTGCCTTACTCCAAATTCCAAGAGATCCTGACCTCTGTGTCTCTTCTCACCTTACTGGTTGCCTGTCTGTTAATCCTTATGCCGTGTTTGAGGAGGGAAAATCTAGGGCAGTCGTTGGTAGAAGGGGAGAACCGAGAGAGGGATACAGTTCATACTTGAGAGGCACTCGAGAGCGGACTGGTGACTTCGGGCATTTGCATGTGAAGTACAGATTATTTCACTTGTGCTAAGATTAGTTTTTCCTCTGTGCCCGATAGTAATCCAAACCCAGGGTGGCTGGGGAAAGGAGAGGGAAACCTCATGACACTGTTACTTGTGACCTGTTTTGCGTTTTTTCCTGTAGGGTCAAGAGGACTCTAGCCGGGGTTCAGATAATTCCAGTTACGATGAAGCACTCTCTCCAACATCTCCTGGGCCTTTATCCGTGCGAGCAGGGCATGGAGAACGTGACCTGGGGAACCCCAATACAGCTCCGCCTACACCAGAATTACATGGCATCAACCCTGTGTTCCTGTCCAGTAATCCTAGCCGTTGGAGCGTAGAGGAGGTGTATGAGTTTATTGCTTCTCTACAAGGTATCGCGGGCCTGTCCACCAGGACCCAGGTCACCTATATTGCTTCATTTTCCTACAGTTTTCTTTAGGTCATCCCCCAGGGGCTTTTGTAACTGGAAATGTAACGGACTTAAGCAGTAGAGGCTTAAGTATGATATGACGAAGGCTCTACTCTTGGTATTTATTCCAGT
Source organism: Neophocaena asiaeorientalis asiaeorientalis (assembly GCF_003031525.2). NCBI lineage: Eukaryota > Metazoa > Chordata > Mammalia > Artiodactyla > Phocoenidae > Neophocaena > Neophocaena asiaeorientalis. The sequence continues at coordinate 7,173,896 of NW_020176571.1, forward strand.
TTTGTCCACAGCCTGGTTTCCCAGTTTTCCTGGGTTGACTGTCCTCTGCTATGTCAGTAATCTTGCAACAGTTGATTTTCATCTATGATTCTTAACCAATAATTTTTAAAGTATTTTTTTATGTGTGATTAATTGGGATACCCACCGTGGATAAAAGACTTTTCTCAGCGGAGAAGGGGATTAGGAAATAATGGGCCATTGTTGCCCTGCTCTCTTCAAGGCAGGATTATTTATAAGCTATTCTTTTTTTTTTTTTAAATAAATTTATTTATTTAATTTATAATTTTTGGCTGTGTTGGGTCTTCGTTGCTGTGTGTGGGCTTTCTCTAGTTGTGGCGAGCAGGGGCCGCTCCTCACTGCGGTGCATGGGCTTCTCATTGCAGCGGCTTCTCTTGTTGTGGAGCATGGGCTGCTCTAGGTGCGCGGGCTGAGTAGTTGTGGCACACGGGCTGAGTAGTTGTGGCACGCGGGCTTCAGTAGTTGTGGCACACGGGCACTAGAGCACAGGCTCAGTAGTTGTGGCGCACAGGCTTAGTTGCTCCGTGACATGTGGGATCTTCCCGGACAGTAGTTGTGGCACACGGGCTGAGTAGTTGTGGCACACGGGCACTAGAGCACAGGCTCAGTAGTTGTGGCGCACAGGCTTAGTTGCTCCGTGACATGTGGGATCTTCCCGGACCAGGGCTCGAACCCGTGTCCCCTGCATTGGCAGATAAGCTATTCTTGACAAAGGGATGGCTTTCTCCAGCAGGAAAACCATCCTACCCTTCTTGGTATTTTGTCTGAATTCTGGGCCCTTAAAGATGTCAAGACGGCTCTTAACTTTGATTTTCTTGCCAGTGTCAAAACATATATATATATTGCTCCCTCCCTTTGCCCCCCTCAGGTTATCTGAATGAAGGTATCTCTCTGGTTGAACAACTTAGGTGTTTTATCTTGGCTCTTTTTTTTAAAAAAAAAAGAGTTAATACTTCGGCTGCATTGGGTCTTCATTGCTGTGCGTGGGTTTTCTCTAGTTGGTGGCAAGCAGGGGCTGCTCCTCGCTGCGGTGCACGGGCTTCTCGTTGTGGTGGCTTCTCGTTGTGGAGCACGGGCTCTAGGTGCGTGGGCCTCAGCGGTTGCAGCATATGGGCTCAGCGGTTGTGGCTTGCGGGCTCTAGAGCACAGGCTCAGTAGTTGTGGCACACGGGCTTAGTTGCTTTGCGGCATGTGGGATCTTCCCGGACCAGGGATCGAACCCACGTCCCCTGCATTGGCAGGCGGATTCTTAACCACTGCGCCACCAGGGAAGTCCATGTCTTGGCTCTTGTTGTTTTTATAAATAGCCAGTTGCTCTGATTTCATTTTGCTTCCAAAGCTTGCCATGTCAGGCCACTGTATTACTGAATTTAGGACAAGTACTTTGGTGCTACCGTGTAGTTTCTCATACATATTCCCATCATTTCCTTCTAGGCTGCCAAGAGATTGCAGAGGAGTTTCGTTCCCAGGAGATTGATGGACAGGCCCTTTTATTACTTAAAGAGGAACATCTTATGAGTGCCATGAACATCAAGCTGGGCCCTGCCCTCAAGATCTGCGCCAAGATAAACGTCCTCAAGGAGACCTAAGGTGGCCCTCTTGCACAAACCAGCCTAAGGCAGACACTCCCCACTGTCCAGGTTATAACCTGGTGCCAGCAGAGACTTCACAGGGAAGACAGAGCTGTTCCAATTATGTATGTCTTCTGTAGAGGGGATTACTGAGACAGGGAAGACAAGTGCAAGAACTGGTCGCTGGTGCTACATGGTGGCAGCTTTGACATTTCTCTGGGTTCTACTTTATTTTTTAAATCTTTACGATTCTCACCTACCCTAATCCAATCTTTATAAAAGAGGCAGTCTAGAGAACTAGGACTGCTCGGCCTTATCCCAGAGCGGAGTGTCTAGCCAGGGTCAGAATTCTCCTGGAGGAGGAATGTACAGTATGGTGAGGCGAGGAAATGGGTGGAATGTAGGTGTGCCTCAGCAGTGGGGGAGCTAGGGTTTTCTAGCTTGTGTGACACAAGTAGCAAAATCTGGCACTCCCTCTTCCCTCTGGATCGTGTGACTGTAGCTGTGGCCCAGAGTTTTGTTGTCACTCCCTTAGTATTGGATATTTTCTCCTGCATCCACGGCAGGGTCACCAGCCAGGGTAGAGACTGGGTTGGCATCATTCTGATTTGCTGCAGGGACTAAAAGTTTTGGGCACACATGTGGCTGTTGTCTTTCTTTCCGCATCCCCCTGCTCCTTTCCAGTTTATCTGTTGTCTCCTACCCCACCTTTCTTTTCCATTCCAACTCTGCTCTGTCCTATAGCTTTATAAAGCAGGAGCGCGTGGGACTGAGGTCAGGAATAGAAGTACCTGCCTTAGGCGCTATACCTTATACAACAAAAATATTAAATATTTTTTTCCTCCTCAGTAAAAGGATGAAAATTGGTCTCAGTTGTCTGTTACTCCATCATTCCAGTGTATCTACCCTCTTCTTTCACACAAATGACTAGGCCAACGTGTTTTTTTTTAATCTTTTAAGTGTTTTTGTACAAAAAAATGTATACATATATTTTTTGCATTTTTAAAACACCAGATTGTGGGGGAGGGATGCAAACAAATAACAAAAAAGATGCTTTTATAACATTATTTTCCCTGTTTAGAAAGAAGAAAAAAAATCATTCCAATAGTATTTAAAAGTCCAAAGATGAAATCATTTCATTTCCTTCTCTAAAGGCTAAAAAAAGGCCCCTGCCTATTGATTCCATCCTCCTGTGTCCAGTGGAGCCATGTTACTCTTCAGTGGCCCAGGCTCACTATCACACAAAGATCAGGCCAGGTTTCTGGGCACACGGCCTGAACAGAAAGGTGGAAGCATCAGAAGATTAAGACCGTCTCCCCACAGAAGTAATGTCGTGGGCAAGAAGACACGTCCCTGAGCCAGAAAAAGGGACAAGTGCTGCAGCCGCCGCAGCCAGGGCGGAAGGTGGCAGAGCCCTGGATGTCCCACTTCTGCCTCCATTCCCTTTCCAGAAGACTGGGGGCAAAAAAAAAAAAAAAAAAGTCAAAATGACATGCCTATGAAGGAAAAGTGCAACATGTTTAGAAATACTGATACAGGGAACGTTTTAGGAGTAAGAAAAGTTTCGCCAGCTTTGACTGCAAGTGGGAGAAGAAAGCCATCAAGGAGATCCCACTACCAAGGTAAACAGACTTCCCTTTTCTGGAACCCCAGCGGCACAGGAGGTCAATTTCAATGTCCCTTTCCAATGGACTGGACTTCTGGATTAGGCATTTTGGCTGCAGATGGACCAATAACTTTAGACTACAGTCCAGGTCCTAGCTCCAGCTATAAAGTCACTCCAATGCCAGCAAATGATGTATGGTACCTTGTAATCCTCTAATTGGGAAATTTCAAATTTTCCCATCCTAATTCCAGAGGTGGGAGAATTAAGTCTACGACATCACCAGGCTCAAACCAAATGGCAGTACTTGGACTACAACCAAGTAATCACTGCAAAATAGTTCCAAGCAGCAAGAAATTACATCCAGATTCTCATGGAGACTATACTGTAGGGTACAGAGCAACAGCATGAAAGCAATCAAACCTTGTATAAATAATGTTTCTTTGCTTTTTTTTTTTTTAAATTAAAGAAATCCAGTGTCTCAAAAACTTGTGAAAATGTGTTTAAAAAAGGAAGGGTCAGGGAGCCTGCCATACCCTTTTGCTCATGATAACTCCCCTACTTGTACTTTCTGATACCAAGGGACAGTGCAACAGCCTCTGCTGTCATTGGCCCTGTTATATTATATCTGTCCTACAACCGTACCTCTCAGGAGGGAAAACAAATAGGGAACAAAGGGAAGGCATTTCTACTACTGACAAGTGGATGCAAACCAAAAGCAAACCGGAAGGCAAGAGCAATATTAAGGGTGAGATGAGAGACTGGAGCGGAGGCTGCTTAAGAAACCTGGCTGAGGATGCTTTGGTTTGGGGGCTGAAGAAGCCGGACATTTAAAGTGCAATCACATCGGTAATAAATGATCATCCCTTTCTTCCGACTCCTCCCCCAGCTGGTCATCCCCCACACCACGATACGCAGCAGGCACGTTTCGGGGTTTAGATCGGCACACAAAGTCACAACCATCCTGTAGGGGGAAAGGAAAGGAAGGAAACGATCGTTTGAAATCAGCAGCTTTCAGGTGTTATGGTCCAAGAATGTGGCAGGAACTGGTTTTCTCCAGGGATAATGAAGAGAAAACCCCAAAGCTCCAAGGATCAGCTTGAATTGAATGTGGGGAAGGATAGACAGGTTCTAACTTGGCCTCACCCTTTCCTCACCTAGGCCCCTTAAGAGCTGTATCAGGCTCCCAAATCTCAGGAAAAGGACTGCTCTTCCAGCCAGGCCTTAGCAAGGCCAGACACTAAGATGCTGTGTTGCTTATCTGTACTAGGGCAACCAACTGTCTTGGTTTGCTGGGACTTTTGTGGTTTTAGCACCCAATGTCCTGTGTCTCAGGAAACCCCTCAGTCTGGGCAAACCAGGATGGCTGGTCATTCAACCTTGTCTGTAGGCCACGGACTCAGCCAGCTGCCCTGTTACTTACTGCTACCAGGTTGCCAAGATCCTGCCAGAAGGCCAAGTGGGGAAACTGCTCCATTCCTTTGGCTCCCACCACCAGTCGCTGGTACAGGAACCCCCCGATGATATAGACGGCGATCAGCGATGCAAACCTGTTGAGAGAGAAAGACATCTATACTCAAAAACCAAGAAATAGTAAGACTCAGATAACTAAAGATAATCTCTATATTCATTGTTACCTATTTCCTAAGCTGTGTTCCATAAAAATGAAAGGAAAAAAAAGGTAGTCAGTTGAATGAACAAGGGGGCTTGGTAGGTCCTTAGAAAACCAATTAGAGTGTCAGTCTGAGAAAACCAAAATGATCAGAATAAAATAAGACAGAGTTTGTGACTCTGACTTAGGGCTGAGAACAGTCACCATTAGATACACAACTCCATTTCTTTAAAAGTTCGAATAATCTAATGGCAGCATATTAAAAACTGTCCAGCCCTCCAGTAGGGAAAAAATCCTATATCCAAATGCAAATATTTACTGGGTCCAAAACATTAAGTCATTTTTGAATACTTGCACAGAGTTTAAAGAGGATTTTTACAAATTATAGTATAACATATACATGCACACACACTATTTGTACCTACAGACCTCCAAGTGATTGTGGAGTTAAAAAAAAAAAAAAAAAGGTTTGGATTGATAAAGGAAAACGTACTCACGTGACAAGTAAGATAGAACCCACGCTGAGGTGGGAGATCTCTGGGGAACAGGCCAGGCTGCTGTCTATCTCAAAGAGGTAGAAACAGTCTTGGACTTTGCCTCGCTCCTCAAACACAGGGTTAAAATTGTCCTGATGACAAGAGGACAGAACACAACATTTATGTTGTGTCTTGACACCTGTCTGAAAAAAGCACAAACCCACAAAACCCCCCAAACATTTGCTTTCTCCTGGTTCAAAACCTCCTCTTCCACGTATGATGGAACACGGGTGCCTATGACTCAGGGAAAAGCTGAACTTCTCGTTTTATCTCCTTGGTCCCAATTATCTTGTTCCCTCTGGACAGTCTCTCCCACCTCAGGCCAGTCCTTTCATTTCCTCTAGGCTCGTAGGCCCCAGGGTGCCTCACCGCTAGGGTGTGTCGATTGCAGGAGATCATCACCACTGCCCGACGCTGCTCCTTGCCACAGTGACTGTCATATTCATCACCCCCTTTATAGATCAGCATGATCCAGTTACCTGAGGAGGGACAAGGAAAACGGAGCTTTGGGGTGTGGGAAAGCAGAGGCAGACCTGGGCACTGTGGTAGAGTGGAAGTGAGTTCAATGAAATTGGCTATAATTAAAATAACCCTTTCAGGATGAGCTCTGTATACCAGAAACGGCAGTTAAACCTTGCTCCTTTATAACAGCTATGTGTTCCCTTATTAAGACGACTAAGAATCAGACAGTCATACAAGAATAACCTTAATTTTCCACAAAAACTAAGGCAACTGACAGTGCAAATACAATTATGATCCATACCTTAATCATGACTCACATTTTCCGAATACCTGCTAACATCAAAAGGAGAGGTTCCATCCAATTACTTGGTGGCAAGGGAAAGCCTAAGATCATAAAGTCACCACAGATAAATTCAAAGTGGATGATTTTGAAGACTGAGGGGCATTTTTCCTTCTTTAGTATTTACTGTGTTCAAATTTCTTTTGCAAAGTATCATTTGATCAATAATCACGAGGTGAATCAGGTAAGGACTGTGCTTCCAATTTTGCATATGAGAAAACAAAATCAAAAAGGTAAAATGATTTTTCAAAGTCACAGGACAAATAAATATAAGCTGGATCAAAAATCCAGTCTTCTGACCTCTAGCCCCAAACTCTTGACGTTGTTTTTTATTATGTTATTTATAGGAGCAACAATGGGCAGTGAAAATTTTATTTATCTGCTTAAGGGAGGAAAATAGACCACAGCTGCTCACATAGTCCTTCCCAGCAATATGATTTTATGATTTTTGAGAAATATTATCAACATAACTCAAGATGGTGGGGAAATTTTTGTAGACTGACTGGTTTGCAAAAAAGCTTGATCTCACTTTAAAACAAACACATAAATGTCCTGAGCCTTGGCTGTGGAGGAGCTGTGGAACTAGGTATCCTGTGGTTTGCAGGTATCTCAGGTGAGCTGAACCACACATACCGTACGGTACACTGAAGAGCCTGGGAAGGGCTGAGACATACAGGATTATCAGAGGGATTCAATTAACTGATCAACAGGGAGAATCTTACTTCCATTGAAGATCTGAGTCCTGTTGAGTCTCCCTACTACTGTCTCCTTCCCATTACTTTTGTTGATCTGCACCAGGCCTGCCCCAGAGGTGTGGTTGCCAGCTTCTCGGCACACCCGGAACATGTAGATATACATGTCTTGGCCCTGGCCCACGGTGCTCTCAAAGCTGTGAGGAGAAGTGAAGAGAAGGAAGAGGACAGTTACAGCTGTCAGCCTTAGGAAGAGCAGTTTCCTTTTTAATAACAACAACAGTGGTGCACTCAACTTATTTATCTGATGTCACGGCTAAACGTCCTAGTGAATAATATCTGTTGCATCATGAGATATCCATGACCCAGACAGAACACCCTGTTGATGATGACTGATTAAAATACAGCATCTAAGACAGCTAGTATTCTAGATATTTCTAGAATAATTGCTCTACACTATGCTAAAACATTAGCTACTACTTCCCCTTGAGTAAGGGTCTATGTTCATGAGATACACCCTCCTTCCTTAAAGATTATCTTCAGATTTATATACCAGAAGATTCCTGACACGATGACGCAGCAGGCCTAAATATGTTATTCTGATATTTCTAAATATCGAGGCATCAAATAATGCTTTTTAGTTCCTATGAGCTGGTTTCTTGGATCCAGTCTTGGAAACTGCTACTCTTCTGCATAAGGTACCTGCACATGGCTGCTGAACACTGGGCTGCGCATGTGCTCTATATCATGAAGGAAAGCAAGACAGCACGGCCAAATAAGACTAATATTGCTTAAAGTTCAGATTAGAACCGTCTCTCAGAGGAGGTTATGATACATGTATCCCCCCTATGTTTGGGGGGGGAAATAAAATCAGTACTAAATACTACTAAATAAAATACTAAAATAAAATCAGTAAGAGGAGGAAGAGATTCTTTAATAAAGTTAGCTCCTCAAGCCCTTTAAGATTCTTCTCATTTACCTTTTGTTAAACAGCGGCGTCAGCCTCTTCAGTAGAGCCAACTCTTTCTCTGACTCTTTATCCTTTTCTCCTACCAGGTCGCATGTTTTTTCTTCGGTCTGCCAGGATTCTCTTACTGCCATGGCCAGCAGCAGCAGCAGGCCAGTCCTCCAGGAGCTGTAGAGGGGGAACATCCTTTTGGGAGAGGGAGTGCGTGTGTTAGGGAAAGAGGGAGAGGACTGGGAGAGAAGGGAAAGAAATAAAGCATATGAATGTGTCATAAATGAATGGTATTTTTTTAACCTTTTAATCTTCCACCCACCACCTATTATTTTACACTAGCCAGTTTTCTTCATTATTATGATGTTGGGCTTTATTTTCTTGTCTCCATTTCAAGTTCTGTTTTCCCCATTATTTAATATTCAGAATTGGAACCTTAAGCCTCCAGGTTTCTCTTTTTCTTTTTAAAACTTATTTCAAAAGCTTCTTCCTAGCTGACTCCCTTGCTTGACACCACTGGTCACCTCCTGTCCTTCTCGTGTCCCTTTCATGTACATTCAACAAAGAGGACAGCATTGGCCTTGGTGAAGAGTTAGTGTCTATAGATTGTTGTTGCGATTTCTGCAAGGTGTGCAGGTGTGCAAGGTGTGCACAAAAAAATATCTAGATTTCTAAGCTGTATTGGGAGAAAAACACATTTTTGGTCCTAGAAACTGTCAGAAGAACCAATCAATGGCCTAGAGAATACTTAAGTGTGACCAATGAACAGTATTTTGATTATGCAGAAACTATAAGATTCTTTGGCATATGCAACAAATATTACCTTTTAATATCTCTGTGCCAAGAGCACCTGTGTTAGGAAACCCATATACAGATATATATGTATATACACACATGCACATATATATCTATCACCTGTGTCGGGAAACTCTCTCTATATATCAATCACTTTCAGTCTAATTCATAGGTAAGTCCTTCAGAACAAACTATGGGGCTGAGAAGAGGGAAAGGAAAGAACAAAAAGAATTAAATTATGACAGCCTGGTGGAGACATCCTCGCCTCTTTACCATTTGGCAAGAAATTAGATTAAGATGTCTCATTATTTAGAGTTCAATACTGGTTCATAAATACTGCTTAAACCAGTGGCCCTCCATAAGATAATACTCGAATTACAATTGACACTTGATAAGGGCTAGTTGGAAGTTATTAAGAAAGATGTAAAATAGAGAAAAAGACTTGAATACTTTGGGACCTAAGTCCTCATTTTAACATTCAGGAGCATCTAACAGTCTTTGTTCATATTCACCATAAGAATGATGAACAGAGAGAAACACTGCCACAGCACCTAAAACTCGACATCTACCTGTTCTGATGTCTCACCTCTGAAAAATCATTCAATCATTTAAATGATAGGAAGAACAAAATTCACTAGGTCCAAATGAGTGGTTTGAATAAGTATTCCAAAACCCACCTCAGGCTCTACAAGTCATGAACCTCAAGAGTTTCTAGCTTCCAATTGCTGATAACTCTAAGAATTCATCACGTCACTTTACAATTTAGCAAATCCAATTCATCTGATGCTTGTACTGCTTTAGGAATGGCAGCGTGTGGCTGTTTCCCAAACTCATTTTCTTTTCTCTAACTCCATCTTTATACCCAGGATCCACTGATTTACCCTTTCAAAAGAAATCACTTTGGTATCCATTAATGATCCCTTAGGCCATCACTACTTGTTAATTTTATAACAGTATCACCAATTTTTCTGATACAAAGATTCAATTCTTCCAAACTTTTCTCACTTATGATAAAATGCTTCCATACTACAAGTCTGGACTTTGGTTTGAATACTCTTTTAAAGTCCTCTAATTCTTTGTCATGCTGGTCCACTGACTCCACTGCATTTTTAGCATATAAAACTTAAAACAGGCAGAATTTAATGGGTACTAATAGGTACCTGAATAAATTTTCTCCACTCTCCTAAATAAACTAACGTTTTTTTTTTTTGGATGTCTGATCTCATTTGTTACTCTTAGAACATCTCGTTTTTGACTGGACTCAGAGGTAGAAGCTCTCAGAGGACAGCCTCCGTCTCTTGGCAATCTGTTCCTGTTGTTTTTCTTTGGCCTCCTTCATTCTCTTGGCCAAGAGTTTAGCATATTCTGCAGCCTCTTCCTTATTTTCTTAGTATGCTGTTTCTTCAGAGCAATATGCTGACGTTTGTGTTGCAGAACACGTGGAGTAACAAGACGCTGAGTCTTGTGTGCTTTGGTCCTAGGTTTCTTACCTTCTTTGTTTAGGGGTTTTCTCTCACAATATACTGGCGGACATAGAGAGAGACTGAAAAGTTTGTGGATTCTGCTAGCTCTTTTGGGCCCCAGCTGATGAGGCGAAGTTGTGAGTCCAGGAATATGCTTCTCCCCTTTTTCCACTATGACCAAGTTGAGAACACTCAGATTGGCATCCACAATGCAACCCCGTACAGATCCGTGCTTTCTTTCTCCAGTCCTCCTTGGTCTGTAACAGGAATGCCCCTTACTCAGTAGCGGGTAGACTCTACCATGGGTCCAGACACCCGCTTCATGGGGAAAACCTTGTTTGTTGTTCCCACCAATTCAGACCACATAACCCTTCCATTCTTCACCCAGAGCATTAGCAGCAACTTCTGTGGCCATATGCTTCTTACAAAAGGTATGAAGTTTTTGTTCGTCCACTTCAATGAGTTTCTGGCAGCCATTGGCTGGGAAAGAGATGTTCAACTTCATCCTGAAGTGGCCAACTGCCTCTGAGGCACCATGATAAAGAGCTAAATGAACTTACATTTGACATTCTTTTTTTAAAATTTATTTTATTTATTTATTTTTGGCTGTGTTGGGTCTTCATTACTGAGCGCGGGCTTTCTCTAGCTGCGGTGAGTGGGGGCTACTCTTTGTTGCAGTGTGTGGGCTTCTCGTTGCGGTGGCTTCTCTTGTTGTGGAGCATGGGCTCTAGGCGCGTGGACTTCAGTAGTTGTGGTGCACGGGCTTAGTTGCTCTGCGGCATGTGGGATCTTCCCGGACCAGGGATCGAACACGTGTCCCCTGCATTGGCAGGCGGACTCTCAACCACTGCGCCACCAGGGAAGCCCTGGCAGGCGGACTCTTAACCACTGCGCCACCAGGGAAGTCCCACATTTGACATTCCGTTTCCCACATTCCACTAGGGCAACCAATACTTGGGAAGTCATCTCCCCGACTTGGTGTACTCCAAACATCAATTCATTGTAGTAACATTAATAAGGTGTTTCCATAGAATAAGTAGAGCCAGCCACAAAGTCTGAGGCTCCCATAAACACATACAAAGCATCAACAGGAAACACTTAATAGAGTGCTTGCCTTTCGCTAGGCATTTAACATACATTAACCAGTTAAGCCTTACAAAAACCCTATGCAGTAAATACGACTGTCCTTATTTTACAGAGGAGAAAACTAGCCACAGCTAGTGGCATGAACCAGATAGTGCAGCTCTGAGCTCATGGTCTACACTTAACCATTCCTTTCACATTAAGTTTTCTGGGGATCAGAGTAGGCAGTCAAAGTCTTGCTTTCATTTTGACAAAGCAAGAAGGGGAAGTGACTCCTCACATGGTTCACTAAATAGGAGGCAGAATAAAGAACCCAGACCTCAAACTCCTACCTTCTCTAAATTCACTTACTGATCCACACAACTTGACCAGCTGACTAAAATAAGAGGCTCCTTTTAGTAGATTGATTAAGCATGACATTTTCTTTATATTCTTGCAGGACCCAATTTGAAATTTCAACTTTCTGTGCTTTCAATATTCTTTCATCCAGGACCATTTTCTGGGGGGATGCTCACACACAAGACTGTATTCTTTGGCTTCAAAGTTAGTTCCTTATCTGTTAACAGTTGATGATTTCTTTTCCCAAATTAGAACAAAGACTCTCACAAAACTGCGAAAGGATGAAGGGCTGAACACCCTGCAGCCAGCATTAGTTGAGTTGAACTAGCTTTCATTTAATTATTGGTTCAAAAAGATAGGAGATAAAAAGAGATATATTCTTCTCTTTCCTGCTTAAGGGTTGGCTACGTTTGAGCTGCTTCTCTCTGACTCAGTGGCATATGCTCTAAGCGCTTTATCTAGATTATGTTCATCAATCTTCACAACCCAGAAAAGTAGATATAATTTCTCCCATTTTACAGATGAGGAAACTGATTCCTACAGAGCTTAAGTTACTTGCCTTAGGTTATACAAGTATTAAACATGTATCAAGTTATTAGTAAGGCAACTTGAATGAGTCATGGTATAAAGCTATTTTCTGATAAATAAAGGAGTGCAAAGATGTATTCCTAAGAGTATGAGATCCAAGGGCTGGGTAGTCCCTTTTTACATCTAATTGTGCTACAATTAGATTCTCAAGATGCAAGAGTTTGTCCTAGATACTTTGGAAACAAGCGGCAGGACTTAAAGATTTTGAAAAATCCCTTTCAGTTTTCTTGTTCTACAACGATAGATCCATACAGTTAAGGCTAAAAAAATTCTCCTCCAATGGGATGACCAATGACTAAGCCAGGAATTGGGAAACACTTTACATCACTAGGCCTCTATACCACTCACTTCCCCCAGACTAGCCATGACCATTTTCTGTTTTTCGGTGGAATTTCTACTTTCTTCTCTCTGGCTCATTTCTGATGGCGACGGCCCTTATCTCCTGTCTCCAGCAGCCCACACTTTCAGAAGAGCAGCCCTAACTAGCTGAACCGCCCAAGGTTGAAAAGACTTAAGAAAGCAGCTCTAGCCCAAGGGCGGAAGCTCTCTCCAAAAAGGAACGCAAATCCCTCTATTGGCGACTCTTCGTACCATACACTCATCTCCCTCAAACTTCTTCCAGGCTTCCAGACATTCGCGTCCCGTCTAGTCTCCCGACTTTGCAAATGCTTAGGGCCATACCCTCTACAAATGATGCCACCTGACCTCCCTCTACGATGCGGGCCAAAATCCCGTCTACGGGTATCCAGTAACACCTCGAACAGACTCCAGACTTAGCGACCTTCCTTTCCCTGCCTTCCAAACTCTGGTCTTGGAGATCCTTTCTCCCTCACTCCCTTGGCGACTCTGTAACTCCCCAACCTTACGCCTCCGCCTTTCTACCCTCGGGCTCCTTAGCTGGATTTTTGGGCTAGAACCCGGGCCAAGGGAGACTCAGCAATCCCGGCCCCCGTCACAGCCACGAGAGGTGAGCGCTCTCCAGCCCACTCCTCCACGCCCCTCACACTCACGTGTCACAGGCAAAGGGAGCAGCCACAGCTCAGAATCCCCGGCCGAGTACCTGCTCGCGGCTGGGAGACAGCACCAGCGAGGGGCCGGCCGCAGACCCCGGTTCCAGAGCTCGCGGCAGAGCCAGCGACCCAACGAGCGCCTCGCTGGGCTCCACTCCGGGAACCGGAAACAGGAAGTGCCGGGCGGCCGCTGGGCAACTGCTCCTCCCACTAGACCCCGCGGCATGTCACGGTAGAACCTTTTCGCTGCTTTCCCCTTCCCGGCCTCTCAGATCATCCCGGACGCTGATTGGCCAGGACCGTGGGCCTTAGGCTCCGCCCTCGCGGCATCAAAACCTATCGAGATTTGCAAGTTTAGTTCCACCTTTGCGGGTCGCCTTTCTCCTGACTGGGGTCCCAGACTCCCACCTCCTGGCCTCTCGGCTCGGGCCCCTGTCACGCGGGGTCACGCGGGGGTCACGCGCGGTCAGGCGCCAGGCTCGCTCCCTGGTAGGTCGGACCGGAGGGCGGCGGAAGTGGAACTGCGGGGCGGGGCCAGATCCCCAGGCCGCGGCGGGAGCTGTAGTTCTCGTGCTGGTTGCTGCTTCAGAACGTCTGCCGCCTGAGGGGGACGCTGGTTCGCTGTGTGCTGGCCCCGAGTCGCGTTGTCCCTGGAGGATAGTGGAGAGCGACTGGGTCGTGGTCCTCCTGGCTTTCTTACCGTCACTTTTGTTCTTTACGTCCTGTCTCCGGTTTAGCACCGTGAGGTGCGGCAGGGGTTACTATTACAGTTAGCCTTATCATCCCTCCGGCATTTTGTGTGATAAACACTCTGCAGCCACTTCTGCTGACCGAGACAAGTCAATTTTTGGTCTTTGCGCCTTTGCTAAGATCCTTTGCGGTGTCTCTCACGTGTGGCGTCTTAGCCGTGTGTGGAAGTCCTACCCGTTCATAGAACTCGGTTCAGAGGCTCCTGTGACTCCTGGACTCAACCTTTTCAGCTGGAACCGTTCCGTCCTCCCAGTGCCCGCTGGCTGCTCGCACCTGGCTTTAATCTGGTTTCTTTCTGCTTTGCTTCCTCGTTGCATTTGCGTGTGCCTCCCAACGTCTCCTCGGATGGCGACTGGATTTTGATTCCTCTTTGTGTTCACCAGAGCTAGAACAGCGTTTCGAATCGAATAATCATAGAAGCTGACACTGTGAGAAACCCGGCACTGTTGTACGTGTTTTAAACGAGTATCAGTTCACTTCACCTTCACGACCAGCTTACTGAGGAAGTATCTTATCCCCATTTTACAGATGAGTAAATTAAAAGCGACGGAGGCTAAGTGACTTTTTTTTTTTTTTTTTTTAACTTACTCTGGGCCCCACAGCTACTAAGTTATGGAGTCAGTATTCCGGCTCCATCATTTAGGGATAAGTTAGTTATATAGGTTGTGTATACAGTCCAGAGTTCATGCTGTCGACACTGCGTTATACTGACTATAGGAAACTGTATTTGTTTATTAACTGGTACATTCAATTCAGGCTAGGTGGTATATACCTTTACTTTTGGGTTTGGATGTGTCTTAAGTAAAAAATACGAAAATTGAAAGATGAGTTGCTTTCTAATAATAAAAGTAATTTGTCTATTGACACATACACACTACTATATATAGATTAGATAACTAATAAGAATCTGAATGGCACGGGGAACTCTATTCAATACTCTGTAATGACCTATATGGGAAAAGAATCTAAAAAAAGAGCGGATATACGTGTGTCTATAACTGACTCACTTTGCTGTACAGCAGAAGCTAACACACTGTAAATCAACTATACTCCAATAAAAATATTAAGAAAGCGCTTCTAGGAGGTTCCTAAAATCAAATGTTGAGGCTGCCTCCTCTTTAGTATGTGCAGAAAAGGGAAGGGTGCGTGAAAGAGCTAGGTATTCTGATGCTTGCTTCAATTCATGGCTTTGAAAATTGTCCCAGGCCTGCTCTTTTGTCGACTCTCAGGTGGGAGCTCTGTTGGGAATGCCTTTTTTAACCTCTCAAGAGCTTTGTCCTGTGTGAGTTTTTTGTTACAGGTTTTGCTGTGGTTTCGCCGTCAACTACACTCTACCTGCTCACGTTTTCTGATCTGCTTAGCAATCTTTTGATATTTGTTTGGTAGTTTCTCAGACCCATTATGCATGTATTCTATTTGCCATCTTGAACCGGATTTCAATTTTGAACTTTTATTGATGCCCTCCTTTAAAAAATGATCATATTTAACATATTTCAAGGGCTAAATTTGTTTTTGGTAATTTTCAATTTTAATATATCAATAAATTAAACATTTTAGAAAAGATGCAAGAAGAGTACAAAGAACTCTTGTATACACTCTACCTAGATTTGCCAAGTATTTACATGTTGCCCCATTTGCTTTATTGGTCTCTCCCCCCCACATCCTCCCTACACACACACACACACACACACACACACACACACTTTTATTTTGAACAATCTGAGGGTAAGTTCCCCATTACCACTAAGTACATCATTGTGTATTTCCTAATAATAAAGACATTCTTACATTACCACGGTATAATTATCAAAATTAGGAACTATAGCACTTTTTTACCCTTTCCCAACCACAGAAGCAAAGCCAGAGTCACACACTGCAATTAGTTGTCATTTTTCTTTATCTTATTTGACCTTGAAATTTGGAAAAGTACAGGTCACTTATTTTGTAGAATGTCTCTCATTTTGGTTTGGTCTGATGTTGCCTCCTGATTTAGGTATGCATTTCTTGATAGGACTAAGAGGGAAATAATGATCCTGTGTCACTCAGCATCCAATCAGAAGACAGATACCACATGAGTCATTTTAAGGAAAAATTTAGTATAAAGAGTCGTTTTTTAGTAAAAAATAATTACTAAAAGGGGTAAGAGAGGACTGTAAGTTACACACAAATCTTACAGAAGTAGGAACTACAAAATGCAGCCCTTGAGGGCTGAAGATGGGTTAACAAGGAAGCAACTTAGAAACTTAAACGAAGTGCTACTTTTCCACCCACAGGGGAGAGGTTCAGACCTCTGAAGAAAGGATGTGGTTCCTGCCACAGGAACATGCAGCCCACTGATGAGGTGAGAGGAAAATTGCTGGAGGCTGTGGGTCACTGGGTCACTGTTGAACTGTCAGTGGGAGTCTCTTTATGGTGGCTTCTTTGTCCTTTGGACTTGTCCCCATCATTTTTTGAGCAGTCCTTTACTTTTGGGCACATAGATGTTCCATGTGGATCTTGAACTTTTCTTACCCTAGAATCAATCATACCTCGAAGGCGGCCTGGTTCCTTTTAGTGGAGAAGGGTATTGAGAAACCAAGATCTGATTACAGTGTGTGTTTATTGCTACTTGTGTGTCCTTGCTTTGGTCCCTCTCAGCAGACAGTTAGGAAATCTATGTATCTTTCCAAGAGTGGGAAATCAGCTCCCATTATATTCAACATATTTATATGTTTGTTCACGCATGAGAAAACACAAGAAGTAACTTTATAACTGGTAAACCAAGCCTACTAATTAGAGTTCAATGTTTGTTTAAAGGTTTTTTTTTTGTTATTGAGGTAAAATGTATAAATCATGAAATTCACAACGCTTTTTAAAAATTATTTATTTATTTATGGCTGTGTTGGGTCTTCGTTGCTGCACGCGGGCCTTCTCTAGTTGTGGCGAATGGGGGCTACTCTTCCCTGCGGTGCGCGAGTTTCTTATTGCCGTGGCTTCTCTTGTTGTGGAGCATGGGCTCCAGGCACGCAGGCCTCAGTAGTTGTGGCACATGGGCTCAGTATTTGTGGCTCGTGGGCTCTAGAGCGCAGGCTCAGTAGTCGTGGTGCACAGGCTTAGTTGCTCTGTGGCATGTGGGATCTTCCTGGACCAGGGTTCGAACCCGTGTCCCCTGCATTGGCAGGCAGATTCTTGACCACTGCACCACCAGGGAAGTCCCACAACTTTTAAGTATAGAATTCAGTGAATCTTGACAAATGCATCATAACTGGAACCCCCCTCTAATCAAGACTTAGCAGATTTTCATCACCCAAGAAAATTTCCTCATGCCCTTTTCCAGTCATTCTCCTAGACCTAGAGGCAACTATTGCTCTGAAATTTTTACCATAGATTAATTTTGTCTTTTCCAGAATTTCATATAAAATTGAATCATAAAAAAAAATGAATCATATACTATGTTTGGTTTCTTTCACTCAATAAAATGTCTGTGAGGTTCTGTTGTTACATATATCAGTAGCAGGGTTTTTCTCTTTTTTTGGCCAGATAGTACTATATTGTATGAATATTTCACAACTTGTTGATCTATTCTCTTGATGGGTATTTAGGTTGTATCTATGTTTTCTTCCAAGAAGCTTTATAGTTTTAGCTTTTATGTTTGTATCTGTAATCAGTTTTTTAAAGTTTTTAAAAAATATTTATTATGTTTATTTATTTGGTTGCGCTGTGTCTTAGTCGTAGCAGCTGGGCTCCTTAGTTGTGGCTCGCGGGCTCCTTAGTTGTGGCATGTGAACTGTTAGTTGCAGCATGCATGTGGGATCTAGTTCCCTGACCAGGGATCAAACCTGGGCCCCCCTGCATTGGGAGCACAGAGTCTTAACCTCTGCGCCACCAGGGAAGTCCCTGTGATCAATTTTGAATTAATTTTTTTGTATTGTTGAGGTAGGGTCGAGGTCAGTTTTTTTCCCACATGGATGTATAGGTCTTCCAGTAATGTTTGTTCACTTTTCTTTCTCCCTTAAGTTGCTTTGGAACTTTGTTGAAAATCAGTTGACTATATACATGTGATTCTGTTTCTGGACTTAATTTGTTCCATTGATCTCTTTGTTCATTATTACGCCAACAACACACTGTCTTGATTCTTCTAGCTTTATAAGTCTTGAAGTAAGTTAGTGTAAGTCTTCCTGTGTTTTCAAGATTGTTTTGGCATTTCCATAAATATGTTTAGAATCAACCTGTCAATTTCTGTTTAAAAAATCTTGCTGGAATTATAATTGGGATTAATGTGAATCTAAAGGTAAATTTGAGGAAAATTGACATTTTAACAATGTTGAATTTTACAGTCCATGGATAGGATACACTATTTATTTAGGTCTTATCTAATTTCTTTCAGCTGTGTTTTATTGTTTTCAGCGTAGAGGTCTTACATGTCATTTGTTACATTTATTCCCAAGTACTCACATTTTGATGCTTTTATAACTGAAAATATTGTGAAAGTTTTTTTTTACGAATGTTTGCTAGTAGTGTATAAAAATACAGTTGTGTTTTGTATTTTGACCTATATCCTGTAACCTTGCTAAATTTACTGATTTTGGCAGTTGCTTCTTTCTTTTGAACTTCTGGCCATCATGGTGTAACTGGGACTGGATTTATTTTCTCATCTGAAACAACTGGAAAACGAAAATATATTAAACAGTGGTTTTCAGATACTGGACAACAGGCAGTACAGGACAGTGATTCCTGAGAGAAGGAAAATAAGGTGAGCCCCTGCTTATCCCTGCTTACAGTTGCCTCTGCTTACTAATTCTTGTCAAAAAGCAAGCCTCAAAAGGATCAAACTGGTACCAAGTAACTGTGTCCAATAACAAAAGCCAACAATTTTGAAAAGAGCTCAAGACAATTTGGCACCAACAGCATAAAATTCACAATGTCTGGAATCCAGCAAAAGATTATCAGGCATGCAAAGGAGGCAAATATAACCCATAACCAGGAGAAAAATCAGTCATTAGAAACTGAACCAGAAATGACAAAGATGAAAGAATTTGCAGAAAGGATGTTAGAATAGCTATTATAAATACACTTCATATGTTCAGTAGATAAGATGAACATTGAACATTATAAAGAGAAAAAGGCAAGATATTTTAAAAATAAACCAAATTATGCTTCCACAGATGAGAAATACAATATCTGAAATGATGCAATGAAAATATACTGAATGGAATCAACAGTAGACTAGAAACTACAGAAGGAAAAGTTAAATTTTTTAAAAAAATTATTTATTTATTTTTGCTGCATCGGGTCTTAGTTGCGGCATGCAGGATCTTCTCTGGATCTTACGGAATCTTTCGTTGTGGCCCATGGGCTTCTCTCTAGTTGTGGCGAGTGGGCTCCAGAGTGCGTGGACTCTGTAGTTGCAGCGTGTGGGCTCTAAAGTTTTGGCACATGGGCTTAGTTGCCCCGTGACATGTGGGGTCTTAGTTCCCCGATGAGGGATTGAACCCGTGTCCCCTGCATTGGAAGGCAGATTCTTAACCACTGGACCACCAGGGAAGTCCCAGGAAAGTTAATTAACTTGAAGACATATCATTAGAAAATATCCAAAATAAACACATGAGGAAAAAAGACCCTCCCCCTCTAAAAAACCCCCAAAAAACCCAGAACTTCAGTTACTTATGGTACAATATCAAGCAATCAAATATATTTAAAATTAAAGCTTCAGAAAGAGGACAGAAAATATATTGGCCAAAATTTTTCAGAATTTCATGAAAACTATAAATTCACAAATCAGAGATAATCAATGAATATCAAGCAGAAGAAACATGAAGACACATTATTATCAAGCTCTTGAAAAGCAGTGATAAATAGAACATCCTAAAAGCAGCCAGAGGGGAAAAAACACAGTGGCATAGTTCACATCAGAAACTATGCAAGTCAGACAAAATTAGACACCTGTAAAGAACTTTTGTGGGGGAGGAGAACCCTGTCAACATACAAAAATACCTTTAAAAAAATGAAGGCAGGGGCTTCGCTGATGGCACAGTGGTTAAGAATCTGCCTGCCAATGCAGGGGACACAGGTTCAAGCCTTGGTCCGGGAAGATCCCACATGCCGCGGAGCAACTAGGCCTGTGCTCCACAACTACTGAGCCTGTGCTCTAGAGCCCGTGAACCACAACTGCTGAGCCTGTGTGCCACAACTACTGAAGCCTGCGTGCCTAGAGCCAGTGCTCTGTAACAAGAGAAGCCACCATAGTGAGAAGCCCATGCACTGCAATGAAGAGTAGCCCCTGCTCACTGCAACTAGAGAAAGCCCACGTGCAGCAATGACGACCCAACGCAGCCAAAAATAAAAATAAATAAATTAAAAATGCAGGCAAATTAAAATTTTTTTCAGATGAACAAAAGATGAGGAATTCATTGCAAACAGACCACTAAAATACATATTAAAGGAAGTTCTTCTTCCAGAAGGAAAATTATACCACATGGGAATTTAGAATTATGTAAGGAAATGAAGAAGTTTAGCAATGATAAATATAACTATACAACACTTTTGTTCTAATTTTAAAAGATACCTTTAAAAGATTAATGCCTGATTAAAGAAAAATATTAACAATCTATTGTGGAATTTATAACATAGGTAGAAGTAAAATGTTTGACAATGGCCAGGAAGAGGGAGAGAAAGTATACTATTGTAAGGTGCATTTGATATACATGAAGTGGTATAATATTATTTGGAGGAAGAATGTGATTAAAGATATAATGGAGACTCTAGAGCATCCAAAAAAAAGAAAAAGAAAAGAGAAAAAAAAGAAAAGGGAGTTCCCTGGTGGCCTAGTGGTTAGGATTCTGGGCTTTCACTGCCATGGCCCAAGTTCAGTCCCTGGTCAGGGAACTGAGATCCTGCAAGCCACGTGGAGCAGCCAAAAAAATTAAAAAATGAAAGAAGGAATGAAGGAAGAAGGAAAAGAGGAAACAAGGAAAGAGAAAGGTATAACTGATACACCAATAAGGGAGATAAAATGGAATCATAAAAGACATTCAATTTTATAAAAAAGATCAGGAAACTAGGAAAAAATGAATAAAGAATAAATCAAACACATAAATAGCAAGATAGTAGATATAAGGCTACCTATAATGATAATCACATGATCTAAAATGGCCTTAATACTCCAATTAAAAGGCAGAGATTATCAGATTAGATAAAAGAAAAAAGTAAGACCCAAGTATATGCTCTCTGGGAAAATAAACAAAAAATAAAAGGATGGAAATAATTATACCATGCAAACACTAATCCAAAAAAAGCTAGAATGCCTATATTAATTAGACAAAGTAGATTTTAGAACAAGGAATATTCCCATGGATAAAGAGGGGCATTTCATAAGGATAAAAGAATTAGATCATCAAGAGGACATGTGTTTGTAGCTAATAACAGCTTTAAAATACGTGAAGCAAAATCTGAGAGAATTTGAGAGAAAAAGACAAATTGACAATTATAGTTGGAGATTTCAATATCCTCTTCTCATAATTAACATAGTCAGAAAATCTGCAGTGATATAGGGGACTTGAACAACACCATCAACTAACTTGACTAATTGACATTAATTCACTTGCCACCTCTTTTGTGAATAAAGTTTTACTGGAACACAGACACA
The DNA here is from genome assembly GCF_003031525.2 of Neophocaena asiaeorientalis asiaeorientalis. NCBI lineage: Eukaryota > Metazoa > Chordata > Mammalia > Artiodactyla > Phocoenidae > Neophocaena > Neophocaena asiaeorientalis. Next base: position 7,195,340 of record NW_020176571.1, read on the forward strand.
CATACTTGTTTATATTTATCCGTGTCTGCTTTTGTACTATAATGGCTGAGTTGAGTAGTTGTGAGAAGACCATATTGCCAGGAAAGCCTGAGATATTTACTATGTGGCCTTTTACAGAAAATGTTTGCTCACCCCTGACTTAGATGAAAAGAACAGATTTATTGAAAGACACAAACTACTGAGGTTAACTCAAGAAAAAATACATAACTTGAATATCTCACTATCCATTAAAGAAATTGAATTTATAGTTAAAAGCTTCCCATAAAGAAAACTTTAGGCCCAGATGGCTTCACTGGTAAATTCTACTATCTTTTGATCTTTTATTTATTATCCTTGTCTAGTTCTTTCTGTACAGTGTTGAATAGAAATGGTAAAATTAGACATTCTTGCTTTGTTCTTGGAATAAACCACACTTTGTCATGATGAATTACCTCTTTTATGTTCTTCTGGATTTGATTTGCTGATAGTTTTTTTTTTTTTTAAGATTTTGATGCCTATATTTATGAGGGTTGGGGTCTGTAATTTACATACTTGTAATTTTTTCTCAGGGTCATGATGGCCTCCTAAAATAAGTTGGAGGGTGTACTTTCATTTTCTGTTTTCTGAAGGGATTGTGTTATTTATTCCTTAAAGTTTGATGTAATATGCTATTTGAAGTCATCTGAACATGAAGCTTTCTTTTTCTTTCTTTTTTTTTAATTGAAGTATAGTTGATTTACAATGTTGTGTCAGTTTCTGCTGTACAGCAAAGTGACTACAAAATAGAAGCTTTCTTTTTTTAAAATTAAATTTTTATATTATTTTTAAATTAATTTTTTTATTGGAGTAAAGTTGATTTACACTGTTGTGTTAGTTTCTGTTGTACAGCACAGTGGGTCAGTTATACATATATCCACTCTTTTTTTTAGATTCTATTCCATATAGGTCATTACAGAGTATTGAATAGAGTTCCCTGTGCTATACAGTAGGTTCTTTTTAGTTATCTATTTTATATATAGTAGTGTGTATATGTCAATCTCAATATCCCAATTTAAGGATCTTCCCGGACCAGGGCACGAACCTGTGTCCCCAGCATCGGCAGGTGGGCTCTCGACCACTGCGCCACCAGGGAAGCCCCAGAAGCTTTCTTAATGGGAAGGTGTGTACTAACAAATTCAATTTTTTGAGTGAAAAGAGTTATTCAAACATTTCTTCTTGTGTCAGTTTGGTAAATTGTGTTTTGCAAGGAATTTTTCCATTTTATCTACATTGTTAAATTTATTGGTATATAGATACAATATTCCTTTATTATCCTTTTAATGTCTTTAAAATCTATAGAGATATACTCTCTTTATTCTTGATATTCATAATTTGAGCCCTCTCTGTTTCTTGATCAGTCTTGTTAAAAGTTTATCAATCAGTAATCTTATCAAAGAACCAAATTTTGGCTTTGTTAATTTTTCTATTGCTTGGTTTTTAAAAATTTTATTGATTTCAGATTTAAAAATTCTGATCTGCTTACTTTGGTTTTAATTTGCTCTTCTTTTTCTATCTTCTTAAACTTGATTGTTTATTTAAAATCTTTCTACTTTTGTATTCATTTAAAGCTATAACATTCCCTGCAAGCCTCTGTTTTAGCTGTGTTCTACAAATTTTTCTATTGTGTTTTTATAATAATTTAGTTTGATATATTTTCTAATTTTTACCCATGTATTATTTAGAAATGTGTGTATTTTTTTTAGATGTACAAAAAGTCATCTTAATTCTTCTAAGAGAACTTAATTTTCTTTTTTCCCCCTTTTAAATTATTTTTATTATTATGTCAATGGAAATGTCTCAGGTTAAAAATAGTAGATTTTTAACACTTCTCTCTAACATTTTAATTTTTTATATTTATTTTTTTGAGATATAATTGACATATTACAATTGTATTAGGTTTGGGTACACAGTATATGATTTGATACATGTATACAATTTGAAATGATTACCACAATAAGTTTACTTAACATTCATTACCACACAATTACAATTTTTTTTTCTTGTAATGAGAACTTTTACAATTTACTCTCTTAACAATTTGTAAGTGTATAATACAATATTGTTAACTATAGTCACCATGATGTATATTACATCTGCATGACTTCCTTGTAACTGGTAGACTGTACCTTTTGATTACCTTCACTCGTTTCCCCCATCTCTACTCCCCACCTCTGGCAATCACCAACCTGTTCTCTATATCTATGAGTTCGGGTTTCTTTTTTCTTTAGATACCACATGTAAGTGAGATCATACAGTATTTGTCTTTCTTTGTCTGACTTGTTTTACTTAGCATAATGCTCTCAAGTTTCATCCATGTTGTCACAAATGGCAGGTTTCCTTTTTTAATGGCTGAATGATATTCCATTATATATATAAAGTCACATTTTCTTTATCCATTCATCTACCAGTGGACACTTAGGTTGTTTCCATGTGTTGGCTATTATGAATAAAGCTGCAATAAACAGGGGGGTACAGATATTTTTTTCAAGATAGTGATTTTGTCTTTTTTGGATAAATATCTAGAAGTGGAATTGCTGGATCACATGGTAGTTCAATTTTTAATTTTTGAGGTGCCTCCATACTGTTTTCCATAGTGGTTGCTCCAATTTTTGTTCCCACCGACAGTGCACGAGAGTTCCTTTTCTCGACATTCTCTCCAACATTTCTCATTTCTTGTCTTTTTGATATTAGCCATTCTAACAAATGTGAGGTGATATATCATTGTAGTTTTGATATGTATTTCCCTGATGATTATAATTTCCAAATATTTAGGGATGTTTTAATGTCTAAATATTTAAGAATTTTCTAGACTTTTTGTAATTGATTCCACTGTGGTCATAGAACATATCTGTAGTATTTCAATATATTGAAATTTATTAAAACATTATTACTCAATATATAATTTACTTGATGAACATTCCATTTACACTTGAAAGTCATGGGTATTTTGTAGTTGTTTGATATTATTTTGTTTGGTAAATTTCAGTTAGGTCAAGGTGGTTGATAGTATTGTTTACATCTTTTATATTTTTAACTGATATTTTTTTGTCTAATTATTTTATCAGTAACTGAGAAAGAGATGTTTACATCTACAAATGTGATTATGGATTTGTTTATCTCTCCCTTTAATTCAGTCAGTTTTGCTTCCTATGTTTGGAAGTTTTATTCAGTATTATTAGGTGCATGCTCATTTATAGTTGTGTATGCTTAATGCTGTGATTCATATAATTATGAAATGTACTTCTTCATACTTGTCAGTTTTGTCTTGTAATATAACCAATTGTGGTAGGCTGAATAATGTCCCCCTCTCCCATCCCCCAAAAGATGTCCACGTCTTAATCCCTAGACTCTGTTACCCTATATGGCAAAAGAAACTTTGTAGATATTAAATTAATAATCTTGCAAGAGAGATTATGTTGGATTATCCAGATGGGTCCAATGTAATCACAGTGATACTTATAAGAGGGAGGTAGTAGTGTTAAAATCAGAAAAAGGAGATGAGGCAGTGGAAACAGAGATTGGGGTGATGCCCTTTGAAGATGGAGAAAGGGGCCATAAGCTAAGGAATTTGGGTAGCTTCTAGAAGCAGGAAAAATCAAGGAAATGGATTCATTTTACACTTCTGACACACAGAACTGTGAGAGAATAAATATACATCATTTTAAGCTGCAGTGTTTGTGGTAATTTATTACAGCAACAATAAGAAACTAATATATCACTCCAGGTTTCTTGTTTACTGTTGCATGGTATATCTTTTCCAATATATTCCTTAAACCTCTTTGTGTCATTATATTTATTTATTTATTTATTTATTTTTTAAACATCTTTATTGGGGTATAATTGCTTTACATCATTATATTTAAACTGTGTGTGTTATATAGAACATATAGTTGGTTCTTGCTATTTCATTTAGTGTTACAGTCTCATTGTCATTTATTTGATGTATTTAGTCTATTTATTCATTTATTTGAAAGAGTAGTTCACTATGCACTTTGTTTGTTTTAATATTTATTTATTTACTTATTTATTTGGTTGCACTGGGTCTTAGTTGTGGCACGCGGGATCTTCGTTGCTGCTTGCAGGATCTTTGTTGCAGCATGTGGGATCTTTGTTGCAGCATGTGGAATCTTTTAGTTGTGACATGCAGAATCTTTTAGTTGCGGCATGCGGAATCTTTAGTTGTGGCACACGGGATCTAGTTCCCTGACTAGGGATTGAACGTGGGCCCCCTGCATTGGGAGCGAGGAGTGTTAACCATTGGACCACCAGGGAAGTCCCACTATGCACTTTGTTTATTTATTTACTTTTATTATTATTATTTTTTGGCTGGGCGCTGCAGCTTGCAGGATCCTTGTTCCCTGACCAGGGATCAAACCTGGCGCCCCAGCGGTGAGAGCGCTGAGTTCTAACCACCGGACTGCCAGGGAATTCTCTGTTTAGTCTATTTATGATGAATTCAATTATTGATATGGTTGGCTTTAGGTCTTTCCCTTTGCTATTTGTGTACAATTTGTCTTATCTATTTTGCTTTTTTTTTCTTTCTTTTAAAGAAATTAAGAGGAGGAAACAAACCACCATCTTTTATATGTATGTAAATATTTACCACTTCTTCTTGTCTTCAGTCTTGTAGATTTAAATTTTCATCTTGTGACATTTTCAGTATGAAGAAGTTTCTTTAGTATTTCTAGTAGTGCCGGACTGCTCATGACAAATTATCTGTTTTCTTTACTAAGAAAATGGTTTTTTTTTTCCTCTTCATTTTGCTGGATGTTTTTACTGGATATAGAATTCTGGATTGGGAGTATTATTCTCCTCCTGACCCCTACTCCAGCTTTATTGAGATACAGTTGGCGTATAACATTGTGTAAATTTAAGGTGTACAGCCTGATTATTTGATACATTTATATATTGTGAAATGATTACCACAGTAAGGTTATTTACCACAGCCATCAGCTCACATACTTACCTTTTTTTTGGTAGTGATAACATTTAAGATTTACTCTCAGCAAATTTCAAGTATACAATACAGTACTGTTAGGTATAGCCACTATGCTGTACACTAAATCTCTAGAATTTATTCATCTTAGAACTGGAAGTTTGTACCATTTGACCAGCGTTTTTCCATTTCCTCCGTGCCCTGGTCCCCGGCAACCACCGTTCTACTTTCTGTTTCTATGAGTTCAGGGTCTACCAGTATTGTCACAGATGGCAGGATTTGCTTCTCTTTTATGGCTGAAATATATATATATATATCTGTCTCACATTTACTGTATCCATTCATTAATCAGTGGACACTTAGGCTATTTCCATGTCTTGGCTATTGTAAATAATGCTGCAATAAACATGGAGGCACAGATACCTCTTTGAGATTGTGACTTTATTTCCTTCAGATACATGCCCAGAAGTGGAATTGCTGGATAGTATGGTAGTTATATTTTTATTTATTCATTTATTTTAAAGTCTTCTCTATTTTTTAAAATTAATTAATTAATTTTTGGCTGTGTTGGGTCTTTGTTGCTGCGCGCGGGCTTTCTCTAGTTGCTGCGAGCGGGGGCTACTCTTCGTTGTGGTGCACGGGCTTCTCATTTTGGTGGCTTCTGTTGTTGTGGAGCACGGGCTCTAGGTGCGCAGGCTTCAGTAGTTGCAGCTCCCGGGTTCTAGAGCACAGGCTCAGTAGTTGTGACACCCGGGCTTAGTTGCTCTGTGGCATGTGGGATCTTCCCGGACCAGGGCTCGATCCTGTGTCCCCTGTATTAACAGGCAGACTCTTAGCCACTGAGCCACCAGGGAAGCCCGGTAGTTGTATTTTTAATTCTTTGAGGAACCTCCATACTGTTTCCTATGGTGGCTGCACCAACAGTGTTATTCTTTTACCTTTCTAAAAATGGCATTCCATTGTCTTTCTCCTTTTAGGTTTCTGATGAGAATTCAGCTATCATTCATGTCATTGTTCCCCTCTGTTAATGTGTTATTTTTCTCTGGCTGCTTGCAGTATTTTCTCTTTATCTTTGGTTTTCAGCAGTTTTGCCATGATGTTCTTTAGGTGTGATATTCCTTATATTTATCCTGATTGGGGTTCATTTTCTCATAGCTGCAAGTTTTACACTAAATTTGGGAATTATTTGACCATTAATTCTTCAAATTCTTTTGCTGCTGTATTATATTTCTCCTGTATTTCTGGGACTTCATAAATGTAGCACTTATATTATACTACTTGATATTGTCCTACAGGTCACTGAAGCTCTGTTCACTTTTTCTTCTCTTCTTCATATTAGATAATTCCCAGCAATATATCTTCACATTCACTGACTTCTTCTGTTCTTTCCAATTTGCTGTTAGTCACATTCTTTAAAAAATTTTTTAAGTTAAAAATTATGGATTTATTTTCTGTTTTAGAATATTCACTTTGTTCTTTTTTATAGTTTCTACTTCTCTGCTGAAGCTCTTCAAAGTTCAAAGATAGTACAAGGCATTCCTTTATACCCTTCACCCCACTCCCCCTAATGTCAACATCTTATTTATTTTTTAAAATTTATTTAATTTTTTGCATGCAGTGGGTCTTAGTTGCTGTGTATGGGCTTCCTCTAGTTGCAGTGAGAGGGGCCTACTCTTTGTTGCAGTGCGTGGGCTTCTCATTGCAGTGGCTTCTCTTGTTGCAGAGCACAGGCTCTAGGCGTGTAGCCTTCAGTAGTTGTGGCACGTGGGCTCAGTAGTTGTGGCTCACGGGCTCTAGAGCACAGGCTCAGTAGTTGTGGCACATGGGCTTAGCTGCTCCGCGGCATGTGGGATCTTCCCGGACCAGGGCTCGAACCCGTGTCCCCTGCGCTGGCAGGCGGATTCTTAATCACTGTGCCACCAGGGAAGTCCCTAATGTCAACATCTTATATAATCACAGTACATTTGTCAAAGTCAAGAAATAAACACTGCTACATTATTATTAAATAACTCCAGGTTTTCTTGAATTTCACCAGTTTTCCATTAATTTTCTTTTTCCTGTTCCAGGATGTAACCCAGGATACCACCGTGCGTTTAGTTTTCAAATTTTCTTAGTCTTCTCTGGTCTGTAATAGTTCCTCAGTATTTTCTTACTTTTTATGACCTTGATGAATTTGAAGGGTACTGGTCAGATATTTACAGGTCTCAATTTGGAGTTATCTGATTATTTTTCATGTTTAGACTGAGGTTATGGGTTTTGGTGAAATATACTTTAGTGATTAGGTGCCTTTCTCATTGCATCATGTTGGGGGTGCATGATATCAACAAGACTTATCACTGGTTGTTCACACACTTAACCCTGTTCCTGGGTGAGGTTGTGTTTGCCAGGTTTCTCCACTGTAAAATTACTGTTTTCCCCATCAATACATTATTCTTTGGAAGTGAGTTGCTAAGTATTGCCAACACTCAAGGGGAGGAGGATTAAATTGCAAACATGAGGCAGGAGTATCTCCATATATTATCTGGAATCTGTGTAAGGAAAATTTTAACTTCTCCCCCATTTATTTATTCAGTCGTTTATTTATAAATCAGTACAGATTCAGAGGAGTGACATCAATGATGGCAGAGTAGGAGACTCCAGCCTCTGATGCCACAAAGAACAACAATTAGACAGCTATCTACTAACAAAAATAGCTCTGGGAGACCACGGGAGCAAAAGTGGTCTCCAAGCCTCTAGCTGTGAAGTTGCTTTACCGTGGGTCTGTAAGAAGGTCAAACATTGATGAATGGTCAGTCTGTCATGTGGCTCCCTAAAAAGAGGGAGCTGGTCTCTGGGTGTCAGGTTAGTCATGGGTACATATTTAGTGAGTGCTACCCTTCTAGGCTATACATTAGATGTGAGATTAATCCTGCTTCCCTGGGATTGATGGTTTCTTGCTGGACTTTCTGAGAGTATTTAGATATTAACCACTTAAAGACTGGATGTAGGCAAATTTGTGAAATAGATGAGGTGTGCTTTTAGTATTTCGCACTCTAGTGACTAAGATTGCCTGCTTCAACCCCATCATCTCTGTCAAAAATGTACTTTTTCTACGTTATATCTGAGCTCGGCTGATGAAATCTGTGCAAATATGTACTATTGCCAATGTACTAGAGGGTTTTTATGTGTGCCAGTGGGTTGACATGCTACTCCTCGCTGCTAATATATTTTTATCCTAACAGTGGTCCTTTGCAGGTAAAGCTTTATTCTAAAGAATGATGCAAATGGTGAGAAAATAAGTTGTGGAAGGTGAAGGAGAGCAGGGTGGTGCTTTGATTCTCAGCTCTTCACACTTCCTTAAAGAGCTGGCCTTGACTGAGTTTAGTTTTTCTGAGAATGCATAGGTGTGATTGAATAAGCCAACATGTGACTGTCTTTCCCATGTTTTAGATGCGATTTGCACATGAATTTCACAACAGTGGTCAATCTGGTAAGGCATTTTTACAGAGGAAAATGTACAGAAGCAGTTTATGAGGTTGATCCCCCAATTATTTTTGGCACAAGTGCCTCAAAAATGAGAAAAACTTTATTATTTCTCCTTAGTAAGGTTGAGAATAGATAAGGAGGGAAGGTGTTGTTTAAAGATATAGGAGGGAGTGATGAAGGAAACCATAATTCTGTACTGTTGATGACACTGGATTGTGATGTTTACTTGTCTTTCCCTTTTGTAGTATTTTTAGGACATGGACTGTATCTTATCCACCCTTGTATCCCAAACACCTAAAATAGTGTTTGCTTGTATCAGTGAATATTCAATACTTGAATGGATAAATAAAAAAATAGGAATTTAAAAATTCTTATTCTAGTTGTTTCTATTAGCCCACGAGTTAATTAGGGGAAACTGAGCAAAAAACACGGTGTATCTGAATCCTCCCTTAACCCTACTCATGTGAGCATTCAACAGCTGGCTCTAAGAAGGCAGAGGACCAGTTGAATCTAGATATAGTCAACACTATATACATATATGTGTGGGAACGACACCCTTTATTCGGCACTAGAGACACACTGTGTACAGCACTAGTCCTGGAACCCATGCCATGAGGATACTGAGGGACAACTGTGTAATGTTCATAGAAGGAAGTAGTGGAAACAAATTTCTATCTCCTTATAATCTCTTACCTTTGGTTCTGGGGCCGAGGGGTATCTCTTGGTTATGGATATAACGGTAGTGACTCCCACTTGGTTAAGGATGTCATGATTCCGATTCCATTTGGGCCTTGGCTTGGCAACTACCGGGTGCACAGTGCATTTACTTACTCAAAGAGAAGCACAGGAGTACAGCATTCACTTAAATTCTCCCCTGAACAGATGGGATGTGGACAGCTTTCCTCTGTGTCTAGGGTTCAGTCCTCTTGTAAGGCTTTTTGCCACCTGTCATCAGAGCTGGGGCTAGTTCCTCACTGTTTGTCCGCCTTAAGGATGTTACATTAGAAATAGCTTGTTTCCTAGTCAACCTGGACTCTTGTCCATTTTGGTTTTTTGCTATATTATTGTACTTTATTAAATAATTTTTGGACCTTAGGTACAGGGATTAGAATTCATCAAACCATCCCTATCAGTTCATATATGCCCCTCCAAGTTCTGTTCACCTCCTTCTTCCTGTATCCCCGCTTCCATTCCTCTTTCCTCCACAGGAATATACTTCGATGTTTGATACATTCCTTGAGCTTATTTGTATCCTTAAAAAATATGTAGTTTTAGTCTTCGTTTCATATTTAATTGTTTTTTCTGTATATCACTGCTTTACTTTTTCCACCAGCATTATGTTTTTGAGATCTATCCACGTTGTGCTATGTACTCGTAATTCATCCTTTTAGCTGCTGTACAGTCTCCATTTTATGTACCCATTCCCTTAATACAGACACCTAGTTTGTCCCCTCACTGTCACAAACAATGAGGGGATGAATGTCCTCTTACATGTCCCTATTCCCAAGTCTTCCCCATCTCAGGAAACAGCCCTACCATCCATTCAGTTGTTTAGATTCCAAACTGCGGAGCTTTCTGATACCTTTCTCTTTCCATTTACTAGTGCCTCAACACATTGTCTTATCTCTACCACCAAAGTGTATTCTAAATCTCATCACTTCTCTCCATCTCCACTTTTAACACTAGTCCAAGCCACAGTGGTTGTTCACCTAGCTTACTATGACAGCTTCTTTTGTTACTGCCCACCCCCCCAAAAAAAAACCCACAGTTTTTTGGAGGTACAATTGACACACAATAAACTGAATTTATTTAAAGAGTAAAATTTGTTAAATTTTGACATAATGGATATGCCCATAAAACTGTCACCACAATCAAGATAGTGAATATATCACGATATAATCCTCATGCTTTTTGTAATTCCTCCCTCTATTTCCTTCCTGTCCCCCACCCCAGGAAAACCCTGACCTACTTTCTGTCATTAGGGATTAGATTGTATTCTAGAGTTTTACAGTACATAGAGTTTTACAGAGTCATTAAGTATGTACTCTTTTTTTTTTTCTGGCTTCTTTCACTCAGCATAATTATTTTGAGATTTATCCATGTTGTCATGTGTGTCAATAGTTACTCCTATTTATTGCTGATATTCTATTATATGGATGTGACATATTTATTTATCCATTCACATGTTGATGGATATTTCCAGTGTTTGGCTACTAAAAATAAAGCTGTTATGCACATTTAGATACAAATCTTTGTATGGAGATAGGTTTTCTCTTCTCTTGAGTAAGAATACTTAGAGGTGGAATGGCGGGATCATCTGGTAGATATATGTTTAACTTTTTAAGAAACTGCCAAGCTCTTTTCCAAAGTGGTTGTACCGTTTTCTATTCCAACAGGTATGAGAGTTCCATTTCCTTCACATTCTCAACCATACTTGGTATAGTCAATCGGGTTTTTTTGGGCATTTTGGCAGGTATTTATTTTTCCAGGGTGGACATGCTTTCAGAAATTGACAGTAGTTGCTAGTCAGACTTCTACAAACACAAAGGATATTACCCAAGCGTCCACCAGGCTGGTTTCTCAATTTAAGCTTTGTGATCCTAGCTCAAAATGTTGTAAATTCTATTACTGTTTGAATTTGGAACACAGAATTTTGCCAGCAATTGCACTGGCATTTGAGTCAGTAGTGAAGTGAGTTTTCTCCCCAGGAGGCCAGGTGACTGACTTGAAGCAAGGGCATGCTGTGCAAGATTGTGGGCCAGGTCATTTGAACCTCCTCAAAGGTGAAGAGAAATGATGTAAAGAAAACAACTTCATCTTGCCAGGAACAGTTGTCTTTTCCTTTGGTTCTCTCCTTTCTGATGACTGGATTTTCCTACTGTCCTTTTGTATCTTTCTCTTTCTTCTGGCAAAGGAACAAAATGTTCACACACTCAGGTACACTCAGTCCTTTACTTAAGTAGCTTTTCTAGATGAATTTGGAGCAGTGCCAGTGAAACTGAAGAAATACATGTTTTTCTGGACTAGTGATTAGATTTACAAAGCTTTTAAAAAATAATTGTTGAAAACATAGGTCTGTCCATTTACTTATCTTTGTTTTGTTTTGCACTGACTCTCTGGGCCAAGAACAGTACTGTGCTACAGTCTTTTTAATTTTAGCTAGTCTAATAGGTACTTAGTAGTATCTCATTGTGGTTTTAATTACCATTACCTTAAGTGTTAATTACGTTGAACATTTTTCATGTGCTTATTTATCATCCATACATTTTTCTTTGGTAAAGTATCTCTTCAAATATTTTGCCAATTTATTTGTTTTCTTGTTATTGAGTTGTCAGAGTTCTTTATATATTCTGAATACAAGTTCTTATCAGATATATACTTTGCAGATTTTTTTTTCTGTCTGTGGCTTGCCTTTTCATTATCTTAACAGTGTTTTTCAAAGAACAGAAGTTGAAAATTTTTATGAAGTCAAGTTTATCGGTGTTTGTATTCTAATTTGTATTTTTTGTGTGTTGTCTAAGAACTCTTTGCCTAGTCCAAGGTCACAAAGATTGCCTTTATGTTTTTTTCTAGAAATTGTGTAGTTTTAGGTTTTGCATTTAGGTATGTGATCTATTTTGATCTTACCTTTATGTATGGTATAAGGTGTGAGTTGAGGTCATTTTTTTTATTATTCTTAAAAATGTCTAATTATTCTAGCACCATTTATTGACATAACTACCCCTTTTTTCATTGAATTCCCTTGATACTTTTGTTGAAAATCAATTATCACATACATGTAGGTCAATTTCTGCATTTTCTCTTCAGTGCCATTTATTTATTTGTTTCCCTTCTACTCTAATGTAGCTTTATACTAAGTCTTGAAATGGGGTCATATAGTTGCCCAATTTTGTTTTCAAAATTCTTTTAGCTGTTCTAGGTCCTGTGGTTTTTCCTGTAGATTTTAGATAAATATCCTGTTTGTATGTTATTTTGTACATGTATGAATATATCAGAGGGAATTGCTGGGTCAATGGGTACTTTCAAATGGGACCACCAGTTTAAAGTCTCCAGCAATGTATGAATTAAAGGGCCTATTTCTCTATACCCTCATCAAGCAAAGGTGAAGTGAACCACAGGATCCTCGAGATCATGATGACTTTTCACTCCCAGCTGTATCCTGGAAAGGTGATGAGTTTTTACTTAGGAGAAGGTCTTTCATCTTCTTCACGTTAGAACATCTGTAAGGCAAATCTTTTCCTTGCTAGTAATGGTCTTCTCTCATAGCAAAACTTCGATGATAATAAGGTCTTTATTTCACTATTAGTACTGAGATGGGGAAGGAAATGAAGGGGAGGGGAGAAAACTCCTGTGCTGGCATACAGGAGAGAGTGTGAAAGAAATGTGATAAAAGCTAAGGAAGGAGTGATTTTCAAGGTGGAGGGAGCATTCAAAGTATAAAATGGTAAAGAGATGTAAGGTAACATAATGAGAGGAGACTCTTCAATGAAATTGACAGTGTGGAGGTCATTGTTCACATGCTTCGTTGGTATGCTGGTGAAAGATGTGAAATTTCAGTGAACTGACTAATAAGTAGAAGGTAAGGAAGTGGAAACAATGAGTTTAGAAGTCTATTTTAAGAAGTTTTGTGATGGCAGGAAGGAAGCCGATGTTATCTAAAGAAAGGGTTATATGTAAGGCCAATATATTTTTACATATGGATAGGAGAGAGTAGCGCCCACGAGCGCGTTTACAGCTTGAGGTGAAAATTTCAGTTGAATGGGAGAGACTAAAAACACATGCAAGACAAATCCTTGAGGCAGTCGATGAATATGAGACCCAACGCACAACTGGAAGAAATGACCGTGGGTGGAAAGGGTGCCCCCTTTTCTCAGGGAAGTGGGGAGGATGGGTGAGGATGTTGACAGGGTTTGTGTAAGGGGTAGGGAAGAAAATGTAGACTGTTCTTGTCTGGTGAATTCCATCTTCTCAGTGAGATAAAAGACAAGGTCCTAAAGCTAAGAATGAGGGAGGTAGTGAGAAGTCTGGGATCTGCGGAAGGCTGCATTTTAGAATAATCACAAAGGGAAAAGACAGACAGACATCCGCTTAGAGACACAGCATTTGCCGGTCTGCACCAAGCACTCCGGTGAAGCAAGGGGCCACACATTTTCAGGGATTTCAGTCTGCATTGTTACATGATTATTGGCAACAGCCCATGTCAGACTAGTTGTAATAACAGAGAAGTCAAATGGTAGGGATGATGAAGGGTGGGGATTTTACAGGGTGGTTTCAGGGGAGAAAAAATGTGTCAGAAAATAGAAGTCGCCAGAAGTAGACAAGAAACTTAAAGAATAGGGACCCCAAAGTAAGGAACATACGGACGGGAAAAGATTTGGGAGTAATAGTATAGAAGAAGAGATAAGTAGTACAGTGAACATTTTGGTACATATACCCTATTTCTCTACAATAGATTCATAAAGGTGACGTGAATCATGGGCCCAAATGTATAGCAAGTTTCCATTTTTATAGATATTACCAGTTTACAAAAAGACTGAAGCAATTTTACTCCCATGAGCAATGGATGAGTTACTGGTCCTCCACCCTTCTCAGCTCCACATATTCTCAATGTCTTAAATTCTGGCTCGTTATTATCATTAGTGTGAATGTGTGGGCTGGGGGAGTGGTGTAGGAGTGGTATATCCCTGTTTTAGTTTGTGTTTTCCTAACTGCTAGTGTCTTTGGGAATCTTCTTATATTAATCTGTTATTTGTATTTCCTCTGAATTACCTGTTTATATCCCTTGGCCATTTATGCTATCATTCTTTTTTTTTTGTCTTTTTCTTATCAATCTGTAGGCACTCTTTGTATATTAGGGATAACCTTTTGTCAGTCATATGTCTTGCGATTATTTTCCTTCTATTTGTTATTTGTGTTTTTAAACATTATAGAGATCTTTTTCTTTCTATTGATGCATTTTAAGTTTTAATAAAGTCAAGCCTCTTATTTTTCCCTCATTGTGGATTCTGGTTTTCCATCCAGAATCTCCTACCTGGGATTATACATACATTTTTCCAAAATTTTTTCTAATACATTTATATAATTATTATTATTTTGTTTTACATTTTAATCATGAATACATTTTTTTTGTTGTTCTGAGTAGAGGTCTAACTTGGAACTGAGAGGATGACTGAGTTCTGGGCCTAAGTCCTGGATCATTGTGAGAGAGGGAACAGGCTTGAGAACGCTGGTGACAAGGAGTTGAGTATGAGGTGGGCATATGGCATGTGCCTTAAAGGAGCCGTTTTTAAAAACTGTAGTAGGGACTTCCCTGGTGGGCCAATGATTAAGAATCCGCCTTCCAGTGCAGGGGACGTGGGTTTTGATCCCTGGTTGCAGAACGAAGATTCCACATGCCGTGGGGCAACTAAGCCCAGGCACTGCACCGAAAGATCCCACGTGCCACAACTAAGACCTGACGCAGCCAAATAAAATATTAAAAAAATTAAAAATTGTAGTAAAATATTTAAAACATAAAATTTACCATTTTAACTATTTTTAGCTGTACAATTCAGTGGCACTAATTATGTTCACGATGTTGTGCAACCATCTGCCACTATCTATTCAAGGAGGCATTTTTATATGATTAAGAAATAATGGTCTGGACTCAGCAAAGGGAACGATCACACAACAACAGCAAAATGCAGACTTTCCTCTTCTCGCCACTTGTACTCCCCTTCCAACTCTGTGGGAAATTTAGCAGACTCATCATGAGAGGACGTGATTTTTTAAAAAAACAGTTTAAACAGGGTTGCAGTTAAGTCAAAGAAGCGTGGGAATATTCTGCATAAAGGATTATAATACAGGGTAATCTGTTTTCGATGTCCAAGGGTTATAGTGAGCACACCAGATAGGGTTTACGGACAGGGGCAGTGAGAGGATGGTCAAACTGTGTGGGACCCAGATCAGGATGGGGACAAGGGCGTGGGCAAGTACCCAGGACAGGCATGAGCCTTTCCCATAGACTCAGACTAGACACTAATGGTATCTCATACCACGTTACTCTTCCTGCTTTTGGCCTGGTCAGCGTGTAGATGTGTTACACTGCTAACAATAGATTCTAAAAAATTGTTTGTACAAATGCACAAAAATTTATGTACAAAGAAACAATTCAAATATCTATCAATATCAAAATGATTAAATAAATAACCTCCTTTTTGCTTTCTTTTTTCTTCTGGAGAACAAACCTTTTAAAATGAGAACGTTTTTATCTTTTAACTGTGCAACTAGAAAACAGTAGTAATCAAGACAAAACGAAACCAGTCTGCACCCTCTAACCCCACTGTCAAGCTCTTACGTTGGTGAGGTAGCTTGGCCTTGACAGTGTGTTAGGCTGTTTGCTGGGGCTTCTCTGAGCTCATCCCAGGCGGAGGACTAGTTTGGTTCTGTTGCTCTGGGGACGGAGGCTTAGACTGTAATTGTGCTGCTCCATTTGTGCTTTGGATTACTGCTTAATGCACCTTCTCCTTTCTCCCCCGCTTTTAAATCTATTCGCAAAAGTTGCATTTTCTTTCTTTGTCCCCTCAGAACAGGTCCTGCCTGTCTTGAAAAGGGCCACATCCTTGGTCACTGGACATAGGGTCAGTGACCTCACTGCACACATTCCAAGTTTTGTCATGGATGCTGGGACTGCTCTTAGATTTTGGCTTGTCTTAGCTACAGTCATGTCCCAAACTGTTATATATGTGATGTCTCTCCACATATTGGCTAGAATGTGCTCTGTAGATCCCCAGTAAAGAGCTAGCGGGTTTCTTCCCCTTAGTTCTTCCTATTTTTTGCTTAAGTAATGTTCATGACTTGCAAGGCCCTGCATGACTTGTAACCAACTATTTGCATCTAAATGCTGCTGGCTGTGACAGGTATAGAATGCTCAAATGCTTTCCTGAAAATTGTTAGTTACACTGGTTCTTTGGCCATATATTTTTCCTTAGAAAATGCCTGTCCCCTCTTGAGAGCAGTGGGAACATAGTAGGAAGATCACTGATGCTGGAGTCAATAAGACCAACTTTTACTCAAATCCTTTTTCTAATAATTGCTGTGTGACTTTAGGCAAAATGCTTAATTTCTCTGAGACTACATTGAGCCATACTGTATGATTTTTCTATCCAAAATAGCCAGTCTCCTAACTCTCTGCAACATCCACTTGTTTCGTTTCTTCAAAGCTCTTGTCACAGTTTGTGATTCTCTTCTTTATGTGTTACTTCTTTCAAATTATTATTTACCATGTTTTGAAGATGTACATGCTCACAGTATAAAATTCAAAAGTTACAAGGGATATATAGCCATGAAAAAAGGATCTCTGTTCCACCTCTGATTACCAGCTCACCAGTTCCTTTCCCTGGAGAAAAATACTGTCGACTTCTTATGTTCTTTACCAGATATAACCTATTCATAAGCATTTATGTACACGAGTGTGCATACACACACACACACACAAATACACACAAGTTGTAGCATAGTATACACACTGTTCTGAACTTAACTCCCCATCCCCAATTAACAGTATATCTTGACTCTTTCTATGTTAATACTCATTAGTACTGCCTTATTCTGAATTCTATTTTATGGATTTAGCAATTTATTTAGCTAGTCTCCTATTAATGGAAGTTTAGATCATTTCCTCTCTTTTGCCTTTACAAACAATGCTACAATGACTATATTTCTACAGATGTAATTTTGTGCTTTTTGAGTGTTTGTAGACAGGCCAAATTGCTCTACATAAATCTGCAGATTTACACTCCCAACCAGCAATGATAGTTTCATTTTCCTCTACATCTTCACCAATGCAGTCTTTCATGAAATGTTTTGATATTTGCAAATAATTAAAGAGATGAAAAACGGTTTCTCATTGTGTTTTTAAAAATTAATTTATTTTTGGCTGCGTAGGGTCTTTGTTGCTGCGTGAGGGCTTCTCATTTCTCATTGCGGTGGCTCCTCTTGTTGCGGAGCAAGGCTCTAGCTGTGCAGGCTTCAGTTGTTGTGGCTTGTGGGCTAAGAGTGCAGGCTCAGTAGTTGTGGCACACGGGCTTAGTTGCTCCACGGCATGTGGAATCTTCCTGGACCAGGGATCAAACCCATGTCCCCTGCGCTGGCAGGCAGATTCTTAACCACTGTGCCACCAGGGAAGTCCCACTTAGTGCGGTTTTAATTTGTATTCCTCTTATTAAGAATTATAGTGAGCATCTTTTCACATGCTTATGAGCCATTTGTATTTCTTTTTCTGTGAACTGACAGTTTATAGCCTTTATCCTTTTTTAAAAAGAAATTGGGTGATAGATCTTTTCTTAAATAATTAGTGAGGAAAAAGTTTTTTATATACTAAATAAATGAGCCATCTGTGTGTGATACAGGCTGAAAATATTTTGTCCTAGTTTGTAATTTTTCTCTTTATATCATTTGAAATCCTTCATTCTCTGTTCTAAGATTAAATTAGTTAAGGGAAAGTATAAGACAACTGACCTCTAGTGAAGAGCATAATTATAGAAGCACCAGGAACTAACTGGAATTAGCATTTTTGTGTCAAAAAGGATAGAAAATTGGTGCGTTTGCTAGTGAAACACTGAAATGAGCACAGTGATTACATTTATGAAGGCTCATCCAGGAGACTTTAAGAGTCTGTAGTGTATAGCATTCACTGACAGACTCGGGGACCCATCAAATATCCCTAGACTCAGAACAGAGCTACTAGTGGAAAATGTTGTTGAGAGACTAGAGCAGCCTGGGAATATTCTTTAAAGATATAAAATTCCGGATAGGAGCTCACCTATGAATAATCAATTTTTGTGAGAGTGAAAAAACTTCCTCCGTGATGAGAGAGACTTCTTTTCTGTGGTCTCAAAATTTTGGTTGAAATCTAAACCTATGTTCCAAAGAGAGTCTTCAGACACACCCCATAGGACTTTCCAAACTCATCTGGGGACAGTTACCAACAGCCCATATAATGAAAAGTTCAAGACTAATTACAGAGGCGAATTCTTTGAAGGAATTTGTAGATGATGAGATTGCTGGCCTGTTTCCCCTCCTTCTGCCCAGGCCAAGTGGGGGAGGAACTGGAGGGCCCCTGTTTGCTGCAGGTGGACACAGTCTTACTCCCCAGTCTGTGTTGCTCAGCTATGGAAACTTGTAGATCCGGGGCTGACTGGAGAACAAGAGTGCTTGGAAGAATTTGACCTAAGTACCCTGTTGTGGACGGCAGAGAAACTTCTGTCTGAATGTTGCTTGGAGAGGTCTGGTGGTGGGAAGCTAGCTGAAATTGCCCCTAATGCCAGGGTAGGGAGGTGTAGATGCAGTGGATGCACATCGCAATTTCACCATTTGTTCAGTGGGTATAGGAGGAAGCAGAAGAAGGTAATGGGGTTTGAGTTGTCTACAAAGGGCTTTATTCTCAAGGGGACCCCAGAAGAAAGAGGTCCTGTGGAATGTTTCACCATAAGTTGAGAGTTAAGGTAAAGTTAAGAGGCCTTCCAGAGAGCATATCACCTGTATCAGGAAATGATGCAGTGCAGAAATTCCTCAAGGGCGTATTTATCTGGGTGGGATCTCCTAAAACCCACAGAAGTGCCCCACAAGAGATAACTAGTATCTGGGTATCGTATCCGTCTGGGTTCAACAAGAGAAGCAGAACCAGTAGGGGATATATTTTTAAAAATTTATTGCATGGAATTGGTTCATGCCACTGTGGAGCCAACTAGGCAAGTCCAAAGCTCAAAGGGCAGGCTGTCAGGAAGGGCAGACTAGAGCTCTCCAGCAGGGGCTGGCACTGCTGTCCACAGGTGGAATTTCTTCTTTTCAGGCAAGCTTCACCTCTGCTCTTAAGGCCTTTCAACGGATTGAACCCATCCCACCCAGATTATGATAATCTCCCTTGTTTACAGTCAACTTGTTATAGACTTTACTTACATCTAAAAAATACCTTCACAGCAACATCTAGACTAGTGTTTGATTGAATGACTAGAGACTGTTGCCTGGCTGAAATGACACATCAAACGACCATCACAGGTATCCTCCACACAAAGCGAGGCCAGATAACAGAGTACCAGAAAGAGAGACTTTGCCTCTTTCTTCCAATCCCCATCTCCTGAGGATAGAGGGATGCCTCACTTCCCCACTGTTGGTCTGTGGAAACAAGAATCAGACCTGAGACGGGGGACTTCCCTCATGGTCCAGTGGGTAAGACTCCACACTCCCAATGCAGGGGGCCCGGGTTCCATCCCTGGTAGGGCAACAAGATCCCACATGCATGCTGCAACTAAGAATCCTGCATGCCACAACTAAACATGCCGCAACGAAGATCCTGCACAACCGGGTCTCACAACTAAGACCCGGTGCAGCCAAAATTAATAAATAAATAAATATTAAGAACTGAGAGGAACGTAGGCAGAAATTTTGAATTGGTTATAAGATCGACATTTTGTTTTAGACCGTATTAAAGTTTTCAGGTATCAGTTTGTATATACAGAAGTTGAGGATTGACAGAATGGTCTTATTTGGTTTTTGCACATGTGTAAATTTAGGGTTTTTTTTAAAAATTCAAAATTCATTTTCTCCTATCACAGTACCTTGTCCTTCGTTCGTTCTCTTTCCCCAAGTCATCCACTTTAAAAACATGTGTGATAATCTCTTGTGATTTTAATTGCCCTCTTGTGGTCAAAGTTGATGATTGCAGTGATCTAAGAGTTGCTAAAGCATTCAGTTCAAGGCCATTTCAGAGGGTACTGAGTTAAAGACCATTATTCCAGGTTTTTGTTTGTTTGTTTGTTTTGTTTTTAAATGGCCAATCATGGGTAGAATCTGTTATATCCAATCCCTAGAGGAAGGAACATTTTCTTATTACCTTGATTCTAGAAAAATTCTTGCGTTGACTTTACTCAGATACGAAGAGTTCATTTGTGGCAAATCATTCCCTTTGTCACTGTACATTTTCAAAATAGAAGTCTAGGATCATTTGATTAACAAGATTGCTTGTACACTGTGTTCAGGTCACTGCCAGTTAGAGACACTAGTCCTAGAATGACAATGAGTGAATAAGAACAAAAAAACATGATTACATTAAGTAGCAAGGAAAGTGGAAGTATCAGTAAAAATTATCAGTAGTGAAGAAAAGAACAGAAGAGGATAAAACAAAACACATCATATTTTTAATAAAAAGATGACATTTGATTATAGAAAACGAAGCTTTCTGAAAAGTAGGAGAGAAAGGAGAAGTAGGGTAGAATTAAGTGCTAATCTTGTTATCATTTTGGAATAGTTCATAGTCACATATACATAATTCCAGTATATGGCACAGAATCATCAGAGCCACAGACACAGTGCTAGGTCCCCAGGCCTTTTCTGTCCTTAAGGAATAAAATGTAATTTAACCCCCTACCCCATTTTGAAAGACAAAAGCCATGCTATCCACTTTTCTGTTTAAGTGCCTTTTGTGTTGGGTTATCCAAATCAGAAAATCTTTCCTTAGTGTTCTGTAGAAAACACTTGGCTGGAAATCAGGAGCTCTTTCACTATTTGGCTGATGCATAGCAATGACATATTTGCAATGTCAGCTACCTTTTCTGTTCTGTGCCTCCCTCCCATACCTACATCTGGCATTCAGTGTTCCTAAAACTTATTTTCATTTAGAGTGCATTTCTTCTGAATCACTTTTATACTCCATGTTCTTATATACAATATCGTGTTCTGTGTCATCATGCGCTGCTGGTAATGCAGCATTTCCTCAAAGAGGGCCTCACTATTGTCTCTGAGATTGTTTGCCAAGCTGACAACCATTCAGTAGGTCTTCATGCTAACACTGTTTTGACCTTACTAGAAGATGTCAAGGGAGCGTTTCAAACAACAATCAGAATTCCAGTTCCGTTTTCAAATGACTCATTAACTAAACCATTGAGAGATTAAAGTCATTTAATGGGAAGGTCAATGGGAAAACAACCAAGTTCATACATGAACAAGGAATGACGACCGCCTGACAGCTACTGTGTAAAATACCGTGGCAGACTGTGTTTCCAAAGGTGGCTGCATGTCTTCCATCAAACATGCTCTTTAAAAACAAAGAAACAAATGCCTTTATTGGGGTATAAATGATGTACCATAGACTACACATATTTGAAGTGTACAAAATAGTGAGCCACAAGCTCTTTTGCACTGTGTCCTTGCCACATCAAGAAGTAGAGCACATTTTCCCTACTCTTCATTCTAGATTGAATATTTGTTGCACTTATCCTTTCTTTGTCTCACTATCATTTACTGAGTTTTCATGTAGGGCAGATATCTTGTAAGTTCAGATTTCTTCAGGAACTAGGGAATTCCCTGGCCGTCCAGTGGTTAGGACTCCGGTGCTTTCACTGCCAGGGCCCAGGTTTGATCCCTAGTTGGGGAACTAAGATCCCACAAGTCGTGTGGTGAGGCCAGAACAACACAAAAAAACAGATTTCTTCAGGAACTATACTTGAGGAGTACTACCTAAGGAACTTCACCCCCAAACCCCATTCACACCTGATTTAGATGGTGAGATCCTAGAGCATCCATAATAGGATGAGATTTTCTGGGGAGAGGCTAAGTGTATTTTGTATGTGGGGGAGAGATGTGATTTTGTAGTCAAATGGCAGATTTAACAAATTGTGTTTCCAAAAGTGGCTACAACGATACCTCCAACTACGTGCTCTTTTGTAATGTGATCTTGCATCTTCTCCCTCAAGACACGGAGTCTGTTTCACTTTCTCTTGAACATAAGCTGGCCTTGTGATGCTTTTGATCAATCAAATGTGATAGAAGTGATTCTACATGACTTCTGGGCTAGTTCATAAGTAATATTTCAGCTTCTGCCTTTGTTTCTTGGAACTCTTACTCTTGGGAGCACTGAAATGCCATGTAATAAGTCCAGGTACCCTGTTGGAGAAGCTCAAGGAGAAGCCCTGAGGCTACATGGAGAGGGGGAGAGGCCAAGCTGTCTAAGAATCCCAGTGGAGCCTTCAGATGATTACAGTCCCAACTGCTATCAGCCTGCAATTTCATGAGAGACCCCTGGCAAGACCATCAGAAGAATCACCTGGATAAGGCAGTCAATCCATGAAACTGTGAAATGTAATAAAATTTTTTTTTTTTTTTTTGCGGTACGCGGGCCTCTCACTGCTGTGGCCCCTCCCCTTGTGGAGCACAGGCTCCGGACGCGCAGGCCCAGCGGCCGTGGCTCACGGGCCCAGCCGCTCCGTGGCAAGTGGGATCTTCCCAGACCGGGGCACGAACCCGTGTCCCGTGCATCGGCAGGCGGACTCTCAACCACTGCGCCACTAGGGAAGCCCTGTTGTTTTTTAACTTATTGAATTTTGGGGTGGTTTGTTATGCAGCAACAGATAAATAAAATAGATGTTATCCACTGTCGGATGTATCCCAGTTTCAGGGATGTTAAGGTGTGAAGAATATGCAGTTCAGAATTGATGAAATACAAAAATAGAAACATATGCAAATTACACGAATAAGTACTTTGGAGAAGAAGAAATGTTAACGGCTCATATGAAGAGATGCTCCACCTCTCTAGTAATCAGAGAAGTAAAAATTAAAGCAATCAAGAAATAAGACTTTTTATTTAAAAATAGTGCAAAAGTTAGAAAGTTGGTTAAATGTTGGCAAGAATATAATGGAAATGGGAATCCTTTATGTACTATTGGAGGGAGTATAGATTGGTTGCAGCCATTTTAGAATACTTTCTTGCTGAATTCTGAAATTAAGTTTGTATATATTATTTCACCCAACAATTTCAATCCTAGCTGTATATTTGAGAGAAATTATCAAAAAGGTCAATAAACTGGCATGTATCAGGATATTCAAAACATTTGTCAACAGAATTGAAAATTTCCCAAACTGAAGGTCAAAGAAAAAAAGATTAAAAAAAATAGAATAGTAAATCAACGGTACTTCAAAAAAAAGAAAATAGAACAGAATATCTAAGAACTGTGGGACAGTTACAAAAGGTGTAACATACAGGTAATGGGAATACCAGAAGGAGAAGAAAAAGAGAAAGGAATAATTGATCTGCTAAGAGATGAGGGAAAATGTAATCATAAAAAATGCTCACTTGAAATCGGAGAAGGCAAAAAAAGAGTGGATGATTAAAGGTAAATAACAAGGGCAATAAATAGAAAACAGTTTAAATATTTTAGAGATTAACTATATGAAAAATCAACTTAAATGTGAATGGTCTAAATACATAAACTAAAAGACAGATGCTACTACAGAGGATAAAAAAAAAAACAAGACCCAACTATATGTTGTCTACAACAAACCCACTTTAAGTATGAAGACACAGATAGATTAAAAGTAAAGATATGCCATGCTAACATTAATTTTTTAAAAGCCTGAAGCAGCTATATTAATTTCAGATAAAGTACATTTCAGAGCAAGGAAAAGAGTCAAGGATAAAGAGGGGCATTCCATAATGCCAAAGGGGCCAGTTCTCCCAGAAGATTGATAATTTGAATAGGTCTATATCTATTAAATAACTTGAATCAATAATTAACAATCTTTTGAAACAGAAACACCAGGCCCAAATGGTTTCACTGGTGAATTCTACCAAACATTTAAAGAAGAAATAATACCAATTCTCTACAATCTCTTCCAGAAAACAGAGGTAGAGGGAAGACTTCCTAACACCATAACCAGGGAAAGACATTACAGGGAAGGAAAACTACAGACTCTCTCATGAACAAAAATGCAAAAGTCCTCAACAAAATATTAGAAAATTGTATCCAACAATGTGTAAAGATAATTCTCTACATCATGAAAAGTGAAATTTATTCTAGGTATGCAAGGCTAGGTCAACATTTGAAAATCGCTGAATGTAACCCACCTCATTAACAGGCTAAAGAAGAACAATCATATGCTCATAACAATACATACAGAAAAAGTGTTTGACAAAACTCAACACCCATTTATGATAAAAATTCTCACCAAACTACAAATTCAGGGGAACTTCCCCAATTTGATAAAATAAAATCACCCAAACCCCACATCTAATTATATTAATGCTGAGAGACTAGATGCTTTCCCCTAAAATTTGGAACAAGAGAGAGATGTCCCCTCTAACCACTTCTCTTCAACATTGTCCCAGAAGTTCTAGCTAATGCAACAAGACAAGAGAAGGAAATAAAAGCTGTACAGATTAGTAAGGAAGAAATAAAAGTGTCTTTGTTCACAGATTATGTGATTGTAGAAAATTTGAAAGAATTGAACCTCAAGGGAGGTTTGGGGCAGGGTTTCCTGTCTTTTGATTTTAAAAGAATAAACGGGAATAACAATTTAAGAAGGAAGAAAGCCAATTAAGAGACTAAGGTTTCTAACTAGAATGACTAAATGCTTAAAACATTTCCCCAGACCAAAACAATTCTTCCAGGCTGGGCAGAGAGGTCAGTAATTTCCTTGGGGGAATTAACAGAGAAGGTTTGCATGGAGCACCTGGAAGGCTGGATCCCAGGCCCAGCCACTTGTTCTTTGTCAAATATTCCTATCCCTTTGAACAACAGGGAGGCCACAGTCATGTAAACTAAAGACAGATGACTGCCGTGGGGTGGGATGCAATACCTTGACCTTGTATTAGATCACCACGTAGGAAGAACCCCAGAATATTTGAGATAAATTTCCTGTAGTCTAATGGGGCTGGGGTTTAGAGTCACATTTCATTCACAGAAGACAAAGAAATGTAATATTTCATGTAGAATATACTGATTCTAAGAAAAGCAACCAACCTCCCTCCCCTCCCCCCCGCCATACACACATACACACACAAACAAAATCACTATTCCCAGAATGCAATTCTGTGGACCAGTAAGGACAATTTGTGTGCTAGTTACCTTATTTTGTTGTCTTCTCACTATGTTTCCATGATTATTTTATTCCTCTCCTTTTTTCTCTTTGCCTAACTTTTTTTTACAAAGTTTTTTTTACAGTTAATAGAGCAGCAGTACTCATATTTTTTAACCTTTGCTGCCACCCTGTGGCTATCTTTCATTACTGTACATGAAAAGAGGGCATCTAAGAACTTCTGCTAAGGTATCAGATTAGGGACAAGCATAAGGGAAGCACATTAAAAAAAAAAAAAAAAAATTGGCAGAACATCCGAGATGGTCTTTCATTATAATGCTCAGAATCTGAGGCGTGAATCTAGCATATGCTATATGTGTCTCTTATGTATCAGTATTTGTCCTTTAAAATCCTTTTAGTTTATGTCTAACCTTATCTTAGTAGTCCCCCATTCCTCCTCTTAGTTCAAACTAAGATGCATAATTAATCACATTAATTGTTGATCCTAACTTGCCATTAGTGTCAATTATGGCTTTTAATGGACTCGGAAAAAAACTGCATAGGAAGCTGAACCTATTTACAGTAGGCCCACGTATTAAAATTTCTTTGTAGACTTTCATTTTGGTCTAGAACTTGTTATATTAATGCGAAGCATTCTGGCTTTCTCTAAGTGTTAAAAATGAAAGAATCAGTTTTAAGAAGTAGAATATATTCACAGCCCATTTTCCACACACATTTTTCCTGAGAAATAAGGGCTACTGTAATGGTCTCCTTACCACCTGTCCCTACCACTCTAGCCCCTTTCTGCTTCTTGTTACCATCTTAAATCAAATATGATCATGCCACTATCCTGTTTTTAAAAGATTCCATTGGCTTCCTATTACTTATAGGATAAAACATAGACTTCTTTGAACACCTTTGATAAATCAGTCTCAACTGATCTGTCAAGCCTCTTTTTTTTTTTTTTTTTTTTTTTTTTTCGGGCGG